>NC_064861.1:60609158-60909158 GCF_024139225.1 Suncus etruscus | reverse complement strand
GAACAACTAATCAACCTCTCAGATAAGGACTTTAGACTAGCAATATGGAAGGTGCTCAACAGACTCCAAGAAACCATGGATCGAGTTGAACAGAACACTAATAAGAACCAAGAAAATATGAAGGCAGAAATGACAAAACTCCAAACTGAAATAACATGTCAACTAACAGGCCTGAAAAACTCAGTAAACGAAGTGAATGACAAAATGGATAAGCTCTGGGACAGGGTATCAGAAGCTGAGAATAGACTTGGTGCTGTGGAAGATGAGATACATAACAATTCCATACAGCAGGAGAGATTGGACAAAAAACTTAAAGCAAATGAGCAGACAATGGAAAAATTAGTCAAAGAATGGGAACAGACGAAAATAGAAGTCTATGATAAGATCAACAGAAACAACTTAAGAATCATTGGAGTCCCAGAGACCCAGGAAGAAAATTTCCAGGAAGAATCAATGGTCAAGAACATCATTAAAGAGAAACTTCCAGAGCTAAAGAATATATGTGATCAAATCCTGCATGCCCGAAGAGTACCAACCAAAAGAGACCCCAGAAAAACCACCCCAAGACACATCCTAGTCACAATGACAAATCCCACAGATAGAGACAGAATTCTGAAAACAGCAAGATCAAAAGGGGAAATCATGTTCAAGCAAGCTTCCCTGAGATTTACAGCAGACCTGTCACCAGAAACGCTCAATGCCAGAAAGCAGTGGTGGGATATTGTGACAAGACTGAATGAAATGAATGCTTCACCCAGAATACTATACCCAGCAAAACTCACTTTCCGGTTTGACGGAAGAATACATGGTTTCACAGACAAAAAACAGCTCAGAAACTTCACAGACACAAAACCAGTCTTAAGAGAAAAACTGAAAGACCTAATCTAAGACAAGACTACCCAAAAGACACACCAAATTTTGAAATAAAGATGGCGTTAAATCCCAGGACAATTCTTTCTCTCAACGTCAATGGACTAAATGCACCAGTTAAGAGACACAGAGTGGCTAAATGGATCAAAAAACTCAATCCAACCTTCTGCTGCCTACAAGAAACGCACCTGAATAGTCAGAACAAACATAGACTCAAAATAAAAGGCTGGAGAAAAGTTATCCAAGCAAACAACACCCATAAAAAAGCTGGAGTGGCCATACTAATATCAGATAATGCAAACTTTATACTCAGGAAGGTTGTAAGGGACAAAGACGGACATTTTATATTAATCAAGGGGTACGTAGAGCAGGAAGAATTCACTCTCCTAAACATATATGCACCGAATGAGGGGCCAGCAAAATATTTAATACAACTGCTGACAAATCTGAAAAATAATATCAACAACAACACAATAATTGTGGGGGACCTAAACACGGCTTTGTCAACACTGGACAGGTCAACCAGACTGAAACCCAACAAGAATATACTAGACCTGAGGAGAGAAATGGAAGAAAGAGGCCTAGTGGATATATATAGGACACTCCATCCCCAGAAACCTGGATACACATTCTTCTCCAATGTACATGGGACATTCTCCAGGATAGACTACATGCTGGCACATAAAACATACCTCCATAAGATCAAGAGGATAGAAATTTTGCAGACTACCTTCGCTGACCACAAGGCTCTGAAATTATTTGTGAACTCCAAAGGGACTCAGAAGAACACTTTAACACCTGGAAGTTAAACAGCCTCATGCTCAATAACCAGTGGGTCCGAGATGAAATCAAGGAGGAAATAAAAAGGTTCCTGGAAACAAATGACAATAAAGACACAAACTCTCAGAACTTATGGGACACAGCAAAAGCAGTACTGAGAGGAAAATTTATAGCTTTGCAAGCACACATCAGGAAGGAAGAAGGAGCTTACCTGAGTAGCTTAATGACACAGCTAATAGAACTAGAAAATGCTCAACAAAAGGACCCAAGAACAGGAAGACAGAAGGAAATAACAAAGCTGAGAGCAGAAATCAACGAAGTGGAAACTCAAAAAACAATCCGAAAGATCAACGAAAGCAGAAGTTGGTTCTTTGAAAAAATAAACAAGATTGATAGACCACTGGCAAACCTAACAAAGAAAGAGAGAGAGAGAAACTTGATAACTCGTATCAGGAATGAAAAAGGAGAGATCACTACTGATATGACAGAGATTCAAAGGGTAATCAGAAACTACTTTGAAAAACTCTACGCCACTAAAAATGAGAACCTGGAAGAAATGGATAAATTCTTGGACTCTTATAATCTTCCACGGTTGAAGGAAGAGGATGTAGCATATCTAAACACCCCCATCACCATTGATGAAATTAAAACAGTAATCAAATGTCTGCCGAAAAACAAAAGCCCAGGTCCAGATGGATTCACTAATGAATTCTATCAAACTTTCCAAGAGGAACTACTGCCAATCTTGGCAAGACTCTTTCATGAAATTGAACAAACAGAAACACTTCCAAATAGCTTTTATGAAGCCAACATCACCTTGATACCTAAACCAGACAGAGACGCTACCAAAAAAGAAAATTACAGACCAATATCACTGATGAATGCAGATGCAAAGATCCTCAACAAAATCCTGGCAAATAGGATTCAATGCCTCGTTAAGAAGATCATCCACTACGATCAAGTAGGTTTCATCCCAGGAATGCAAGGCTGGTTTAACATCCGTAAATCTATCAACATAATACACAACATCAATAACAAGAAAAATAAAAACCACATGATCATATCAATAGATGCAGAGAAAGCATTTGATAAGGTCCAACACCCATTCTTGATCAAAACTCTCAGCAAGATGGGAATGGAGGGAACCTTTCTCAATATAGTGAAGGCCATCTACCACAAGCCAGTGGCAAATATTATCCTCAATGGAGAAAAACTGAAAGCCTTCCCTCTAAATTCTGGCACAAGACAAGGATGTCCTCTCTCACCACTCCTATTCAACATAGCACTGGAAGTACTTGCTATAGCGATTAGGCAAGAAAAGGATATCAAGGGAATCCAGATAGGAAAGGAAGAAGTCAAGCTCTCACTGTTTGCAGATGACATGATACTCTACTTAGAAAACCCTAAAGACTCTATCAAAAAGCTTCTAGAAACAATAGACTCATATAGCAAGGTGGCAGGCTACAAAATTAACACACAAAAATCAATGGCCTTTCTATACACCAACAGTAATAAAGAAGAAATGGACATTAAGAAAACAACCCCATTCACAATAGTACCACACAAACTCAAATATCTTGGAATCAACTTGACTAAATATGTGAAGGACCTATACAAAGAAAACTATAAAACTCTGCTCCAAGAAATAAGAGAGGACACACGGAAATGGAAACACATACCCTGCTCATGGATTGGCAGGATTAACATCATCAAAATGTCAATACTCCCCAAGGCATTATACAGATTTAATGCCATCCCTCTAAAGATACCCATGACATTCTTCAAAGAAGTGGATCAGACACTTTTGAAATTCATTTGGAACAATAAACACCCTCGAATAGCTAAAGCAATCATTGGGAAAAAGAATATGGGAGGAATTACTTTTCCCAACTTTAAACTGTACTACAAAGCAACAGTTATCAAAACAGCATGGTATTGGAATAAGGATAGGTCCTCAGATCAGTGGAATAGGCTTGAATACTCAGAAAATGTTCCCCAGAGATACAACCATCTAATTTTTGATAAAGGAGCAGGAAATCCTAAATGGAGCAGGGAAAGCCTCTTCAACAAGTGGTGTTGGCACAATTGGATAGCCACTTGCAAAAAATTAAACTTAGACCCCCAGCTAACATCATGTACAAAGGTAAAATCCAAATGGATTAAAGACCTCGATATCAGCCCCAAAACCATAAGATATATAGAACAGCACATAGGCAAAACACTCCAGGACATTACAGGCATCTTCAAGGAGGAAACTGCACTCTCCAAGCAAGTGAAAGCAGAGATTAACAGATGGGAATATATTAAGCTGAGAAGCTTCTGCACCTCAAAGGAAATAGTGCCCAGGATACAAGAGCCACCCACTGAGTGGGAGAAACTATTCACCCAATACCCATCAGATAAGGGGCTAATCTCCAAAATATACAAGGCACTGACAGAACTTTACAAGAAAAAAACATCTAACCCCATCAAAAAATGGGGAGAAGAAATGAACAGACACTTTGACAAAGAAGAAATACGCATGGCCAAAAGACACATGAAAAAATGTTCCACATCACTAATCATCAGGGAGATGCAAATCAAAACAACGATGAGATACCACCTCACACCCCAGAGAATGGCACACATCACAAAGAATGAGAATAAACAGTGTTGGCGGGGATGTGGAGAGAAAGGAACTCTTATCCACTGCTGGTGGGAATGCTGTCTAGTTCAACCTTTATGGAAAGCGATATGGAGATTCCTCCAAAAACTGGAAATCGAGCTCCCATACGATCCAGCTATACCACTCCTAGGAATATACCCTAGGAACACAAAAATACAATACAAAAACCCCTTCCTTACACCTATATTCATTGCAGCTCTATTTACCATAGCAAGACTCTGGAAACAACCAAGATGCCCTTCAACAGATGAATGGCTAAAGAAACTGTGGTACATATACACAATGGAATATTATGCAGCTGTCAGGAGAGACTGAAGTCATGAAATTTTCCTATCTACATGGAATGTAACTGGAATCTATTATGCCTGAGTGATCATAAAGTCAGAGAGAGAGAGAAAAAACGCAGAATGGTCTCACTCATCTATGGGTTTTAAGAAAAATGAAAGACACCCTTGTAATAATAATTTTCAGACACAAAAGAGAAAAGATGCTGGAAGTTCCAGCTCACCTCAGGAAGCTCACCACAAAGAGTGATGAGTTTAGTTTAAGAGAAATAACTACATTTTTGAAACTGTCCTATAATATTGAGAATGTATGAGGGAAATGTAGAGCCTGTTTAGGGTACAGGCGGGGGTTGGGTGGGGAGGAGGGTGATTTGGGACTTGGGTGCATGGGAATGTTGCACTGGTGATGGGTGGTCGTTCCTTTTATGACTGAAACCCAAAACACAATCATGTATGTAATCAAGGTGTTTAAATAAAAAAAAAATAAAAAAAAAAAAAAAAAAAAAAAAGAAAAAAATAAACAAAAAAATTCAAAACTAAAAATAGCTCTAATCTCAGAAAGAGCATATCAGGAATGCAAGGATGGTTTAAGATCAAGGCAGCACTGAACATTGGGCCAAATAGATAGTCCAGCACATAGGCCTTGAAAATGGCTGACCCAGGATTGATCGCTGGCATCCCATATGGTCCACTGAGCCCACCAGTATTAAACCTTGAGTACAGCCAGATGTGGCCCCCCAAAAAGTACATTGCCCCACATTAAAAGCATCCCTGGGAACCACAGAGATGGTGCCACTGGACCAAGATGAAACCTAGAGGTCTAAAGACTCAGCATCCCTCCAAACTATGAATGTGGGAATAATTTTTCAGGTTCCTCAAACATAACTTTAAAAACATGGGGTATTTGGGGGACCAGCCCTTTCTCTTCCTACCCATCTCTCAAGATTAGTTTTTGACACTAAGCTGCCTGGGGAGCCCACCTTGGCCCAGGCCCAAACTTATTCTCCTGAGCATAAAACAGTGCTGGGGTCCTGTGAAAAAGGCAGCTACTTCTGGACCACATTCCAGGAGGAGTGGAGAGCACCTCTGCCCTTGCGCTCCATACCTGTTCATTGCTCCAGCCACAGTCAGTTCTGGGCTCACTTCCTGACACTGCTTCTTATTCTCTAAGACTCTGTCCTTTCCTCTGGGACTTGGGCACAAATCTCTGCTATAAGCAGTTTAGACAACAGGTGCTCAATGATGATTCAACTTAAATCTTGAGACTATCCCCTGGACACAAAGAATGGCCATTGAAAGGCAGGACAATGAGGTTTTAAGAGGAAAAAAAATATTTTTAATAGGGCTGGCTTCTGGCAGAGCTCAACCATGTGTCCTGTGTTGGGGTTGGACCATGCAGAGCTGGGATTGAACTCAGAGGATTCATACATTTTAGGCAGGCATTCTACCCATTTGGGGCATATTTTCCCACTTCTTATTTTTTTTTGGGCCTCACCCTGACATTGTTCAGAGGTCTATTCCTAGCTATGTGCTAAGGAATCACTCTTTGTGATGCATGGGAAGCCCATATGGGGCTGCCGGGAACTGAACCCAGGCCAGTTACAAGTAAGGCAATGTGCCATTCTTGCTGTCCTATCTCTTCCATCTGCTATCTCTTCACTTCTAAAACTTCTATTCTTTCCCTCCTTTGTGGCCCACTCTCAGCAATGGTGCTTGAGGGGGGACTATGTGGTACTAGGAACTGAATCCCAGGCTCCCAATTGCAACATGTGAATCCTGCCCCAGCTCCAGCCTGGTATCCCTCTGACAAAGATACAAAGACACTAACTATAACTATCTGAGAAGCTGGACTGTCCTGAACATCTGCAGGAGGAGTTTGGGCTTTGAAGTCAAAAGGGGGAACCACATAAAATATTCAGGACTAAGAGGGTGTACAGAAGCCAGGTTAGGCGCCGAGAAGGGAGGCAGGGAAGTTTGAAAGATTTACAAAATACTCTTATTTTGGTTATTGGCCTCAGAACTCTGACTATTGCTTTCCAAAGGCACCTTTCCATACACGTCCCAGCACTTTATGAGTAGATCTCAGTGCTCAGTAGGGTTCTTATTTGCACCTTTGTGGACTCCCCAATTTTCCTCTCATGCTAATAGGTCTGTTATTTGTGGGATGCTTAGGAACATAGTAATACCCTCAATTAGACCAGTTCAATGCCAAAACATATTAACAGAACACAGACTTTGTCTAAGGATGATATAAGAAGACGAATTTTGATAGCTAGGTCTTGTGTTCAGCAAGGGGATTATGCCAGCTTCTTATCAAGTTATTACAATTAGTGAAAACCCTTGAAAGATTCCTTTTTTATTCAGAAAATGGACAGGCAAAGGGTGAGAGTGTTCCAGGTCATCCCTGGACCCTAGTGATCTGTATTTCAGTATTAGCCACGATTGGTGCATCTCATCCTGCAACACTTTCACAATTGGAGCATAGTTTTTGGTTTCTGAGTTAAATTTGGAACAGTGCACTTCCTGTTAGATTATGTGTGTAACCTTTGAGTCTAAATGAAACTGGTAGAAAGCAATGGGGAACATCATGTAGACCTTTTCCATCCTGAATGTTTTAGTAGCTTCCAGCCCCTTGGTTCTTGCAATAAGATCACACAGGTAGAGGTGTAGTTCATCTTCCTGCATGTAAACTGCATCCCACGGCTGGAAAAATGGGCTAAGACCCAGCAGGAGTAAGAGGGCCAGGTTGGCAAATGCAGGGTAAGCCCGATGCTCGACTTCAGCTCCCGTGGTGATGAGTTCATTGACTTTATTTAATGCTCAATCTAATTTCTGTTTTAATTTAAAGAGCACGTGCTTCTGCACATACAAATTCAGTTATAACTACTTGCCGCCTGGGAATTTGACAGTTGTGTTGTTTTAGATAATTGGATTTTCTGCATGGTAGCTTTGCCGGGGCTCCAGGCTGGCATGGCTGTAATGGGCCATTGTGGTTTTTTTTTTTTTTTTTTTTTTTAACCAGGGAGAAACCTGGGAGCCAGGGCCCCCAGCACACTTGATCTTGCACAAACACAACAGTCTTTAAATTATTCGGATCATTGTCAATATTTTAAAGTGTTAAAGGTACCATTTTGATTTAGTTTTATTTTGGAGCTACACCAGGCAATGCCCTGGGGTGAACCCCTAGCTATGAACCTCAGAAATTACTCCTGGCAATGCTCAGGGGACCATATGGAATGCTGGAGATTGAAACCTGTGTCAGCTGCATGCAAGGCTAAGAACCCCTACCATCCCAGAGGTACCTTTTTTTTTTATCATAAAACAGTATGATATTTCAGAAAGAGTTTAACTTATTTCCTGGGCTATTCTTGACATTTCCTTTGGTGTGAAAACATGAGATTCAGTAAGATACAAAAACTCTTCTGAACAAGAAGGGCATCTCATTTACCAAGGTTGGTAAAACCTTTAGATTAGCCTTGTAGGTTGGTAAAATTTGACTCTGAAGCTCAAGCGCTAAAACTTTTTAGCTTTTAAGATATATAAAGGGTATTCTGTAGCCATCAAGGTTTGTATGATTTAATGGTATTCTTCTGTACTTAAATATGCAAGGAAATGTTATGTAAAAGTAATAATTTATATGTAAAAATTAATATGATTGGGCCGGAGAGTGATAGCATGGAGGTAAGGTGTTTGCCTTTCATGCAGGAGGTCATCGGTTCTGAATCCCGGCGTCCCATAATAGTCCCCCGTGCGTGCCAGGAGCAATTTCTGAGCCTGGGCCAGGAATAACCCTGAGCCACTGCACCACGGGTGTGACCCCAAAAAACCAAAAAAAAAAAAAAAAATTAATATGATTGATTCATCCCAAGATCTTGTTTTCAAGTCAAAAGGCAATAGATTTAAAAATGGAGACTTTTTTCCAATCACATATGCAACAAAAGATGTGGATTCAGAATCTATAAACAAAATTCCTCAAAAGTAATATGAAAACAAATCTCAAAGAGGAAGTCAAGTCCAAAGACTTGAATAATTATCTTACAATAGGTGAGAGTGTTAACTCCATCAAATTTATCAGAGAAGTTTTAAATGGAATTCCCAGAATGGCTAAAATGAAAAACACCAGATGAAACCCAACTGTCAGATCTTGGAGATAATCAGAATTCTTGGACTGGAGAGATGGTACAATAGGTAGGGTACTTGCCTTACCCATGCTTGACCTGGGTTCAAACTCGATTATTCCATATGATCCTTGAGCCCCACCCAGTAGGAGTGATTTCTAATCACAGACCAAGAGAAAATCTTTTTTTTTATATTTTATTTAAACACCTTGATTACATACATGATTGTGTTTGGGTTTTCAGTCATGTAAAGAACACCACCCATCACCAGTGCAACGTTCCCATCACCAATGTCCCAAATCTCCCTCCTCCCCCACCCGACCCCCCGCCTGTACTCTAGACAGGTTTTCCATTTCCCTCATACATTTCTCATTATTAGGACAGTTCAAAATGTAGTTATTTCTCTAACTAAACCTCATCACTCTTTGTGGTGAGCTTCCTGAGGTGAGCTGCAACTTCCAGCTCTTCCAAGAGAAAATCTTGAGCACCAGCAGATATGGGTCCAAGACCCAACAAGCAAAACAAAACAAAACAAAACAAAACAAACAAACAGATACAGGATCCAGATAGATACACCTCAGCCTCCTCATGTACCCTGAACTATAAAGCTAGGCAAGAAACATAAGGGAGGGGCCAGAGAGGGTAGTATAGTTGTTAGGGGCACTTACCTTACATATGGCTCATCAGGTAGTATCCCTACACTTATATAGTCCCCAGAGCCTTGCCATAAATGACTTCTGAGTGTAGAGGCTAGCAGTAAGCCCTGAGCACCACCAGAAGTGGCCTCAAAAACAGGGCTCAGAGAGAGAACCCAGAGGGGTACAAAGTATGTACAGGGTGCATGTACAGATTGTGTGCTGTGTGTAGTGTGCAGTGTGTACCAGCGTGTGTTGTGTCTACAGAATAGGTGCTATGTGTACAAAATATGCTGTGTTATATAGTGTCCTGTGTGTAGACTGTACTGTGAGTTGAGTTTGTTATGCATAAGAGTGCGTGTTGTATACAGTGTGTGTTCTGTGTGTACAGTGTGTAAAGTGTGCTGTGTACAGAGTCGTGTGTTAGGTATAGTAGAGTCTCACCAGATTTATTATAATGGGGCGTGGGATTGGGGAGTGGCCCTGGGTTCTGAAGCACCACAGGGGGGCCCCTCTACAGGAGAGAAGACACCTTTATGGTGACAGAAACTAGATAGTGTCTGTGGTAGGGCCTGGTGGTGACTAGAGAGGGACTTGGAGCAAGGCGTGGTGTTTTCTTCAATGTGAGAGTGCTCCTAGTTGTGAGGCCCATAGGCACCATGCTGATGGACTGCCATGCCTGTGTGTCTTGTCACACACAGTGAGGGTTCTGTCACCAGCTCCAAGATAGGAGAGTAGTACCACGTTGTGTAAATTTCACACCTGACAAATTCATTGGTGTAACCACTTTTGCTGTGGGTGGTCTTTGAGCTGGTATATCCATACTTCCCATGGCCAGCTCAAGAAGCTCTAAAGCTCTAAACAAACTAAATATCCCTCCAGATCCTGTGAAGGAAGAGCCTGGGCTCTTTCCTAGCTGTTCAGAGACCCTCAAAGGGTCCTGGGGTAGAGAGGGACTATAATGGATAGTGGGGGGATAAATATTGGGGGGCTGGATCTGAGGCCTCAGAGGGCCATCCTGGAACACCCCTTGTCATTAAGTTAACTTATTTTTGGGCCATACCTGGTGGTGCATAGGGATCACTCCCTGAGTAATGCTTGGGGGGACCTGGATGGGGTGCTGGGGACTTGAATTTATGTTGACCATGAGCAAGACAAGCACCCTATCTGCTGTACTATGAATCTAGATCACCCTTTTTTATTTTTATTTTATTTTATTTTTTTTGGTCTTTGGTTTTTGGGTCACACCCGGAAGAGCTCAGGGGTTACTCTTGGCTGTCTGTTCAGAAATAGCTCCTGGCAGGCACGGGGGACCACGTGGGACACGGGGATTCGAACCAATCACCTTTGGTCCTGGATCGGCTGCTTGCAAGGCAAACGCCGCTGTGCTATCTCTCCGGGCCCCGCCCCCTTTATTATTTTAAAGTCAGAACTTGGGTGACATTTTCTTTTGAGAGGTGAAGGGATTAGAGGTCCTACCCTGCTGTTCTCAAGGGTCACTCCTGGGGGATCAGGGGACCATGTGGAAATGGGGGTGGGGGTTGAGACTATACTCTTTAAGTGGTCTCAATCCCTGCTGTGGGGGCAGGTGAACAAGTCTGACACTCCAGCCATGGCAGTCACATGAGGGACCCCTGTGACCATGGCCCTGGGTACACTTTGGCACAAGCCAGTAAGGGCCGAATTCCTAAAGTCAGTAGAAAACCTCAGACCAGTTTTGTAGGAAGCGGCTCCTTTTCCTAGAGATTCTGCTGTGTATCTAGGCAGGGACTGGCGGTCCCATGAAGGTGTCCTTGATATCTCTCGACCAATCTGTGGCTAGTGGGGAAAGGGAGGAAAGATGCATCCCTCTTACACACACACCTGGGACAAATCATAGGTGCTCTGCAGGTAACATTTGGTTTCAGAGCCAAAGGGAAAAACACAAGCAAAACACTCAGACTACTTGGTCTATGGTCGCTCACTTCATGGTCATTAATGATGTGAAACATCTTGCATATGTGGTATTTGGAAGAGCCCCTTTTTTGGCTTCTTCCTGCTTGGGCTGCATCAGGCTAAGGTCATGTAACAACTCCACCCCGCCATACACATTAACCCCACATTCTGAGGTGGATACAACGATCCTGAGATTTGGCAGAGAAAACCACTCTAGGCAAGGTTGTGATGGTACAAAAGGAGGTCTAGGCAATGGTTCAGAAAAAGCTTCCTTTAGAAGTCAATTTTTGGGGGACAAAGTGAATAGTGGGAAAAACCTGAGGAAGGGTGAAATGTAATGTTAAGCACCTAGAGGGACCATGTAAACTTGTATCCCCAAAACCTTTACTGCTCTGGTGAGGGGCTATTTAGGTGGGGTCCACATATATCTTCTGGTGATGACCCACGAGGATAACAGCCTCATCCGGGTCATAGCCCATCTGAGGAGATCTTCAGGCAGCTAAATTGGGGCCACCCTTACTCAGGCTGGTGATCACACAGGACATCCTCCTAGAACTCTGACTTTTGGGGACTGTGGTGACAACTCAGCATACCTTGGCAAGATTTCTAAGTTCAGAAGTCAATGTGGTAGCTGTGGCCCCATTACTACCCTGAACATGAGCATTCTTGTCAGAACTCAGTCGCTCAGTGGGTGGGGCTGACCTGATCAGGGCTTTGAATGGGAGAAATTTGGCAGCTATGAGCCCAGGTCGACCTGTCTATACCCATTTCCATGGCTGTAAGTGGAGGTTGGAGGGAGGGATGGTGATATCCGAGATAGTGGTCCAGGGGAGCACTGGAGTGTGCCTTGCCTAGGGTCGAGGTGGCAGGGCAGGGTCAGAATTGAAGGTGCCAGGGTTGGCATTTGCTCCTGAACTGAGGGTCTGGCATGGAAGAGAAAGGGAGAGGCCCTGGGGCTTGAGCACCCCTTTAGTGCATTTTAAGCATAGAGAGGGCTCTGGTATGGACTCTGAGTGAGTCTAGGGACCTGAGAAGAGGAAGGGAGAAGAAATCATGGGATGCAGAGTGCACTCTGCCAGGGTTGGGGAGGTGCACCTTGGCATCGAGCATTCGAGGATCTTAAGTAGTTTGAGGATAACATGGCTGATCTGTGCCAGGCAGTGGTGGATCATGCAGACTGAGGGGGCTCAAGCCACACAGAGGCTCTTGCCCCAACTTTGGGGTGCTCCCTTCTACCCCCTCCTTTCTGCTTTGCTATTGATTCTGCTCCTCACAGGCCCCAGTTGTTTCCTTCCTGCCCCCCAAACAGTCTCAGGGAAGTAGTTCCCAGGGACACATATTGAGGTGGGCTCCCTGGCTCTGGCAAAAGAGTGTGAGGAGAACAGGGCATCCCTTAAATTTTTGGTCTGAGGAATTGAGGGGTTGATGCTGCCTTAACCAAGTGAATTCAGCCTGGAAAGGAGGTGGAGGGTCTGTTTGAGACAAGCTGAGTTTTCCGTGTGGGCAGCTGTGGTAGAAGCTTCTCAAAGCAGTGAGAGGATGAGGAAGGGGTGTTTGGTGAGGGAGGGAGGCTCAGCACCCCAGGGCAGGTGGGATGGGGAGACCCTGGAGGGACTGAAGGGAACCTGAAGGACTGAGCCAGGGGGGCTCTGAGGGGGGCATTTTTAGGACTCAGTTGACAGCCAGGAAATCTGGGGTTGAATTTGGAGGCCAAAAATTTGAAAGGAGAAGAGGAGGGGATATTGAAACCAGACTGGGGCCACCAAAGTGGGGTTCAAGGAACATTTAGACAGGTCCAGAGGAAAGGGACCGAGTTGGATGGGAGAGTCAGAGGGAAGGGATGACCCTCGAAGGGTGGATCCAGACAACCAATGCCTGAGATCTGTACTCTAGACAAGCTCATTAAGGAGCTGCCAGACAGAGACAGCAGTGGGTGGCGTGAATGGCCAGATCCCAGGGGTCGTGACTAGAGCCATGGCCACAGTCGCACTGCGGCATGGATTGCGGGCCTGAGGATGAGGCCTGAGAGTGAGTCGGTGTGAAAGACCGCAGGGATAGGGGTGTGCCCCCCGGTCCACGTCATCAGCCTACGTCACAGGCCCGCACCAGGGCTCGTTCTCGCCTGGATTGTCTGTCTGGACGGGGATGGGCGGGGGGTGGGGTGGGGGGGCGTACCAAGGCTTTAAAGTAATCCAATGTGGCGTATGTCCCCCATTCACTGGGATTATTCCTGCCCCGGGGCTGCAGCGACACGCACATCTGGACAGATGCGTGTGTGGTTATCCATCCCCACAGACTCGGGAAATCTTGGCTCCACGGCCAGGGCTGCGGGAGGGACTACGGGGCTGCCCTGCCCTGCCCTGTCTGCTACCCGGGGTACCGCATGGCGGCGCGCCGGGGGTAGGTATGGTAGTAAGGGGGTGAATGAAGTGCAGGCATCATTCCGGAGGGTTGCCTGCAAAGGTGGGGTTCAGACCTGGTGGCACAGCTCCAGAGCATCCGAGCATGCGGGATAGCTGACGATAATCGAGCTCGGGCTGGTGCGGGGGTAGTTGCTTGATGGCACCTAATAACGTGGTAACAGTGGGCGGGGCGGCGCGCGGTATTGCGCAAAGGTTGGAGAGGGGGGCACCGTTCCATGCTAGGGGCGCGCGCCGTACTGCGCAATTCGGTGGGAGGGGTACGCTGTACATGCTACGGGGGGCCGCGCCGTACTGCGGAAGGGGGGGGCACCGTACCACGCTAGGGGATGCGCGGTACCCGGGGCAGTGGTTCTGCAGGGGTGCGTGGGCTGTGTGCGCGGTCACGCGGGGTGGCGCAGCTCGAGCCCAGACGCACGCGCAGCCAAGGGACCCGGATCACCCCTTCGCTGCGGTGAGGGGGGGCTGCAAGGAGGAGGGGGTGCGGGGAGGAGGGCTGCAGAAGAGGGATTAGGGGAGGAGGGCTGCACTACCCAACGGCTATATTCGTGCCTGGTTGCGGTGGCTCTGCTCACTCTGGCCCCGCATATTTGTCAAGCTCTCAATCTTTCCCAAACAGAAAAGCCCTGCCCCTTGATTGCTGCTACAGGGAAATGAAGGGAGTGTGAGGGGCTTGTTTATCCCACCCACCCCCCTGCCCTACCAGGCCCTTTGGAGCATGGAAAAGGGGGTGGAGGACATGTCAGAAAATGAAATGAACACAAGGGACCAGAGCTATAGAATATAATGGGTAAGGTGCTTGCTTTGCACGCTACAAACACAGGTTGGATTTGCTGGCATCCATATGGTCCCCAAGCCCACCAGGAGTAAGTAATTCCTGAGTGCAGAGCCAAAGAGTAACCCCTGAGCATCACTGGGGGGTGGTTCAAAATAAATAATAATAATAATAATAATAAAAAGATTAGAAAAAGAAATAGGAGATATTCACAGTGGCTGGGAGGACAGCCCAGGGGAGAGAGTACATGTGTGAAGCCGACCCAAGTCATGCTCAGCACAGGGAAATACATGAATCTTCAGTCCTCCCAGGTCCCCCCCCCCCCAGTCCCATCAACCACTGACTCCCCCTCCCAATTTCCATTCCCCATGCTAGAACTACTGATTGTAGCCCCTATTACAAAATAAATATAAGGCTCACAGCCATACTACCCTTCTGGATAGTGCTGGGCTCAAAAAGGGATTTTTTTCCCCCCTGTGCTTAATTTTATTTGTACGACTTCCCAAGTTCTCCACCATAGAGCATGTAATAGTTTCATAAATGTAAAAGAAATCATTAAAATGAAGATAAAACCTTTTGTGCTAAGTGAAGAGTAAATTTAGGCAGCGATAGCTAATTTATTGAAAGGTTTTGAGAGCCTTTGAATGCCATTTGTTGTTGCAAAGACTTTAATCTGTCTTTGAATTTACTAATAAGGTACTTTATTCAATTATTTGGAAAATGATCTTTATTATATTTAATGTCCATCACATTTCCCCCGACATTTAGCAAGTCCTACTTGCCAGGTGGATTTTTTTGCTTTTTTCTTTTTAAAATTTATTTTTTAAAGGAAACAGTTTCTGTTATAAATTTGAATATTTTTCTGCAGCTATTCAACCACAAGTGCCAATCCACAGAAATTTCCTGTTCATCCACAAAAAAAGCTAAAGCCACTTAACATATAGTGTGCCTGAATCATGGGGTCATCTTATTGTAAATAATGGGGTTTGTTTTTGCTTTTCAAATCTGCAAAATATTTCTCCTTTTTGCACGGGACCTTTTCAAAAGGTTGAAAACCACCTGTTTTCTAATCCCAAGTTGTTCAACAATTTGGTCAATGATAGACATATAACCATGTGGCCCCAATAGGCTGCACCTTAATGTCTAGGTGTGTTGTCGTGTATATAATTATACCCTGTGATGTTCACATGGTGGTAAAGGTGCCTAACACTGCACTTCTCAGGACATAGTCCCAGGCATATGACCACCGTCTTGCCAAAGTATACAGTTGGCAAAACAACAATATCAGACTTCATACGACACTTCATACGTGTCTCTATTAGCCAACACATCATTAGTGTTGGAGGACTATTCTAGACACTGGGAATATAGTGAACAAAATGGTCAAAAGATCCTGCCTCTAGAGAGTTTATAGTGAAGAGGGCAGGCAATAAGGACATAAATTAAGTGTTTGCATGTCAGGGGTGGGGAATGTTCTGGAGAAAAATGGGTAAGTGCATTGTGTATTTCCATAGGAGGGCTGCTCTTTTGATTACTAAAGTTATCTCCTAAAGTTCTATGACCTTTGGGCAATTAACATGTAGGCTTGAAATGATTGAAGATACTCATCAAGGCATTGTCATAACTAGTTACTAATTATCATCGCACATACAATGTGCTAATTATCAATTTTGCTGACTCAAAATTATGATGTCATGGAGGCGTTTTCAATATTCTAGTTCGGCTAAGTTTAATAGAAACCTTTCTAGGCTCAGCAGTCACATCCAGAAAATGGAACCAGGGTTCCATGAAAGGGCTGTTAAACAAGCCCAAGAGAAAACAGTGATACACTAGGCCCTCGAAACTGGGAATCAAATTCCCTTTGCATTAGCTTTATGTCTCCTGTCATGTTCTTCTTTCCTCAGAACTGTAAGGAGGTATATCAAGTTTGTTTATATTTTCAAGAGAAAATGGATGCTCTGAAAGGTCCACCTGGCCAGAATCAGGTGCTATGAACCCCAGAAGAACAGATCTGGGAAATCCAACTCTCAACCATTGCTAAGGAGCTCTGGAAGCCAACCCAGCCTCAGTTTCTCCCCTGAGGACTCACAGCAGATTAGCCCCTTCTCATCCCTTCTTCTGCACTCTGAGCTCTTCTAAGGCAAGGCTTTAGGCTCAGACCCCAGAAAGACCCTCATAAAGGGTTCCTGAAGAAACTTCCAGACCCCAATACTGTCTCCTATAAGTTGTGTCATTCCAAAGATTCCAAATCAGCAGCTGCAGAGCTTCATGAGCTTCTGATGAATGTCAGGGAGAGGGGTGAGAGGTCTGATGTAGGGGTGTGGCATCCTAGTGGGTAATGGGGGGGAGTGATGTCAGATTGAAGAAGAAAGGGGGTTCTTTTGTGTAAAACGTGCCTTGAGGCTGTCATACACCATGCCCCTTCACCAAATCCTTCACAGGAACCCACCTTTCTGGCACCCCTTGTTTTGAGTAACTGAGCCACAGGTAACTGGGACAAATAGCTAGACCTTTGGTTTCTTCCCAAAAAGAATATTGATGACCTATTCTGTGGTGCCCCCAAGGACCTCATGTGCCTCCTAGGCTCTTGGGTGGGAGCCCTCAGCTGCAAACTGGACCTTTCTTATGGGGGGGGCTTCTCATTTTGGTGTCTGTCCACTTAATCAATGCTCCATTTTCTTCCCACCTCTGGTGCTTCAAGGTTCAGCCACCTGGGGGGTCAGATGAGAGCAAGGTGAGCCCAACTCAAGGCTGAAGACCACCGCCCACCTTTATAACCCCTGGTCCTAGTAGCTGCTCTCCGCAGCCAGTGTGATCATCACCATCACGACTGGAACTTTCTAACCACCTGTCAGCTTGGGCCTCAGAGGAAAACAAATCCCCTCCACCCCCAGACCTCTGGAGGGAAGGGAGAGGTGCCAAATTCCCAGTAGATTGAATGGTTTATATTGGGAATCCTCTGCCCGGGCCTTGGATCAAGGCCCAAGGCCTTCGGAGAAGCTAATTCAGCTGCGTGGTCTTTTCCAACCTGGGTGGAGGCGGGGGGAGGAGGGAGTGGGAGGAAGGGCTACAGAGCCTTTGCGTCACAGAAAGACGTCAGTGAGATATTGAGGGGGACACTCAGAGATCTCATAGGAGGACATTTTGAAGGGTTCTATCACCTGAGGAACTCACTTTGCCCAGCAACTGCGGGCACACACTTCATCAAATGACACCTGTAGCCAAGGAACCCGCTGGGCTGGCCGAAAGCGGCCATCATAGTGGACCCCAATATACGCAGCATCTGTTTTCAGCCTCCCCCCCCCCCGCTCCTGCTCCCGCCCCCGCCCCGAAGGCGCCAGGTGGGGGGAGGGGCGAGGCTCAAGAGCTGATTAAATGTTTTTGCCAAAAAGATGGCACCCCTCTGAATGCTGCCGAGCGCGCCCTCGGGTCCCGAAAACCTTTCCGTCTGCTCACAACGGAATCCCACCAACTTTGTCAGTCGAGGAAATCAAGGCACAGGCTTCAGTGCAGCGGTCATCATGTTGGAGGCCAAAACTCCCGAGGGGAGTGGGCCCAAGTTCCTGGAAAAAAACCCTCCCGCCTCCTCCAACACTGACACCTGTCGCTCATCCCCTCTCCATCAGCCTGGGGCCCGCTCCCCCCCCGTCCCTGCCTCCAGCCCTCCGCGCGCGCCCACCTCCAGATTACGCAGCGGGATGGGGTCGGGAGGAGAGGGAGGGGTGCGCGCGAACTGGTCGGGGTGGGGTGGGCGCACCCCAGATTCCGAGATCGCGTGCGCAAAGAGGCAGTAATGCCGCAGGGGTGGCGCGCGCCGACCCGGACCCATTTAGCGCGCACGAGCGTGTCTGCTCCCCCACCCCACCCCCATGGGGGGGGAAAAGGTGGCGGAGGCACCCCTAAATCACTCCTCGGGTGCCCATAAAGGCCTGCGCCACGCACATTGAAGCGGGGGGTCTCCGCAGCGGATCTATCGCCCGTCGGAGGGTCAAACTTCCTGGCTCAGGGGTTGGGATTGGGCTTTTAACTTCCAACTCCGCACACCTGGGTCCCTCCTTCTCCTCTACGCTTCCCAAAGGTGCGCCCCGTTTCCCCATCTAGGATGGGGGTGATCGTTAGGGGTGCCCGAAAGCAGAGACGCTGGGACGACTGTCTAAAGCCCTCCTCGCCTCGGGGAACACGCGCCGGGACGCAAAACCTAGGGGGGCTTTCCCCTGGCCCGCAAAGGCTAGCTCTAAGGGCAGCCAGGGCGCGCTCAGTGCGCGGGGGTCCTCCCAGGGTCTCGGGGGTCGGGCCGCGGGAGTCCCGGGCATTCGCTTTCGTGCGCCCTGCGGTCCCGCACCGGACCGCGCGTCCGCCCTCCCCGCGCGCGGAGACCGGGAGCCCCGCGCCCGGGTGTGCGTGAGTGCGGGTGCCAGGGGCCGCCGCAGAGCGCGGAGGAAAGGGCCGGGACCCCCTCTCCACCCCTCCCCAGCGCGCCCCCGGCCCCGCGCCCCTTACTAGGCTCCAACGCCTCATTCCACTCGAAGTGTCGCACGGCCGGCTCCAGCTTCGGTTCTAGCTGGGTTTCCCGCTCACGCGCCGGATGCCACACGGGGTTCGGCTCCCTGGCGGCCGCGTTCGGGCGCTGGCGTCGCGAGGGGCGCGCCGCTCGGCCTCGACCCGCAGGGCGCGGAGGGGCGGGGTAGGTGATTCGGGTCGGGATCAGGTTCTGCGCACCCGATGCCCACGGAGACCACAGTCTCGGGTCGGCGAAGGCGCAGGCAGGGGAGATTTCCCCGGCGGGCCTGCGTCCAGCCAGGTCGCACTCTCGTCCAGCCGCTCGCCACGCCACGTCTGCTGCGTTCACGCGCCCCGCTAGGTGGCACGTCCCAAGCCGAGAACCGCTTTGCTCCGCTGCTCCCGGGCTAAAGCGACGCAGGCAGGACTGGCGCGCGGGTCATTCCAGAAAAGGGGGGGCTGGGGGGCGACGCGACGGAGGGGGAGGTCCGAGCCGCGCCCCTCTGTGCACAGCCAGCCCCCGACACCCACACAGCAGCGGGCGGGGCAGAGAGATGCAGGGAGGCCAGTGCGCCAGCCTGACGCAGGAAGATGGACGGACGGACAGACCTGTAGAAAGAAGACGGACAGGCGTGGGCCAGGAACCCAGACAGGCGCGAACAGAGCCAGACACACACAGACAGGCACACACGTCCACGTAGACACGCACGCATGTCCGTGCACACAGGGACACATGCAGAGACACGCAGACACACGCACAAACCCAGAGAAAAGTGGATGGACGTCATGCCCCAGGAAGGCCGACCAGACCCCGAGGAAGAGAGACTAAGGTGGGCATTCGGGGACCCCTGCCCTGGCCCTGGGAAGGCGAGTGAGCCCCAGAGGGTCTCCTGCTCTCGGTGGGCGGTAGTGGGTCTCTGCCACCCACTCCCCAGATGTCAGCTGGTCACTCGTGAAGCCTATTTACCCAGTCTGGCCCCCACACCAATTTCCAGCCCCCTCACCTCACCCTGTGCCCACTGAACACAACCTTGCAATCCTTGCACACCCCTAGTTCACCCAGACAGAGGATGTCTGCCCCCCATCAGGTCTGGCTCAAGCCAGGGCTCCTGGTCTTCTCATTCTCCCTCCATTTTGGGGCCTTGCATAGGCCCACTGACACCTCCTCGCTTTCCTTTCTTCATGATGAGAGCTCCCCTTTGATGCCACGTTGGCAGGGAGTGGAAGCCATTATTCAAACCAATTCTCAGGGACCCTGTTGAAGCACATTGGAGAAATGGACTCCAATTCTGTTGATGGCAGCTAGAGAGAGGCTCATAAAGATCAAATGCGGCCACAGGTTGCACACTGGGGAGACAGGAGAAGGAGGGGAGTCAGAGGGACAGGGCAAGGAGCTGAGGGGCAGTTGGTCTGGTAAGAGGGTGCAGAGGAAGCTCTGGTGGAGAAATCCAGTTTCCTTCCATGCTGGTCCTGCCTCAGGGGTCTGTGGGCCTCAGCTTCCTGGATGAGGCAGAGGAAGATGTGTGGTCCTTGGGGGATGAGAGTGACTCCCCCTACTTCCTTTGGTGACAGTTCCTTCTGGGTGTCCCCCACACTAGGTGGGCCCAGGTTTGAGAGTTCCAGCTCTGAGACTGATATCAGTGCATTGGTGCCAGGCCGAGGGGGTGGAGCCAGAACAGAAGGCAGCAGCATTCAGTCCAGGGCCAGCAGCCCTGGGAGACCCTTGATCAAGGCCAGGCCTTGATTTGTTGATGAACAAGTACTCAAAAAAGAAAGACACAGGCCAGGACCCAAAGGCTGGGCTTGGAGATGCCAGGGCTCCCAGGCCAGGGTGGGCAGTGTCACCACACTGCTCTGCTAAACAGGTGGACGTTTTCATTGTTGGGTGGCAGTTTGTGTGTGTTTTGTGCTGAGTAGCACATATGGGGCCGTATGTGGAGAGTCAGTTATCCCTGTGGACACTCTAGTCTTTTTCCTCACTGACTGGGTGCACCTGACTTTTCCTCACAGGAACTGGCTGCTACTGGCCCTGCTGGCAACACGTCTCAGTCCCTGCAGTTGAACGGCGAGTCTCTGTCTACCCATCCACCAGGCCAACTTCCTGTGGGAGCTGTGAAAAACAGAAGAGAGAATTGGGTAATAGCAGATCACCTCCAGTTTTAGTAGTCATGGCCATTTCTCACAATTCTTGCATCCCCCCTGCAGGGTAGTTCCCTCCAGGTAGGTCACTTGCAGCTACATGGTCTCTCTGCCTTGCCTTGCATATTCTTGATGTCACCAAACTCTATGCTCTACAGAGAGCTACTAGCTTTGCTCAGTAATGCTGCAGTAAGCATCTCTGGGACAGGTTGATGCCAGCCCGGGGATAGTTTGTGACTTCAGGGGCTTCCTCTGTTTTTGAGGTTTATACAGGGGGTCTCATGGGCTACATGCAGCTCTGATACACCAGAGAAACACAGAGGTATATTGGGTCGTTAGCCAAGGGAAGGGTAGAGAGGCTGTAGGGAGGGGCCACTGGAAGACATGCAGGACAATTAGGTACTCTGAGAGCCCCCAAAGAACACACTTTGGGGTTTGGTGCTAGGATGCCCTAGATTCTAAAACCATGTCTCCACCTTTTCCCGTTTTGGCTTCGTTTCTGCCCTGCTTTCTTCCTGTGCCACCTGCCCACCTACTGGTTATCTCCATAAAATTGTGCTCTCCATTTACTTGATTTTTTCACCTGTAACCTTTGGAATGTTCTAGGGTCTGTGCCGAGAAACTGCTTAGGAGTGGTCTTATCTCACTCAGTTTGGCCAACACCATTTTATTGGGGGACCTGATGCTCAGTGTGTAGATGGTGGTGGTGTTGGCCTGAAGCCCACTCCACCTTGGGAAAGACCATTTGTCTAGACTTAGGTTGGAAGCTCAGCTGCCCTGGCTTGAACTCTGAGGGCCTTCTCCTGGACTTTGAGGATAGGGAATATCTGGTACCTTAAAAGGGAAGGACTGTGAGGTGTGTGAGGACAGCGTGGCTGCTTCTCCTCCTCCTTTTTATCTTTGCTAAGGGTCCTCCTTAAATGTGTTTTTTGTGGGGTTGGGAGGCAAGACCCACCTTGTCCTTCTAAGGCCCACAATCCCCAGTTACAGAAGGCTCTTCTCTAGAAAACTAGAAACAGTTACTTCTGTAGTACCAAAGAGCTTTGGGGGAAAGATAGTGCAATGGGTAGGGTGCTTGCACCCATACCTGGGTTTAATTCCTGACATCCATGAGTACACCAGGAGTAATTATTGAGTACAGAACCAGGAATAACCCCCAAACCTAAGAGTTTGTAGTTTATTGTGCTTCCATCCCACTTTACAGATGAGGAGACTGAAACCTCCATAAGAAGTGATTCTCCAGAGAGGCACCACTGTTAATGCCAGGTAAAATGATGCTATTATTATTATTATTATTATTAGTTGTTTGGGTCCTCACTTAGAAGTATTCAGGGCTTATTACCGGTTTTGTGCTCAGGAATCATTCTTGGTGGAATTTAGGGGAACTTATAAGGTTCTGGGGACCAAACTTGGGTTGGCTATGTGCAAAGCAAGCACCTACCTACCGTACTTTCTGGCGTATAAGACGACTTTTGGAACAAAAAAAGTCAACCGAAAATCGGGGGTCGTCTTATATGCCGAGTATATCCTGAAAAATGTTTCAATATGCCACTAAACGAAAATTGTCTGAATATTGCCACAAAACGAATTTTCCAACTCGATCCTGCACCAATCACTGCAAGGCTGCTCAGTAGCCTCTCTAACTCAGCCAATCCAAGCAGGCTTTTTATGCATGCAAATTAGACAATGTTCTGGACCTGAATCTACACTGTAAAAAGCCTGCTCAGATTGGCCAGAGTCAGAGAGGAAGTCTATTACAGTATAACCTTTGAACCTTTGCTTGTTGTGATTGGCTCACAGTGGTACATAAACACAGGAACACATGCAGCACAGGAACGTTCTGCCTGGTACAGCAAATATAGGCCTAAACCTATGTTTTGACTGCAAAATTAGGGGGTCATCTTATATGCCCAGTCGTCTTATACGCCGAAAAATACAGTACTGTACTCTCTTCCATCTGAAGTTGATAAAGCATTCTAAAACAAGCAAATAAGCTGAGCAGGTGTTCTTTTTTTGTTCTAATAAAGGTTACAATTAATTTAGGGGAAGACCTGCTCTAAGAGGTCTCCTGTCTTAGAATCTGCACTATTTTTATCACTATGTAAGTTCCACAAAGCTGGTTGTATTGTTTATGATTCTTGTCTGTTGAAATACAAATGCTTGTAGCAGGTGTGGAAAATGCATCCTCCTGGGGATAGGCTAAAAGCTCCAGGTTCTGGATTCTTCCCCTGTGTTCTAGGTCTTTTTAGTCCCTCTCCTAGTTAACTAGATAAAATTTTTGCTGTGCTCATTGTATGTCTGCTGACTAGTCATAGTTAAATTCTTTAAGAAACACTATCCTGGGGCCGGAGAGATAGCAAAGCTGTAAGGTGTTTGCCTTAGATGCAGAAGGACAATGGTTTGAATCCTGGCATCCCATATGGTCCCCAAGCCTGCCAGGAGCAATTCCTGAACACAGAGCCAGGAGGAGTAACCCCTGAGCGCTGCCAGGTGTGACCCCAAAACAAAACAAAACAAAACAAAACAAAAAGAAACACTATTCTTAGGGCTAGGGAGATGGATCCAAGGGCTGGAGTGCAGACTTTGGGGAGCACTAGTTTTTCCTTCATGAGCTGTCAAGCATCCCCCAGAAATACTCCCACACTGCCAGTGACCTACCAGGAGTAGCCCCCGAGAACTGGCAGTGCAGTGCCCCAAAGCCATCTCTAACTGTGGTGAGAGCAGAACTGCATCCAGATGGGGCTGGTTATCCATCTGGGCAGCTTGGTATTTAATTAGAGACACCAGGGCTTGGACCCTTGAATGACCTTTTTTTCTTTTCTTTTCTTTTCTTTTTTTTTTGGTTTTTGGGCCACACCCGGTAACGCTCAGGGGTTACTCCTGGCTATTGCGCTCAGAGTTGCTCCTGGCTTGGGGGACCATATGGGACACCGGGGGATCGAACCGCGGTCCGTCCAAGGCTAGCGCAGGCAAGGCAGGCACCTTACCTCTTGCGCCACCGCCCGGCCTCTTTTTTCTTTTCTTTCTCTCTTTCTTTTATTCTTTCTCTCTCTTTCTTTCTTCCTTCCTTCCTTCCTTCCTTCCTTCCTTCCTTCCTTCCTTCCTTCCTTCCTTCCTTCCTTCCTTCTCCTTACCTTTCCTTCCTTTCTTATCTTTCTTTCTTTCCCTTCCTTTCTTTCTTTCTTTCTTCTCTTTCTTTCTTTCTTTCTTTCTTTCTTATCTTTCTCTCTTTCTTTTCTTCTTTCTTTCTTTCTTTCTTTCTTTTCTCTTTCTTTCTTCTTCTTTCTTTCTTTCTTTTTTCTCTCTCTTTCTTTCTTTCTTTCTTTCTTTCTTCTTTCTTTCTTTCTTTTCATTTCTTTTCTTTCTTTCTTTCTTTCTTTCTTTCTGTTTCTCTCTTTCTTTCTTTCTTTCTTTCTTTCTTTCACTCTCTCTTTCTTTCTTTCTTTCTTTCCTTTCTTTCATTCTTTCTCTCTTTCTCTCTCTCTTTCTTTCTTCTTTCTTTCTCTTCTTTCTCTCTCTCTTCTTTCTTTCTTTCTTCTTTCTCTTTCTTTCCTTTCTTCTTTCTTTCTTTCTTTCTTTCTTTCTTCTCTTTCTTTCTTTCTTTCTTTCTTTCTTTCTTTCTTTCTTTCTTTCTTTCTTTCTTTCTTTCTTTCTTTCTTTCTTTCTTTCCTTCCTTCTTTCCTCCTTTCCTCCCTCCCTCCCCTCCCTCCCTCCCTCCCTCTTTTTCTCCCTCCCTCCCTCCCTCCCTCCCTCCCTCCCTCCCTCCCTTCCTTCCTTCCTTCCTTCCTTCCCTTCCTTCCTTCCTTCCTTCCTCCCTCCCTTCCTTCCTGCCTTCCTTCCTTCCTTCCTTCCTTCCTTTTTTTGAATGGAAAGAACATTATGGGCCTGGGTCAGCCCTAGAGGGCTTTGGGAAAAAGGAAGGGACCACTTGGAGAGTGGGAAGGGTTTAGAGGGAGACCTGGACTTCCAAGACCGCAGGACCAAGAGTGAGGCATGGGTTTCAGAAGGATGATGGCTGAGGTCTGTTTAAAGCTCCCCCCAATATAGATGCCTATTTTAGGGAGCTTCTTAGATTGAGTCTAAGGTAGCTGGATTTCCTTCAGGCTAAGCTGACAAAGGGATGAGCAGAAACTGCATTTTTTTCCTGCTGCTGGTCAGTGCCCTCAGGCATAGCGACCAATGCCTCTGTCAGCCATGCAGTGTATTTAATTTTATCCCCCTGCACCCTGTAGAAGGAACAATGTTTTATTCATCTTTTTCCATCTGCAGCAGGGAGATTTGTAGACACATAGTAGCAAAATTAAGGTCCCATAACTAATGGGAATCAGAACTTAGGATTATAGCCCAAACTATCCAAGCCAGAGAAAGATGGACCAGTTTGTTAGAGAGATGCCAGAGGTAACATCAGAGGGATTTAGAGATTGTCTTGGGACTGGGCTTGAAGGAAAGAATAAAGACAAGGATGATGCCTGAAGACAAGGATATTTGGTACAGTTAGCTGGATGGTATAGATATTTTCCGAGGAGTAGAACCCTAGAAAGACTAAGGTTTGGAAAGACAAATTTAATTTTGACTTGATTCATGTGATTATCAGAAAACATAACTGTGGGAAGAGTCCACCAAGACGACCTAGAGTTCAACAGGTAAGAACTGATTCATCTAACTATTCACCTATCCACTTCCTATTCTTCAAAATATCCTTTCTTCTCTCCTATTATTCATCTATATATCTACCTACCTACCCATCTCACTTAATGACCTACCCATCTTTCTCTCTTCCAGTACATCCACCTACATCTGCCTACCTGTCTGTCCATCCTTCCTCTCATCTATTCAATTCCCTCACAATTCATATATTCTTCTTTTGTCCTAGTCATTCAACCAACAAACTCCATTTACCCACCCTTCTATTCATCCATGTATCCAATTTGTATTTATTTACTGAGGCATTTCATACCTATTTGATGCCTCCCCCCCATACATAGTTACTAGTATCTTATACAGACACAACACTTCCTGTGTACTGGTGAAAAAAGAAACCTGAAGCTGTTCTGAAGGGCCCATGATTGTATGCAAGAGACAAGTATGCCAACAAATGATTGCAGAAAGACAAGACTCTTAGACCAATATGTGGAGGTTAGAAAAGACTTTGTTTAGGGTGAGTTCCTTGACTTAAGTTCAAGTTCAATTAAGACCTTATTGGGTGGATGGGATTGATGTTGATGTTGTGGAAGAGTAAAAAGCATGCCTGTACAGTGCTGGCATGGCTGTTGAGTGGTCATGGTGAAACCATGCCCATAGGTACCTTGGCATATTGTGAGTGAAGTTGAATGTGATAGGTACAAGAGAAGGCTAGAATGGCAGTGTTTCTAGATTGTCAGGTATTTCCATGTCAATAATTACTTCTCCAACACTCCAGATACCAACTAGAGTGCAACAATTCAATTTAATTCTGCCATTTCATATGTGAAAGGGAAAAATGAGATTTACCAATGCTAGTTTAGAAATTTTAATTTTGCTAGTAACTCATGGTAGTCAACTTGCCATGTTTTGTTTGTTGGAGAATACACCTGACAATGATCAGGGATTAATTCAAGTTATTGTTTTATTATTTATTTATTATTTATTATTGTCCATGAATCAATATTGGCAGTTCTAGGGAACCATATGGAGTGTTGAGAATTGAAACCATGGAGGTCATATACAAGGCAAACACCTTACCCTCTCTACTGTCTCTCTGATCCCAACTTGAAATGTTTAAGCAAAATAAGAGAATTTAATAGAACTCTTCTGGGTTTTTGAAGTTCTGGAGTGAGGGTCAGAGAAAAAACAAAAAAAAACTCCTTCTCTGGTCTCTGCTTAGTCTTATAAATTTTCTTTATCATTACAATAATCAATCTCCATTATTTTCTTAAAATGTGTATACTGCAACATGGGAGAGAGTTCACACCACCTCAACTGTAGCCACAAGTCAACTTTCCTGATCATCCATCACAAATGCAAATTTCTGAAAGACTTTGATTGGTTGAACTGAATTGTCGATTTTTGGTCCAATCAACAGTTACCAAGAGCCTTAGAGACGAAACATGGCGGCTATGGACATATGTATGAGGAGAGATTTGCTAGAGATCTGGAGGGATTTGTGAGCTGGAAAAAAACCCTGCAAAGTTATCACCTGTCAACTCAGGTATGTTGAGATTAACTAGGAAATGAATGTAAATACTTCTGTTTCTATTCTATTCTACAGGTTCTGTAAGTGGTAGCTGTTATTATTTACTGTCTTGTCTAATAAGCACTCACTGATAAATTATTAAAAATTTAATTTACTTAAAGAACATATATCACAATAGTTGACATGGTTTCTCATAATACATTTGTTCCCAGGTAAGTGGGAGTAAGATTGTTAAACAAGAAAAAATAAAAGAAGAAAGAAAAAAAAGAAAGACAGCAACAAGAAAATTTGTGAAAATTATTCTGACTCACAATGTGGTTCTTAAGTTATTGTCAGAAGGTTTAGTAAGCTCTTGTTACTGTTTGGACTTTCTTTCACTTAATTTATTTCTGAACATTAGGGGGCTTCCGATACACATTGGCATGTGTTCCTATGGAATCACGGTATTAAACAAAAATGAAGTTTTGCATGGTTAAGGAATTCCAAGCACTATTGCTGATACTCTTATATATAGCTTTTGTGGGATGTGTTTTCAGTTGCCAGATTTTCCAAAAGAATGAGAAGGTGAGGAGAATTGGGGGCGTGTGCTTTCATTCAGTCCAATAAAAGTCCTGAAGGTGTTATCCCAAATACCTGCATACCCAGAGTTTTTGTCAGATTGGTGTCTCTGCAGAGAGTTATGAAAGAGTGATGAAGCAGGATCATTGGTGACACTGCAATAGTGGCTAATGGGTGCAGCAGGTGTGGCTTTAGTGGGGCAGGCACTTGGCCCACATTGTCCTCTTTAGATTGCCAGCTTTCAGCTGTGTGGTCAGTGTATCTGTGATTTTTCACAACTTGGTTTACATCTGTTTAGAGAAGAGAGTGAGTCTATAAAGTTGGCTGGGTGCAGAAATATGGTGCTTTACTATATCCTAGACTAAGTTCTGAAGGAAGAACTGGGTTAGACTCTCTCACTCTTCTTTCTTTGTCCTACCTTTGGCCACAAGACTAAGATATATCTTTGGTTACCAAAATAGATTTTGGTAATCAAAATAATATTAGCTGCCAGACTGACAGTTTTCAGTTGCAGGATCTTAGTTAAATTTAAAGTTTTGAAAAATAATGAGATTCAGTACTAAAATATATTAACAATAGAAAAATCCAAGTGCAGCCTATGATTATCTTTATTTTCCCAATCAAGAATAGGCAGAATTACCCATCTACAGAAAATAAGTGCACAATAATATGCTCAGAACTCAGTAGTAATGAGAATAAGTACTACACACTTTCCATTTATATTGAGTTCCAACATGGAAAAGACACATCTATGGTGTTAGAAGTCTGTTTACCCTACATGAGGTATTGGTAGGGAGAGGACTTCAGGCAGCTGATAATGCTATTTCTTTTCTTTTTTATTTATCTTTGTTTTTGAGGCCACCCACAGCAGTGCTCAGGGCTCACTCCTGGCTTTGTGCTCAGAGATTACTTCTGGTGGGCTCAGGGGACCATCTGGGATGCCATGGACTGAACCCAGGTTGGCCAAGTGCAAGGCAAGTGCCCTACCTACTGTACTATTGCTCTGGCCTATCTGACTTTTTTTTGGTTTTTAGGTCATACCCGGCAGTGCTCAGGGGTTACTTCTGGCTCTATGTTCAGAAATTGCTCCTGGCAGGCTCGGGGGACCACATGGGATGCTGGGATTCGAACCACCATCCTTCTGCATGCAAGACAAACACCCTACCTTCATGCTATCTCTCTGGCCCCTCTTTTATTTTTTTAATTGTTAAAAAGATAGGGAAAGAGAGAGGGAGAGTATAATTGACACAAATTTCTTTTTCTTTGTTTTGTGTATGTGCCTTTTATTTTCTTTTTGGCCACACTTGGTTGTGCTCAGGGCTTATTCTTGGCTCTCTACTCAGGAATTACTCCTGGTGGTGCTTGGGAAAGCATATAGGATGCTGGAAATCAAACTTAGGTTGGCCACACACAGGGCAAGCACCCTACCAGCTGTACTATTGCTATGGTCATTGGAAATCATTGGCTATTCTTCCATGAAAATTTCTAGAGTTGTCTAGATTGTTTTAAATGAGGCTGCAGATATATATTTAAAAGTTTAAAATTTTTTTTCTGTTTATAGGAGTCATGTCCAACAGGACTGGGACAGAGAATGTGATACTCAGATCTAAAGCAGGGCCAGCATACACCAGGCATGGGCTCCACACTTGAACTATTTCTCCAGCCCTTACAGACATCTTTCTAAATTAGTGTCTGTGTTTGTTTCAGACAAATACTCAGAATTGTTGGGTCATCACAGAACCTCCTGTTATGATCATAAGAGAGTGGTTGTTATTAATTTTTTAAAGGAGCTTCCATATTCTCTGTAGTGAACATTCCTACAAACAGTGCTTGGGGCATCTCTTTTCTCCATACTTTTTCCAGTGAAACTGAGCCAGAGGAATTAGGAGCAGAAAGCTCATCTGGGCAAGGAAAATGGACCTTCCTTTCCACTTAAAACCTTCCCTTCCAAAAGAGGTAAGGATAATTGTCCTCATTTGTCCATTTGCCCCTAAAACCTAATCTTTATTTTGTTTAGGTTTGTAGGTAAGTGTGCCTCTGTGGACCAGTCCACAAGGAAACTTATTGATTAATATGGTTTTTGTTTGTAGGGTCACACCTGACAATGCTCAAGGGTGGCTTCTGGCTCCACACTCAGAAATCACTCCTGACCAGCTTTGAACACCATGCCAGGGATCACACTTGGGTCAGCCATGTGCAAGGGAAGTGCCCTACCCATTGTACTATCTCTCCAGTTCCCCAATAGACTTTTTGTGTCTAAATGTATGTTTGTGTCACCACTTTTATTTCAGGATAGAATTGTTTGACTATATGACCCCAAATACTCCTGAGATTAGGTATTTTTTTATATACCCAACAGTGGTTAGGACTTATTCCTGTCTCTGTACTAAAGGGTTTTTTTTCCAAAGAGGGCTTGAAGGAGCATATGGGGTGCCAGGGATTGAATTCAAGTTAGCCATGTACAAAACTAATGCCCATTCATTGCTCTAGCCCCTGATAGTAGTTTTGTAATGATAGTAGTTTGTAACTGGTTTAGAATATAATGGTTTAGTTTGAGAAATTTATATCTCTAAGTTATAAAATTAAATATAAAAGTTTTACTTGAGCTTAGTAATAATAATGAACTAATTTTCTCTGAACAGGGTAAGTTACTTGGTCTTATAATGTTTCTGACTACCGTAAAGAAAATGAAATCACTTGTGCAAAGGACAATTTACTATCAAGGTCAGGTAAGCTTGCTAAGGAGTGGAAAAAATAAGTCAAATGAGATAAATGTCCAACAATAAGTGGTCTTTGAGAATTTTTTTTTTTGTGACTGAAACTTTAGAGTTGTATAATGGGTATAAAATGAAGAAAGGTATAATTAATTGATGTATTTTGTTGAGGAAAAAGGAAAAATTGTGTTTTAGCGTAGAACTGAATGTACAGAAAGTTTGTAAACAGCGAATCTTAGGGAAAGAAAATTGTGGTTAATACTGTTTAAATATAATGAATTACTATAAAGATTTAAAAGTACAGTTTTTACTATCTGCAGTTTGAGTAAAATCATATTTTAACTTTCCTTTGCTTAAAGAACAAAAGTATTCCTTATACTGTGATCAGCTTTTTCTCAGACAGTAAATTATTTGAGTAGTGTGCTTAGAGAATGAAGAGACATTTATTAAAATAACCTAGAGAGGCTGCAGTCATATTTATGATGTTTGTTATCATCAGGCCTTTAAACCTAGTCTTGTTTTTTTAAGAGAACTAAGGGTCTTTAATTAAATTGTTTTGTTTTGTTTCTGGCTATACCCACAGAAGTTCAGGGGTTACTCCTGGCTCTACATTCAATAATTACTCCTGGTACTGCTTAGGAGGACCATATGGAATGCTGGGGATCAAACCCAGGTCAGCCATGTGCAAGTCAAGCACCCTACCTGCTATTTTATCACTCTGGCCCCATGAGAACGCTAAGTTTTATTTGTAGTTTGAAATATTTTCTACTAATGGGTAATTAAGTACCGTATCATAGTAATTTGTATTAGTGTTTTAAATCTTTTTAATACCTGTGAGATAAAACTTCCTAGAAATTAAAATAAGAAAAGAGTGGATTCTTAAAATTGTTGAAGAGAGATCAGAGAAATAATCCTAAAACATAGAATAATAATTAATTTCTCTTATGAAAAGAGAAATACATGTGGATTAGGCCTGTTTGCCCTGCTAAGCTTCATAAGAGGCATTGCCACGTAAGGAGAAATGCTTAACCTTTTAAACATGTATGTGGAGAATTACATGGGTATTTTAAAAGCATATAAAATTCCTGAAGGACTGATATGGTCTAGTCATGAGTTTTAGGAAATTATATGTCTAAAAATTGAGCAAAATTTTGCCAGAACTAAAATAAAAAGATTTTGATTTTGAGCATCCAGAAGCCTTTTACTGTTCACAGAATGGATCTAATGCTTTCAATTCAGAGAAATCTATGGGAAAAGACTTTTGATGAATACTCTGGCGTACAGATTTGTCATGGGAGCTAAGAACTGAAAAGCTTAAGAAAAACTGGACACGTAAAAATTGTAGCAGATTGCAGGTCTGTAGAGAGAGCCTTGCACGCCACTCACCCCGTTTGATTCCTACTAGTACATATGGTCCCTTGAGCACCACCAGGTGTCACTCCTGGGCACAGAGCCAGGAAAGAGCACCCTGAGCATTGCTAGTTATGAATCCAACCTCTTCCCCCCCTTATAAAAGATTGAGATCTGGGGCTAGAGAGATAGCATGGAGGTAAAGCGTTTACCTTCTTGCATACATAAGGACGGTAGTTCGAACCCCAGCATCCCATATGGTCCCCTGAGCCTGCCAGGAGCGCTTTCTGAGCTTAGAGCCAGGAGTAACCCCTGAGCGCTGCCGGGTGTGACCCAAAAACAAAAACAAAAAAAGATTGAGATCTACATGGGATTATATGAATCATGTAGGGTGAATAAGATTTTAAGATATTTTTAAGTTTAAAATTTCTCCTTTTTGAGCTGTAACCAGCAACAACCTGATAGCTTGCACTAATTAGGAGTATAACAGAAACGTTTGCATTTCTCTCTTCAGGACACCTTTAGTAATATCTTTATGTTCCAAGGTGATGTGTTTGGATTAAATCCAGGAAACAAATCTTTCCTTTCTGTAATAGACTTTCCATGATCTTATTTGTAAACTGGACCTATGAATATCCTAGAGATACTGGTTCTATTGGAAGATTCCCTCTACAGGTCACCTCTTCTTTCTGATACAGTATAGGAGAACCTTGTGAGCAGTTTTATTTGCTCTCCTTCTGGAGAAAGTCAGACATGCCAGATTTCTTATTGTCCTAAACCAGTTCTACTAGTTAATGATTCTACCCCTAAAGCAGGGAAAATATACAAAATTTAGCTATGAGACCTCCAAGTTTTCTTCCAGGGAAATAGGAAGTCTGGTAAACTGACCCAACTAGAAACTGGGAATGTTCAAGGCTTTGGAATAAAGAGTGTTGAGATATGTAACCACTGCCTGGACCCTGTCCTCTCTGTCAAAAGTAACTGGTGCTGCTACCAGCCCTGTATATTAGGTCAAGAAGACTGAAAATGTCAAGGCCATCTCTGGCTCATTGATCTGACCTGATGATTGTATCAGACCAAACCTTGGATGACTCTTGACATAGAAAATAGTAACATTAATGTAAAAATTAATACAGGAATCACCAACTTCATCTTAGCCAGACTTCAAGACTTTTCTCAGCAAAATTTTGGGGTTATATGGTGGTATTCAGAATAGAAAATTAAGTTAAATGTTCTGTTCTTGATGCACTTATTTTTTTCTTTTTGGGCCATACCCAGTGATGCTCTGGGGTTACTCCTGGCTGTGTGCTCAGAAATTGCTCCTGGCTTGAGAGACCATATAGGACGCCGGGGGATCGAACCATTGTCTATTCTAGGTTAGTGCATGCAAGGCAAACGCCCTACTGATTGTGCCACTGCTCTGGCCCCATTGATGTACTTTAAAAAATATTATAAATTTTTATTTAATTGATTACAGATATGATTGTAGTTGGGTTTTAGTCATATACAGAACACATTACCATCACCAATACTGCCCCCCAGCCTGTATTTGAGACAGGCATTCTACTTCTCTCACTCACTGACATTGTCAGTGTAGTTATTTCTCTAACTGCACTCACCACTCTTTGTGGTAAGCTTCATATCATGAGCCAGTCCTTCCAGCCCTCATCTTGATGTACTTTTAAAAAACAACTGGCCAAGTTTATTAGGGGTCAATGAAATTTCTCTCTGTATTTAGTAGAATAGTGGTAAAGGTGGAGATCTATTATCTAGCTATGATTTTCTAATCTAACATTTCCAGCTTTTCTTTGCGGCTTGCATTGATTTAGCGTGAAATCCTCTTCTAAAGACCATCTGAGCTGGAGATGGGAAGCTTGGCATTGACTATCGAGAGCTCACCCTAGTGATTTCAGCCTGAGGGCTGATATTTGATAATTCTTAAAACTTTGGACTAGATTTTCAGCTTCTTTCCATTTTACCTTCCCTTCCTCACTCCTTCCAGTTCTTTGTCTCTTATTCTGCACCAAGGATTTAGATACCACTTTTAAGTTTGAACTATCTGCTCTTAGTACTGAAAGACTAGTTCTTTCAAATAATGAATCAAATGAACTTGAATTATGGAACATCTCAAAGTATTCTTAAGGGAAGACTATAAAGAAGCAGACATCCAAGCTTGAGAATAGTACAGTGGGTAGAGTGTTTGACTTGCACATGTCTGGCTTGGGTTTGATCATTGGAATTCCACATGGTTTCTTGAACACTACTAGGAGTGATCCTTGAGTGTGGAGTCAGGAGAAATCCCTGAACATTGCTGGATGTATCCTTAAAAAGGACAAAAAAAATTACTTCCAAAGAAAAATTTGTTACCCCCAAAGATCTTGGGTGAATTTGTTATGATGAGGTCCTTAAGGCATAATATTATCTGCTTCTGAAGGGCTATTCCCTCCCCCACCCCATCAGGTCATCATCCACATGACTCTGGGATAAGAAATAGTTTGACTTGGTTCCTGTTTCCCACAAGATGGAGGAAATGTAAAAATGATAGTGGGAATTTGAACATGGCCCAAAGGAGTTAGGAGAAGCAAGTTCTCTCAGCAAGGGCAACTCTTAGCTATTCACCCTCCAAACTACAGAATTTTCTAGTGATAGGACAGTTGTCCTTATCCTGTCTCTTCCCCAAAGTCTAACCTTCACTTTGTTTAGGTTTGCAAATAAGATGGGATACGGGCACCCATTGCTCTGTAATCCACCCTTCCCCATCTGAAGCAAATGCTTTCCTATCGTTTTTGTCTATGATATGTATTATATATAAACAAATATATTGTATATGTAATTATATGTATACAAAACCTTATTTAAAGACATGTATTACATAGTTGATCATAATACATTCATTTCTAGGTAAGTGAAAGTGAAGTTATTAAACAAAAGAAAGAGGCAAAAAAAATTAAAGAGTAGAGCAGCAAGAAAATTTGTGGAAACTATTGTATCTCACAATTAGGTCATTAAGTCATTGTCAGAAGGTCTACTAAACTCTTGTTGCTAATTGATCTTTCTGTTACTTCTTTTGTTTTGGAACATTAGGTGGCTTCAATTACACGTTAGCATCTAAATTGGTGTGTTCAGACTGGGATGACTGTATTAAAAGTTTTGGAACTATTGTGCAATTACATATGCTGCCCTTAAGTCCAGGAATTCCAAGCACTGTGGCTGATACTGCTGTATTATGGGGGCATGTTTTCAGCTATTAGGCCTTTCAGAAGTACAAGGTAGCAAGAGGATGCCTGCACTCACTCCAAAAATGTCCTGGTGATGTCAGCCCAAATACTGGCATACCTGAAGTTTTGGTCAGTTTGGTGTCTCTGCAGAGAGCAGTAGTTGAGTGGTGATACTGGGCAATTGATAAAGTGGCAATTGTGGGTGGTGGATGCTAGCTGGTGTGGTGAAGCTCTTTCTTGACATATCACCAGTACTTGATTGTTTTTGTTTTTATTTGCTTTTGGATTACTCCCAGAATTACTGAGATTATTTCTGGTTCTGTACTTAAGGATTACTCCTGGCAGTTCTTGGGGGATCATATCAGATTCTGGGGATCGAATTTGGATTGGTCAAGTGCAGGCAAACTCTCTACCCACTGTACTGTTGCTCTGGACCTCACCAGTCCTTGTTAATTCTTATCTTTTTTTTTTATTTTTATTTTGATCATAGTGGCTTACATATTGTTGACAATAATATTTTAGGTACATATTTACATAAAATCAGGGGGATTCCCATCACCGGTTTGTCCTCCCTACTCCTCCGTTTTTGTCCTACCTCCCATATCCTCTTCACTCACCCCCAGGGCTGCTAGAATATGTGGTCCCCTCTGTACCTATCCTATTACTTAGTAGTCTTGCACCTGTTTGGTCCTGATGCCTTCCTTATTTCCCCCTCTAATTGGGAGGCAGGACTAGGTAGTTCAAGTTATGTGGTTTTGTTTGAAGAGGAGAAAAGTAATAAACTGGGGTAAAAGTCTAATACACCGAAAATAAGCGGAATTCTTCTAGAGGTTCTCGTCATTGGTTTGAGAGATGAAGGAGAAAAAGAAGGTGAAACACTCCACCACTACAAAGAGAAGTGTCAAATATCTATTAAGGATTCCAACAATAATGCTAATCTTATCTTTTGATAATAGCAGTTCTAGCAGGTATATGGTGGTATTTCACTTTGGTTCTGAATTGCATTTCTCTGATTATTTGCAACATCAATAATATTTCCTTTATTTATTGGTCATCACTATGTTTTCTTTTTCTTTTTTGTTTTAGGTCACATCCAGCAGACTCACTTCTGGCTCAACACTCGGGGATCACTCCTGGCAGTACTTAGGGGACCAGATATGCTGCTGGAGGTCAAACCTAGATCAATTCTTTGCAAGGCGTGAGCCCTACCCAGACTATACTATGATTCTAGTCCTACTATGGATTCTTTAATTACTTTTAAGAAAAATAATTAGACTGGTTTTCATTGGGTCATAGGAAGTAGGCTTCAGCCACAGTTAGCAGTGCTCAGGGTATGGGAGAGTCATGTGGGATTAGGGATCAAACCTGCACCTCCCCCATGAAAAGCCTGTGCTCAGCCTGTGCACCACCAGGTGCACATCTGGTGTACATCTGGTGCACATAAGCCATCTCACCAGCCCTAACTGGATCATTTTTAATTAGACCAGTTGTTTTATTATTGTTTTGCTGTTGAGCTATATAAATTATATATATATATATATATATATATATATATATATTTTTTTTTTTTTTTTTTTTTTTGCTTTTTGGACCACACCCAGTGATGCTCACGGGTTACTCCTGGCTATGTGCTTAGAAATTGCTCCTGGCTTGGGGAACCATATGGGACACTGGGGGATCAAACCGCAGTCCGTCCTAGGTTAGTGTGTGCAAGGCAAATGCCCTACCACTTGTGCCACTGCCCCGGCCCCTATATAAATTGATAATATATATTGGATATTGAATCCATATCAGCGATGTCATTCACAGTTATTCTTTCATAACTCTCTAATTCAATACAGGATCTTTTCATTTTGTTGATATGTTTCTTTCTCAGAAGTTAGTTAATTTTATTTTTTTGATTTTTGGACCACACCCGGCAATGCTCAGGGGTTACTATTGGCTCTGTGTTCAAAGATTACTCTTGGTGGTGCTTGTGAGGCAATATGAGATGTCAGGGATCAAGCCCCATGTGCAAGGCAAATGCCCTACCTACCTATGTATGATTGATCTGGTTTCTCCAGAGGTTATTTTAGAATCTTTAAGTTTTTGCTGTTTCTTGGTCTAGGGGTTGAAGTCACAGGTGCATTTCATTTGTGAAAATTCAATGTATGTACCCTTATACTCATTTATTTTTTTATAGGGCCCATATAGCAGTGCTCAAGAGTTATCAGGGCCATGCCTGGTGATGGAGAACAGAAAATGCTTTGAAGATTTTGAACTTGCCGTCCTGTATATGCCAGGTATGTGCTTCATCACTTGAACTGTCTTCCTAACTTCCACTTACGTGTTTTGTAATCTGAGATCTAAGTATAATCTAATTTGATAAAAAGTGAAAGAAAACAAAACAAAAACATCCTGTCTTTAAGCATGTGCCTGACAAGGAATGACAGGCTTCCTGCCAAAGCTAAGAAGACCCAGAGGGAAAGGCATTCCCATGTGGGCCATGGGAGAACTGATGTCGGTAACAAAAGTAGTGTAATTTCTTCTGAACGATTTCTTATTTTCTTTTGTTTTTTTTGGGGGGGGCCACACCCGTTTGATGCTCAGGGGTTACTCCTGGCTAAGTGCTCAGAAATTGCCCCTGGCTTGGGGGGACCATATGGGACGCCGGGGGATCGAACTGCAGTCCTTCCTTGGCTAGTGCTTGCAAGGCAGACACCTTACCTCTAGCATCACCTCACTGGCCCCTATTTTCTATTTCTTAAAAATCTCTTGAATACTGTGATTTTTTTTTGGGGGGGGTCAACACTTGGTGACACTCAGGGGTTACTTGACTCTACACTCAGAAATCATTCCTGGTAAGCTCAGGAGACCATATGGGATTCCAGATATTGAACCCAGGTTGGCTGCATGCAAAACAAATGCCCTACTCTCTATTATATCACTCTGACCTCAGAATACTGTGAGTTTTTCAAAAAATTGTTTTGGGTCAAACCCAGTAGTGCTTGGTGCAACTCTGAGCTCAGTGCTCAGGGGCTGCTCCTTGATGTGCCCAGGGGACTATGTTGGTACTGGGGAGGGCAGAAACTAAGCTTTCCTGTGTACAAAACATGTGCCCCAGGTCATTGAATTATCTCTCCTGCTCCTAGTATGTGACTTTTGCAATGAAAGACTTTCCTATACATTGGTTGCTATTTATAGTCATTTTTTTTTTTTGGTTAGGGGTCCATTCCCAAGCAATTCCCAGGGGCCCTGGGAACATTCTTGGTGATACTCAGACAAGTGAATTAGACAGTTTGGTGCTTAGATCTGGTGTAGCAGTGCTGGGGGCCACCAAAGTTTGCCTGGTGGTGCTCAGGAGCCACCAGTGCTGTACTGGGGAACATTCAGAAAACTATACAGTGCCAGGGATCAAACTTGGCCTTCTGCTTGCCAGGCATACATTCCAATTCACAGTGCTCTCTCCTGGGGCCCTTGCAATCATTTTGGAGATCTGGCTTAGGTGAGCACAGGGATGATGCTATTTGGTATCATTGGAATTAGTTTCTTCCATGTCCTAAACTTAATTTTACTCTGTCCAAACCCACTTATTTGAAACAACTTTATTTATTTATTCATTATTCACTTGGAGAAAACATCATGGTGTATGTATTGACTGTAAAGTGACTGATTCTTGATGGCAAACCACAGGATGTGAGGAAGATGAGTAAAGCCATAGCTAGAAAACCTTCATGTGCAATGAAGCCAGTTCTGCTTCTTGTTATGGACACTCAACAGGAGGAAAGGTAGGATTCAGGAAGGACCAGAAGTGATTCAGGCAGCCTGAGCTGCCCAGAGGGAACTTGGAGAATGACTGGGAGAACTTGTCCCTGAGAAGTGGTTAGTACTGTAGTACTGTCATCTGCTTGTCACAATCATCCCTGCCAGGACAAGTGAACCTTTGCTCTCTGGGTAAGGCAGGACAGCCCCTGGGTCAGAGAGGTGGGTCAGAGAGTCTGGCTCCCTGGACTAGAAGCCAGCTGGCCTTTCTGTGAGGTTCATGTTCATTTTCACCATCACACAGGAGCTGGGATATCTTAGCAGGGCATAGACCACTCCCAGGCTCACCCTGCAAAGATGTTTCTCTTTAAGTTTCCTGAGCATCTCCTTAGCTCAACCCATATCCTTGCCCTGCTTCCACTTTTTGGTCTCTTCTAATTGCTAGAGTCAAGGTTATCTTGGGAAGGACAGTCAAGGTTTTTTACAGTCTGGCCCTTGTTTCTATCTGTGAGTTCACTCCTAACCACTCTTAACCTCACTGCTCACAGCTCATCCACTTCTCATATTCAAATCTCTTGTTTCTCTCCTACCTCATCTTCTCTCATGAACTAATTGATTCATTAGTTCCTGCCTCTGGCATCCCATCAGTTCATATTGCAGGATGATAGACTTGGAAATGGTGTGTGTGTGTGTGTGTGTGTGTGTGTGTGTGTATGTGTGTGTGTGTGTGTGTGTGTGTGTGTAGTGTTCATGCCTTTATATTTTGAGCCTTTGAAAGGACAGCAACTAAGTTTTATTCCATCCTGCACCCCCAGCTAGGGATTGGCTTTGGGCTCTGCACATGAACGCTGTACAAAGTGGGGGATTCTGCAGACAAGGTGATCCTGTCAGATCAGGGTTAGTGGTGCTGGAGCATAGGCTTGCCTCGTGCTTGGGCATGGCTCCTTCACTTTCTGCCAAGCCTCAGTGTCCTTCTAGCTCTCCTTCCATCCACAACAGCTAATCTTCACAGGAAGTGTAGGAGTTTTCAGAGAACAATACCCATGACTACTCAATAAATACTCCACATTTACAGAAAATTTAGCAAAACCAGGTTTGATGAGAATAAGCTATATTCATTTATTTTTTTACTTTGGGGGCCATAACTGCCAGTGATCAGGGTTTATGCAGGGATCACTCCCAATAGGATTCAGAAGACCGTATGTGGCTCTACAGAGCAAGGCCAGGTCAGCTGAATGCAAGACTTTACCTGCTGTACTCTCTAGCCCCACAAAACACACTTTTTTAGGGGTGGTAGTTTGGGCCACACCAGCTGTGTTTAGGGCTTACTCTGTGCTCAAGGATCATTGCTTGTGGGTTCTGGAGATTGAACCTGGGTCAGCTGCGGCAAGGCAAAAGCTTTACCCTCTTCACTCTCTCCTCACCCACCTGAAATACCTAAAAATGATCTTAAAGATCATTTTAGACTTACAGAAACACTATGCAAATAGAGTTTGTGGGTGTCTTTCATTTAGCTGTCCCTGTGGACACCAAACCATACAACCTTAGAGCCAAGACAGGAAATGAACCTAAGTCCGATGCTATTGGTGTATCTGTGACATTCACTAATCGAATGATTCCTTTCTGTTGAAGACTTCCACATGGCACATGTGTGTGTCCTAGACCAGCACTGTGTCCCCAGCAGAAGTCTTTCTCCTTCCTCTGTTTCCCGGTCTCTTTAGCGTGGACACACCCACTGTGCAGAAACTTCATTTGTTTCTGGTGACTCACAAACACTTGGAGATCCTGGAGTTCTCCCTTCAGGCTGAGTTCTGGTTAATGAACCTCAATTACTTCTCCCTTATTCCCCTGACATCCCTGGAAAGTCTGTAATGAGAGTCTATTTGAGATGCAAAGTGTTCTGGGGAGGAGTTGGCTATACCTAGAGCCTCTGTATGCCTGGTTTCAGAGGACTCCTGGTCTCATCCTGAAGCCTGCCTTGCAATGACTATGGAGACAGAGATAGGTTTCTTCTGTGGCTCCCTTCCTACATCTACTCAATTTTCTCCTCTTCTCATTGGCCCTCTGTGAGCAATTGATTGGAGAAGAGACTCTGGGGCTTGCAGACCTGCTGCATGGACTTCCCTGGAATTCCTGGGTTGCTTCTGCCAGGTGAATCAAGCAGTAGGGGATAGACTAGGAAGAAGCTCTGAGTCTCCCAGTTCCCCTGCATTTCCCCAGCAGCTCCCACAGCCCACAAGAGTAGAGATAGAAGCAGAGGGCCAGAGAGGAATCCATGTGCACATGATCCCCACAGGTCAGCAGTACATATCCCAAGCCAAGCTCATTTCCCATGCTAAGCCGGGATGTTCTGAGGGTCAGTGGGAGAACGTGCTGGGACCCAAAGGTGTGAGTCCATTCAAATATTCATTCATCTATTGACTTGGGATTTAGACAATTGGCTGGGATTCAGGATTGGCTGGTGATTAGGGTTATTTTCCTTATTGCTGTCTTAATTATTAAGTCTAAAGAGTGGGCAAGTGCTTTACCTCCAATACTATCTCTCTGACCCCAGAGTTTATGTTCTAATGGAGGACTTTAGGTATCTTAGCTGAATTATGTTGGGTCAGAGGCACCCCATTTCAGTCTCAGAGCCTATGATACTAATGGATTGTTTTCTTCTCACAGAATGATTCATGGCTGATGAAAGAGAAAGATGGCAGGATCCTGCACCAATTCTTTGAGGTTTTCTCTTATATGGTAAGTGTCTTTCACACACATTGTAGTTGAACAAAGTCATGTAAACAGAGCTGATATTAGTGGGTTAGGGAGTTTGACACTAAAGAGGGGAAGGAAGGGCAGGGCCTATTCTGTAAAAGAAAACAATCCACAGTGTGGTCGGGGAAAGATTCCACATGACAGAGGGGAGGGAAATGGTATGGGGGTGAAATAGGACCATATGGAGATGAAAGTATAGAGAACATATCTAGTCAGGCATGGCTTAGGACACTAGGCTCAGGAAGCTTGAACTTTGTTGTTTGGCACCAGGATTAGAAGCAGGGCTAGAGAGAAGAAGAGCAATTGGGACAAATGGATAAGAGAAAATGAAGAGACCCCAAGACTGGGACAGTCCAAAAGGGAAGAGACAGCTGCAGGAGATAATAGGAACAAGAGGAAGGAAATCTGGTTTATCATCCAAAGATGTCTGGGAAAGAAAATTAATATATGTGAATACCTGACATTATGTGTCAGTGATGTTCCAAATGGATCAATCACTTATACAGAGAGCCTGATCAATATCTCTCATCTCAATTTTAAATATTATGAGCTTGAGAGATAGTACAGTCGGTAAGGAGCTTGCCCTGCATGCAGCTGACTGGATTCAATCCAGAATACCCATATGGTCCTTTGAGCCTCTCCAGAAGTGATTACTAAGCACAGAGCCAGGAGTAAAGCGATGAGTATTGCTGGGTGTGGCCCCACCCTCCAAATAAAATTTAAAATTCTTGATAAAAAAAACTAGTTTTTGGGCTGGGGAGATAGCTCAGAAGGCTTGAGTGCATGCCTTGCATGCATTTGACCCCAGTTTGTACGTAAGCTTTGCATGACCCACTTTGCTTTCCTCAAGACCTTCATCACATATGTTCATGGTTCCTTCAGGACCATAGACAAAAAGTTCTAAGTATCATCTCTGTGAAAGCCCCAGACCCACTCACCAGACCCACCAGAACTTTTCCATCTCTCATTAATGCCCTGTGTCAGTAGCACTCTCTGCTCAGCCAGGAAAAGCCATCTCTGTTTTCCTGAACTCAAAGATGGAGCTTTGTTAGCTTTCTCTGAGGTTAAGACTCACTTCCAGCTCTGAGCCCCATCTGGAAACAAAATCCCCAATGCACAGCTTCCCGTGTCATCCCAAGAACCATCTACCACCTCTCATAACTCAGGAACTTCATTCCTTAGCTGTGCTTTCTTCACTCTAGTCTACGTAAAGCACAGTAGTAAGCCTTGTTAAATCCCTGAGGGCTAGGAGGCAGAGACATTTTTGCTTGGCTCTGAGATGGGCACTGAGAATTTCTCAGATCTTTAGACAGAAGAACAGAAGTTATTTCTACACTTTTAAATCCCATCGGGGGTAAACTAGAGGGAATACCAGGCACTCCCCTCATTCATGCCTACAATTGTTTTGAGTCAGAATGTAGCTAGAAGTGTAGAGTTAAAGAACTCCAAAGCTATATAGTCTTTGCTTCCTCAGTCTCAGAGGAATGTTTTTCAAAACAGTAAAATTAAAAGCAATGAAATGAATCAGCCCTTCAGTACAGTTTTGTTGGGTTCAAAGGAGTTATCTTAAAACAATTTAGCTCATTAAAAAGCTGTTGCAGCCAGGGATATGACTAAGTGGCAGAGCACATGCCTGAATTTCATTCTGGCATTACACCACACACACAAACACACACACATACAAATGCATACGCATAGAAAGCTGCTGCATTAATAGTGAACTTAAAACACTTAATTTTTTTAAATCTTAAAATGGTATTTGTAGACAGCCTCAGCTTATTAAACTTATTATTTTGCTTTGAGAGGACCCTTAGTGATGCTCAGAGCTTAATCTTGTGCTTAGGGGGTCACTCCTGGTAGTGCTTAGGGAAGGGGCCATAAAATGGTATGCTAGATATTGAATCAGTGTGGGTTGTGTTCAAGACAAGTGCTTTAATCAATATATCTCTCCAGCCCCAAATTTACTTTTTTTTTTTTTTTGGTTTTTGGGCCACACCCTGTGACGCTCAGGGGTTACTCCTGGCTATGCGCTCAGAAGTTGCTCCTGGCTTCTTGGGGGACCATATGGGACGCCGGGGGATCGAACCGCGGTCCGTCCTAGGCTAGCGCAGGCAAGGCAGGCACCTTACCTCCAGTGCCACTGCCCGGCCCCCCAAATTTACTTTTTTAAACATTGGAATAAAGTGTTTAGAAATTTACATTAGGGGCTGGGCGGTGGCGCTAGAGGTAAGGTGCCTCCCTTGCCTGCGCTAGCCTTGGACGGACCGTGGTTTGATCCCCCGGTGTCCCATATGGTCCCCAAGCTAGGAGCGACTTCTGAGCGCATAGCCAGGAGTAACCCCTGAGCGTCACCGGGTGTGGCCCAAAAATAAAAAAAATAGAAATTTACATTAATAAAATTCTTTCTGATGAAAAACATAATGCTGATTATAGTTAAATTTTGGAAGCACCAAATTAAGAATAAAGGAACAATTTTTTCCTAATTCATAATTTAAAAACCTGAATATGATATATACTAGTGAAAAAAAAACCTGGGATATGACTGTAAATAATTTGGTTCTGTCTGTTCATCTTATGTCATAATCACACACATACCTGTCCCAGATAGTTTTATATTTCTGCCATAATTTGCATAATCGATAATTTACTATTGGGTATTACTGTTGCTTCCACATATTTTCTGTTTTGTATATCACCTGGAATCCCCATTGGAATAGACAGACCCTGTGTGTGCTTCTTAGATTTTAGTCCTTAGCAGGAGATTGATGTGTGATCTGTGATTATAGTGGTGAGGACCTTAGACTCAAGGACAGTAAGACTGATCTTGGCCTAAGGGGATTCTGGAATCAGGCCACTGAGGTCTGGTCCCTCTTTCTGATCCAGAGTCAAAGAAAGCTCTTGGATACATTGGGAGAACAGGAGACTGGGTGTAGGCCCTAGGGCCGAGGCTTCTGCTGAAGGGAGGAATAATCCATGCAATACAGTCATTAGGAACCTAAGAAACCTTGGCTTCCAACTAAGTTCCCTGAGGGTTGAGATTCCTAGAGGGTGTTGCTGGGGGCTGTGGTGCCACTTCTGCCTGGGAAGGGGGTAACTAAGTCCCTAACTTCCTCTTCAGAGCTTGGTTCAGGGATTATGGCATGAAATTTAGGAGGGTCGTGGGGCCCTGCTGCTGTGTCCTGATCTGGCTGCTTCATCACGGTTCAGGGTCTCAGGAGCCTGTAGACTATGAGACTATCAGGATCCACCATTGGGTCCAGCAGCTGGCTGGGGCTGAGCATTCGTTGATGCCATGCGCCTCCTAGTGGTCATTTCTCAAGGACCACAATCACAGTTCCAGGTTGTTTTCTGATCTGGGTTCTGGAACCTTCCATTTAGAGGGAAGAGTTAGTAGATCCCTACCACTCCTGGAACTCAAGAGGCAGCTACCCCAGATTCGTCTCTAACATGCTGTGTGGCTTTGAAACCCTTTCTGGCATAAATATATATCTTTTTTAAACGAGAAAGTATATGTCAGGCACCTAGGTGTAATAGAGAATGAATCACTCTGCGTCCTTCCCAGTTCCTGGTCTATCTGGCCACACTTGGGGTCATGGGCAGAATGTCAAATGGATCCAAGAGGGCACTGAATATTCCTGTAGTGTCTGTATACAGTTTCACATTCAGAAATGAATCCTCTGCCTTGAAGTCAACTTGAAGTTGTTGGGAGAAGTGGGAATGATGCGGGTGCAGCCCTGAGAGAGAATGCTTCTGCCCTCTTGCTTGGCCGTCCCTGTCTCATCAATGAAGTGCCAACAGAGGTGCTGTGACAGGTGCCCTTGACATTCTTCCTTACCCCAGAACCCCTGCCCCAGAGTCTCAGGACTGGCAATGCCTCTGAGCACTTGCATGGTGTGGATGTTAGTGACCCACAAACCTCCCCAGAGCAGCTGTGAACTTGATGTCTGCTGTGCAGGAACCTATTCCTACCATCTGACTTTTCAGGGAGCACTGGGATAGATTCTACTAATGGAAGCACCAGGTATAGTTCTTTGCAGAGAAAGTAAAGGCAGTCCTGACTTCCACCCTGGCATCCCAGATTCATTGCCTACCTGCAAATAATTTCAGGAGTATTTGAATAGTAAAATAAAACAAAACTGTTTTATTTAGAAAATGTGTGTGTATGAGAGAGAGAAAGAGAGAAATAAAGAGAGAAAGATAGAGAGATGCTTGGAATTTTAGAGGGCAAAGCATTTGAGATGATAATGGTCATAAGTTTTGTTGTCTTCTTCATATACTGGAGAGTCTGTGCAGAAAAATATTAGCTCCCATTTCTGTGGGCTTTCACACTCATTACTGGTAGCTGGCAAAGGGCTCTACCCACTCAGTCAAAAGGTCAGTACAAACCAATAAATACTTGAGCTATGAGCATTTAGATGTTTGCATGAAATTAGACAGCCAGTCATCCCCAGATCAATTCCTCCACCACAATTACTGAGTCAGGAAGGAGACCTAGGATTTCAGTATGTTCCTTAAAAGCACAACTTAGAGTTACCCAAGTCTTATCTCCCATGGAAGATAAAGTCTTGTCTGACATGGTTACAGCATCTTTCCCAAGTGGGAAGCTGCTTGTAATCTTTGAACCATTTTCCACTGTGGTGGACCGGAACGAGCAGTTTCCCTTGTTTAGAAAACCGCCCCGAGTTTCCTTTGGGAAACCATATTGCAGTGCCCATTGTTCCTCTCCTGCAGACAATTCTGGCTTCGTAGAAATACTCTCTGAATGGGGGCAGAGGGGATAAATCCATGAATGAACAAGAATTAAAAGTTACTTGTAAATCTTCCCAGCAGAAAATCAGCCCCACTCTTTACTAAGCCCCCAAAGGAAATAATGGCCTCTGAATCTTCCCAGGTAGTCTGTTCCAGGCAGATCACTTTGGGGCCTTTTCAGAATGTATGGTAGCAGACCCCCCCTTTTCTACTCAAAACCACAGCTGCCCACAGCCACATTCAACATCCTCAGACAGAAATGGCTCGGTTCTACAGCTTAACTTTCTCAAACTGTCAAACCACCAAATTTGTTTCAGTTTTATAGATCCTGGACTATGTGACTGAATTTCATAGTAGTGTAAGTCTAGTAGTATTGCTGATATTTGATGGCAAAGTTACTTAGAAATTTACCCAGCTCAGGGAACCTCAATAGTTACACAGAAGGTTCAACTAACACCAACCACAGCCCAGTCAATCCTTAGACACCGACTTTAGTAAGAACCATGGAGAAATAGAACAATTTTGCAAATTGATACTTATGAAAGTTTTGGTATATCCATTTGCCTTTGTGTTATAACAAACAATACAAAGTCAGGTTGTGTGCGCAAGGGGGCAGGCTAGAGAGGTGGATGGGGAATTGGGGTCACTGGTGAGGGGAAGGTCACACTGGTGTTGGGATCAATGTTTAAACAGTTAATGCCTGATATGACTAGATTATGAGTTAAATTGTGGTGTTATAATAAAAAAGAACATCAAGAGAATCCTCATTTCAATGTGCCAGTCTCTGAAAGAGGATGAAAAAACTTCTCTCTTATAAAAGCAAACAATTTCTGTTCAAATCAGTTTTCTATTTAAGACTAGGCATATTTCAATATTTATTCAAGATCTTCATAGAACCTTTAATTTCACAGTTCTGGGGACCTTCAGTCTTTACTCTTGAATAGGCTATTGCCACTCACCATAATGAACACATTTTGCATCAGACTTGTCAAAACTCTGGGAATCCAAAAAATGAAATTCCCTGGGCTGAGACAATAAATTAGAAATGTTTCCATTCTTAAAACATGTAAATCACTTCCTCTCTAAAACTGAGCATCAAACAAGTGTACTAAGCACCCTTTGGATCTATGGCATGCTCAACTTACCTCTGTGGTAAAAAAAAAAAAAAAGAAAAAGAAAAAAAAGATGGGGCCCGGAGAGATAGCATAGCGGCGTTTGCCTTGCAAGCAGCCGATCCAGGACCAAAGGTGGTTAGTTCGAATCCCGGTGTCCCATATGGTCCCCCGTGCCTGCCAGGAGCTATTTCTGAGCAGAGAGCCAGGAGTGACCCCTGAGCACTGCTGGGTGTGGCCCAAAACCAAAAAAAAAAAAAAAAGATGAGTGGTATAAATTCCAAAATGTCCAAGATCTTTCCTATACAATATCTTTACCACTTCCCCAAACTGATTTTGATAGATCACTAAACATATGTCAAGATTATTTTTAATGATCCCTGCATACATTAATTTTGTATAATTTTAAGTTGTAGGTTTTAATTTTTTTTTTTGTTTTTTGTTTTTGGGTCACACCCAGCAGTGCTCAGGGGTTACTCCTGGCTCTATGCTCAGAAGTTGCTCCTGGCAGGATCAGGAGACCATATGGGATGCCAGGATTCTAGTCACCGTCCTTCTGCATGCAAGGCCTTACCTCCATGTTATTTCTCCAGCCTCATAGTTTTTAATTTTTAATAACAATTTATTTCAATGGATGAAAAAAAGTCATTCTAGCTCTGGCATTTATTAGACAGTTTCCCTTGATTACTTCAGTATTCCCTTTTTGATGGCTCCTACAGTGAATAATTTTTATTTCTTTTGGGAGCCTAGACAAATTTTATTTTTTCTTTAATTTTTTAAATACTGTTTTATTTAATTTTATTAATACTGTGATTTAAATTCATAATACTTGGTAAATTAGTTTCAGGCATTAAATGTTCTAATACTAATCCTCTCTTCAGTGTGACCTTCCCTCCACCAGTGTCCCCAGTTTTCCACCCACTACCCTAGCCTGCCCCCTTGAAGGCATAAACAAATTTACTTCATATTGTTAAATCAATAGGCATCAATTTGTAAAGATTGTTATATCCATGGTGTTACTAAAGTCAGTGTCTAAGGATTTTCTGGGTTGCAGTTGGTGCTAGTTGACCATTCTGTGTTCCTGTTAGACTCACTAAGCTTGATGGTCTTTGATGAAACTTTCTCATAAGATTTTTTTTAAACCTACTGTTCTGACAGTACTATGAAATTTTGAGGCGTCACATAGGTGGCCACATACACACCATGCAATCTTTAGATCTGGAGAAATTTGGTGGCTTAACAGTTTCATAAGGTTTAGTTGTGGAACTCGGTTGGCTGCTTGTCAGAAGGAGCTGGATGGGGTTGTGGACTGCTGTGTCAGAAAGGGTTATCTGCCTGCCCCTATTTCTGCCCCCATTCCAGAGTTGTGAGCCTCAACTAGTCTATCCTGGGAGATTCAGTGGCCATCCTGGTATTTTGCAAGGAGCTTAGTTGTGGAGACAGACCTTTATTTTCTGGGGTCTGGATATTTTAATTGGTTTAGTCTGATAAGTCTTGAGAACTACTAGGGGTGAGTCTAGGCGTGGTCAGTCTCTGCCATTCAGGCATTGGTGGCCTTTTATTTCTAGCACACCCTGAATTGGATAGGGAATCTGGAGTTCTGATAGCCTTCCTCAAATACATTTTGTGAAATTTTCTACTATAGAGCAATTGCTGCCACTTCTCTGGGGCATGTGGGTCAACCCAAATCCCATTGTCAAGCTGTGTAGCCAAAAATGATACAGGGCTGGCAATTTTATTTACGCTTTTGCTTCATAAGCCCAGTGCTATTGCTAGCTTCTAGCTATTGCTAGCTACATGTAAGAGGAAAGGATTTTCTAGGCTAGATAGTGCCATTATCTAGAGGTGAAACAAAATAGTTTCTAAGGCTTTGAAAAGCCATTTGGCAATTTTTCTGATTCTAGTTTGCAAATATAAAGTGAAAGTTGAAAGAAATGATGAAGAGAATTAGAATCAATTGCCACAAAGAATGCATGTAACTGAAACATTTTTCTCTTTATCTTTCACCTTGCATTTACCAAATGTGTTGCTTTTGATCAGTTATTTTGTGTAAGTACAGTACAGATAGATATTTTTAAAGAAAAAAACATTGGCTCTTTATTTTGTATTTTGGGTCACAACTGGCGGCACTCAGGGGTTACTTGTGGCTCTTCACTCAGAAATTGATCCTGGCAGGCTCAGGGGACCATATGGGATGCCAGGAATTCAACCAGGGTCTGTCTGGGGTTGGCTGCATGCAAGGCTAACACCCTATCACTGTGCTATCTCTCTGGCCCTCAGATAGAGATGTTAAAGTAAATTTTCTATTTGGTGTATCCTGTTATTTTGCTGGACAAGTCTTCTGGGGACTAGATTCTATAAAAGAAATTAATATTTAACCTTCCACATCAAGGATTACTCAGGCTATGGCCAATGCGAAAGTAAGTTCAATGCAGTGAGCTCCATCTTTCCTTGACTTTTTGTGGGAGTGGCCAAGCATGCAGGAGTCCAGCCTTTCTCTCTCCAGGGCTGGGAGAGAGCTGTTGTCTCAGGGATTTTCTCAACACAGAGAGCAGAGTCTAGGCACTGATCATAAACCTTTCCTGGGCCCGGAGAGATAGCACAGCGGCATTTGCCTTGCAAGCAGCTGATCCAGGACCAAAGGTGGTTGGTTCGAATCCCGGTGTCCCATATGGTCGCACGGTGCCTGCCAGGAGCTATTGCTGAGCAGACAGCCAGGAGAGCCAGGAATAACCCCTGAGCACAGCTGGGTGTGGCCCCAAAACCAAAAACAAAAAACCAAAAAAACAAAAAACAAAAAACAAAACAAAAAACAAACCTTTCCTGGTTTGTTTTGAATTTTTAAGTTTTAGGGCCATGTCTGGCAGGGTTCACTGCTTACTCCAAACTCTATGCTCAGGGATCATTCCTGGTAGGCTCAGAGGACCATATGTAGTGCTAGGGATCAAACCCACATGCAAGACAAACACCTTATCCACAACACTGTTGCTCCAGCCCCTAAAATCTTTCTTCTGCAGTCATCTGCTCTAAAAAATCAGTGATAATCACTTTTTTTGCAGTTGCCCAAGGCAGTGTCAGTATCTAAGATAAACAAGACACAGATCAAAACATCTTTAATAGGAAAAATTGGGCAATGAGCTGTCCCCAGAGGGCTCTGAGAAGTTTCTTTTTTTTAAAATTAATTAATTAATTAATTAATTTTTGTTTTTTTCTGGCCACACCCATTTGATGCTCAGGGGTTACTCCTGGCTAAGTGCTCAGAAATTGCCCCTGGCTTGGGGGGACCATATGAGACGCCAGGGGATCGAACCACGGTCCTTCCTTGGCTAGCGCTTGCAAGGCAGACAGACACCTTACCTCTAGCGCCATCTTGTCAGCCCCTGAGAAGTGTGTCTAAAAGTCTTAAAGACTCCTCACATGTGCAGGGCTGTGAATATGTGCAGAAGACTCAAGAAGGTCTAGGCATTTACCTCTGACTTACTTCATGGCTCAGTGTAGTCAGAAAGTGAAGGTGAAGGCAAAGTTGTCAGCTGTTTGAACCAAGAAAGGAGTTCCCCAACATTTACATTATCTTTCAACAAATGGTGAGAAACTTACAGATTTGAGACATTTAAATTCATCTCTCTGCGATCATTAACTGACATAATCTAAGCAGAAACTTCCATGTTCATTCATATCTAAGAGTGAAAACCTGGCTGCATTTGTATAGGAAAGACATCATTGCAGCAACAATAAAACCCCCAAACAATGGTCAACCCCAGAAGAGGGGAATCTGCTTCTCACAAATGCCATATTTGGTTACTTAACATATCAGTGTCATACAAAGGTTAGGAGGCATATAAAAATGACACCCATTCCAAGAGGCAGTCAGTCAATAGAAACAATGCCTGAAGAAACCCAAATGACTTCATTGACAGTTAGACCCAGTTATTCCAGGGGCAGGAGCAATAGCACAGCAGTAGGGAGTTCGCCTTGAATGCCGGCAACTGAGGATGGACCCTGGTTCAATTCTCGGCATCCCATATGGTCCCCCAAGCCTGCCAAGAGCCATTTCTGAGCACAGAGCCAGGAGTAACCCCTGAGCGCTGCCAGTTGTGACCCAAAAAGAAAAACAAAAACAAAAAAAGAAAAACAGTTATTTCAAATATGTTTACAGAACTAGAAGAAACTATGCCTAAGGCAGTGTGGGAATGATACTTCCCTAATAGAGAATTTTAATAAAGAGGTTGAAATAATAAGGAACCAAAGTAGAAGTTTTTGGTGCTAAATGGGTAAAATGAAAAGTTTCCTCAGAGTCTGCAACAGATAGGAGTTAGCTGAAAAAGAATCAGCAAGCTGGAATATCAGATAAATGTCTGTATAACTATATATGATTAGTCTCCTTTCCTGTCTATATTACTTAAAAGACAAATGAATGGATTCTGTTGCTATGCATATTTCACAATGATACTACAAGAGAAGGAAGAAGGAATGGGAATGTTACAGGAGTCAAGTTTTATAAACTGTATATTCAAGATCAGTACATTTTCTAACAATTGTTATAAGTTAAGATGTAAGATATTGTGGTTTTAGCAGAACCACTAAGAAAGTAAAGATGATAAATGACACGACAAGATAATTAAAATGAAACACTAGAAAATATCAACTTAGCATTATAAGAAGGAAGGAAATAGCAGACATAAATCTAAACTTAACAGTAATTACATTAAACATGAAAGAAATAAGCAGCTCAGTCAAAAAGAAAATATTGGTAGGATGCATACATACTCTAGGATCCCACTGTACATAATGTGTGTGTTTGTGTTTTTACAAAAGACACTGTTTATATAAGAAAGGCACAGAATTGGAGCTTCCACTATTTTACTTTTAATAATGGGCATGCTATTGACAAAAATAAATGAGTAAATAAAAGACTTGCCTGACACTTAAATGATCTAAATTTAAGTTAGCTAGACCTGTAGAAAATAAATTCTTATCTAATGCACATGGATAGTCTTCAAGATAAAATAAGTGTCAGGACATAAAACAAGACTCAATACTCAATACAGTGATTAAAGTGATAAAAGTAATGATCCTTGGCCACAATTAAATAAAAATCAGTGATGATAAGAAAACGTGTCAAATAGATGGAAATAAAATGAGACATTCCCAAATATCCAATAGATTGAAAAGGTAATTGCAAGGAGGGGCTAGAGAGATAACATAGCAGGTAAGGTTTGATTCCCAGAATTCCATATGGTCCCTTGAGCACCATTAGAAGTGATTCCTGAGTATTTCTGGGTGTGGCTCCCCCACCCCAAAAAAGTAAAAAGGAGTTAGAATAAAATAGAAATGACCGGGCCCGAAGAGATAGCACAGCGGCGTTTGCCTTGCAAGCAGCTGATCCAGGACCAAAGGTGGTTGGTTCGAATCTCGGTGTCCCATATGGTCCCCCGTGCCTGCCAGGAGCTATTTCTGAGCAGACAGCCAGGAGTAACCCCTGAGCACCGCCGGGTGTGGCCCAAAAACAAACAAACAAAAAAAAAACAAAACAAAAAAAAGAAATGACCACAGAATGGTCCAAGAGCTCTCTAAGAAGTTTGTCTAGAGCAGTTTGTCACCCTGGGGGAAGACCTGTCCAGAAACTTGGCTGACAGGAATCTAGGGGCAGGAAACTTGCAGAACTGAACTTCATCCATTCTTAATTTCAGGACTGAGACTGACATGAGGGTACCCTGGCCTCACTTCTGGAGGTTGTGTAGGCTGTGCTGATGCTGGAGTCTATACTCTAACATAAAGTCAGACCTCCATTAGTGTTGTCAAGCTGCACACTGGACAAAGGCAGTGGTATGTATGGATGAGTGTACATGAGCATTCATCTTCAGACATAGAGAAATGTCAAAGACTTTATTTAGATTTAAAAAAAAATACAGTACATCCCAGACACTAACAGTCATTTCCAGAGCAATTACTACAATGATAAGAACAGAGATTATGGGAATCTGTTTAACTAAAAACCCTGAATTAAAAAGTTAACCTAAATATAACTATAAACCAGCTTATTGTGTGAACCCCTTATTCTATATGCTTGTGAGAGCTAGAAACATGTAAGTATTATTAGTAAAATAATTGTGAAAAATTATGGGTTAAAGCAACAATATTATCAACATTCCCCAGACTCCAGTGTGGTCCTGGCTAGTGTGGCAGCACCCCAGGGGATAAGGAGGGTTAAGTCCCAGCCTGGATCTTTCCTCCTTGCCCCTCTGACCGCAGGTAGCCTCCTCCCTAGGGTGAATGCACAGTAGAAGGTTCCAGTGGGAGCTGTGTGGCTAAGCGCAGGATGTGGGCTGGCCAGGGGCTCTGCCTTCTGTAGGGTGAGGTGGGAAGAGGCCCAGCTGGGATTCCCTGAGATGGGGCAACAATGAGGTGTGAAGGCAGATGATTCGGCTCTGTTATGCAGAATGTCTGGGTTGTGGTAGGCTGTATACAGGATGCCTCTAAAGTCAAGCCATGTGTAAAGAGATGGGGGTTGGGAAGCCTTCTCCCCCACAGTGAAGAAGAGAAAGAGCTTGTATGAGTGACCAGGAAAGGCAGAGATGGGGCAAGGCTTTTTGCTCTGGGAACAGCTGCCCCACTTCCCAGGCAAAACTGCAGGGGCACTGATGGATGAGCAGATTGGGGTTACAGATACTCTGCCAACCTTTGCCCCAGAAATTGGCTGTCCCCTCCAGTAGGAATTCACAGTTGCTGTCAAAGTCAACCTGTCACTTCTCCAGTTTTAAGTGAATGAACTTTGGCTGTGCAGTGCAGCTTGGCTTAAGGGCACCCAGGGGACCACAGCACCCACAGTAGGAAGCTGCAGAAAGGCCCTTCCTGCTCTGGAAGGTTAGGGAATGGCAGGGGGAACAGGTGAGAGGTTTGGGGTGTGTGTAAGGAGGTTGGTGGTTTGTCTCCCCTGAGTCTGAGCTGTAATTACCACCCCCAAGTTATACCTTGAGGAAGAAAGGCCCAGAACATCTCCAGCCTCATAGAGGGTCCAGGGGTTCCGGGGCAGCCCTTAACCCAGACAGTGAATGAGCAGAGCTGTTCTGAAGGGCCAGAAGAAACCTTAAAACAGACATAGGGTTATGTTGTCCATGCTGAGACAGATCTCTACACTGGCTTGTTCATCCATGAGGACCGATATCCCGGAAATGAGTTCCAGGACCTTTTGGGGAGCTGGCACTGACTTCCAAAACTGATGAGGTCTCTAGGACCCACAAGGAAGGGGTGCCCGGCTGGGACTTCAGTGCACAACCCTACCAGGATGCAACACCTGGAGTCCCACCAGTCTGAGCAGTTGTGGTTGGGTGTCCGGGCCTGGAGGCTGGCACCCTCTGACCCCTTTAAAACCCTAATTCTTCCCGGGTATCTGAGCCATACAGCTCAGCCAGCATCTTGAAGCGGGGCCCCCAGTCGTTGAGGAAGTCGTAATCAATGTCTGAGTCGGACGAGTTGGTGCCCAGCGAGCTGAGGGACTCGGCGATGGACTCGGAGCCCTCGTAGCCGTAGATGTGCAGAGTATCGTAGGGCGGGCCCCCGCCGTCGTGGTCCGCCTCATCCTTCTTCACCTCGATCATCGTGGCCATCTCCCCAGGAACATGCCGTGGAGGCTTCTGCACCTGAGCGTACAGAGCAGCCCGGGGCGGCTTGGCTGCCCCCATGGACCCTGTTCCCTCATTCTGGCGCACCGAGTTGAGCACCGACACATCGTAGCTCGTGGTGTCCATCTCGCCGCCGCCCTCCTCGTCGTAGGTGACCAGTTGCTCGTGGATCTCGGCCACACTTTTGCTGTGTGCCCGGGCCTGATTTCGGAGCCGGCGGCGCAGGAAGATGAGGAGGGTGATCACTGCGAGAAGAAGACGCCAGAGTTAGTCAAAAGGCAGCTGGCTCGGCCTCCCACCCCGTTGACTCTCAGCAAATTCCCGGGACCACAAGAGGAGCCTCCAGGCTGTGGTCAACATTCATGGGGTGGTGACGGGAACAGAGAGATTTCTTCAAGTCCTTTCCCACCTGCTTGTCTCAACCCATCTCTCTGCAGCTTCATTTTCTGCCTTTGCATCAGGCAGCACAGACCCAAGGGCACGTCCATAGGACAGGAGGCCAGCGATTGGGGATGAAATGGGGAAGAGCAGACTGGAGGGAGAGCTCAAGGGCCTGGAGAGCATGTTTTACATTCAGGGGAGCAAATTTTAGTTTTGGCACTGCATAGTATCCCAAGTACCCCAGGAGTGACACCCCCCCCCCACCCCAGAACTGAGTTGAGTATTGCAGGGTGTGGCTTCCAAAGCAATTTAACAGCAAGGCATACATTGTAAAAGGGATTGAGCTGGAAGTTGGAGTTGGAAGGTTCTCTGCTGTTGACAGCAGTGCTGAGATGATGGACAAAAAAAGGAGTGGGGGATAGACCTCTGTGGCTGAAGCAGCTTCTCTTGGAAGCTGGGCTAGTGGGTCAAGGGTTAGAGGATGCAATGCTTCATGGGCCCTGCAGTCTGGAGATTCTCTGAGGATCCGTTGTGGTTTTCAGGGGCCTCCAGTACTGCACCAGGTGAGATTCAGGGGACGTTGGGATTGAATTTGGTAAAATCTTGGGACTTGAACCTGGGTCAACCTTTATTGTACAATCTCCTGGCCCTCATCCACTCACTATTTTAAGATCAGCATGCCTGCCCACATCTGTGCAGACCATTATAAAGATTTATATGATATCGGGATGGGAGCCTCATGTCATAGAAACCAAATATAAACACCCTCCCTTATCCGGCCTGTTATTTTATCTTATTTTGTTTTCTTTTGAGAAACTTCTAGTGGTGCATAGGGCTGTGGGGCAGGGAGAGAGTGTTTCTTCCAGTGTTGTTGGAGAATCTTGCAGTGTCACGGGTCAAACCTGGGTATCCTGGGTGGAAAGCCTTCATGTCAACCCTTGAAGCCATCTTCCTGACCCTAGTTATTTGATCATTTATAGTCGAGTTGCTCTTATAGCCTGGTTTTGTGCTAAAAATGTGGCAGCAGAGAAGCTAGTGCAAATTTACTAGATATGAGGCCTGGTCTACAATAACTGCTAAAAATACCAGTTCAATAACCTAATGCCACACATTTTAAGGGGGAGAGGGTTTTAAGCTCTTTTGCCCCTATTCTCCCCATCTCTCCAGGCCCCTAGGGAGCCAGACCTCACATCTCTATGTCCAAGGTCTTTTTTTTTTTTTTTTTGGTATCCAGGCCCCTGAGGCCAGTGGGGTGCTGGATTCCCCCTCTACCACCCGGTGCCCCCCTCTGACCTGTGATGGTGAGAATGCAGAGGAAGATGGCCACCAACGCCTGGATGCTGACACCTGTCTGGGCCGCCACTCCTTCGCAGAAGGTGAACTCGCCATCTTCATTGCACTTGCACACAGCTATGGCCAGTGTGCTAGTGCCCGTGAGGCTTGGGCGCCCATTGTCTGAGATGAGCACTGGCAGCATGTGGACCTTGGTTTGCTCCCGGTCAAACTGCCCATACTTGACGGTGATATTGGCGGTGTTATCTGCAAACAAGTACTCAAACCTCAGTATCTGGCTCTCCTGCCCTCTCATTCATACTGGATGGCTGGCCCGCTTCCTCCAGGAAGTCCTCCTGTACTGTGACAGACCCTCATTCTGATGGGGGTATATGTGTATATGGCTCCAGAGAGAGGATATTTTGGGCGGTGGCTCTCACCCAGTCTCTGAGAATGCCTTGACAAGAATATCAGGTCCTTGCCAGTAACCTCTTTTGCTTCTATAATCCACTCCAATAAAAAGGAATGTTTGGTTTTAAGTTTCTACGAGCAAGCAGGGGAGAAAAATTATATTTTCAAACTGTTTGATCTTTGGACTAACTTCTGAGATTATATCTGCCATCTGAAAATTTGGTAGACTTTAAATACCATGTCCACATCTCTGGGTGGATGCAGAGGAAATGATGACAGATGTCACTGAGAATTTCCTGGGCAGGTTGGAATTGGGACTAAGCTTCTGCCCAAATATGGACTCTGGTTCCCAGCTTCGATCTCCAGTTTCCTGGAATAAAAGCCTTTGCATTCTTGGAGACCTTGAAGCTGATGGACAAGGGAGGCCCCAGTATTCCCTACTTTAAGACTCACCCAGAGCTGGTCACCTCTTTGGGAGACCAGTGGAAAACAAGGGAAGCATTTTTTTGAGTGGGCACACCCAGCCATGCTCAGGGTTTATTCATGGCTTTGATCTCAGGATTGACTTCTGGAAGTGCTCAGGGGATTGTATGTCAGGGGTTGAACCCAGATCAGCTGCATGCAAGCCAAGTGCCCTACCGATCTCTATGGCCCCAGGAAGTGCTTTTAGATTTCAAATGAGATCCCAACATGTTTGGTGATAATTATTTTGAGTGTATGTATTTTGCTCTTGATTCCTTAATTTAAAATATACTGGTAGATGGATGAAGATATGTACTATGAGTGGAGTATATTTTGAAATACAGCGAGTTTAATGGATTTCATTCTCAAGCAGCCTTATAACTATTATAATTATCATTATAATCAATAATAGTGTTGATGTGACTAGAGATACTTTAGGAGACTAATGAGAGGTTTCTAATCTAACACTGAAAACTATATCAGGACATTCCTGCTGTAAGTGAATTTGAGACTAATAGGCTTGTCTCCTGGTTACATATAGGCTGTCTTGGAGGTAACTCTTAGCTGACCTAATCAGTTGATGTGAGACTGGGGTGGACATGGGATTGATCATATGGATAATTATTGACACTTTATTTTCTACTAATGACAGCTGAACACACAGTTACCTTTGCAACCCCAACAGAAGCTCTTTAAGGCTGACCAGTGGCTCAGACCTGTTCTGTTTACTCTTGGCTGCCCCCAAGTACCTTACTCCCAAACCTTCCTAAGAGAGGCTGATGCCTGTTTCTATACAGGGATTGTCTTTATTCACAGGTTTTCTATCAGGGACAGGCATGGATTCCCCTCCCCATGAAAAGGGCAAAGTTTGTTCTGTGTAAACTATGTAGACTTTTACCTCTTTGAAGAAGCCTGTCTACTATTGACTGAACTCAAACAACATGGCAGCCCCTGTTTAACCACACACTCATCCGAAGCTCTGATTGGCCACAGTGAAAAGGCAGGACTTTCTGGGCTGTGATTGGTGAAGCCATCTAGAGTACTTCTGGCTCAGGACTACCTGCATTTAAGTAGTCCGTGTAGCCAAATTAAACTGTTGTATCCTGGGACTTTTGCATTTCAATTTCTGATTCTTTGGGAATGACATTCAGACACGGAGTAAACTGTGCTGAGAAGAGATGGGGAGTGGGAAAGAGTCTCTTGGGCAGTTCTGAACACAGCTGTCTGCACCCTCCGAAGTTCTCTCCTTCCTGACCTGAACATCTAAGGGAGATGGGCAGGCCCTGAGGATCTCTCAGTCTGATCTGGGGACTCTCACTGCCATATATGGAAACTCCCAGGGACAGCGGGTCAGTTCCTGGGCTTGTTCACTGTCCTAGTCACTCTCGGACTCAAATGTACAAAGCAGCAAAGAGCCAGGCTGACTGGTAGGGTAATCCTCACCGTAGTTATCCGTGAGAGTGAAGTTGCTGCTCTCGGTGTTCAGGGAGTATCGGAACTTCACATCTCGTGGAGTTATGTCTTTATCAATAGCTGAGATCTGCACCACCAGCTGGAGTGTGGAAGATTGGGGATTAGTAGCAAAAATCTTCACTCAGACCTGACTCCCACCGCCTTTCACCTACAACGTTAACTTAAATGATCCGCCCCAAAGCCCTCTTTCTACCATCCCTTCCCTTGCCAAGTGACATGTCCCATGGATTCTCTGATCCTCAGTTTCTTCACATGTTAGAAAGTGACAACATTGTCCTTTCCCTGGGCTGTCATGTAGGGTACTTGAAATTCAGAGAGCCTACTGTGGGATGGGAGATGTTGACCCTCAGCTAGCCCCCCAGTGGGTTGGGGACGCTGCCTTGCCCCTTCCCAAGCTAGACTCACCTTGCCCTTCACCGAGTTCTCACACACTTTGGGCTCATAGGGCTGGGCAAACTCCGGAGCATTGTCGTTTTCATCCAAAATTTCAATATGAACCTGCACAATGGATTCTTTATCCGTGGGATTCCCTGTAAGGGAACATACTGGTCATCACTTGCAGAAGGGAGGGGTGTATAGATGGGAGCCTAAGAGGAGCCCTTTCAGTAGGCAGAAGGGACTGAGCCTTTGGAGGCTCTGGAAAGGAATGAAAGGAAGAAAGAAGGGATAAAACTTCATTTCTACCCAAGTATTACTTGCCAGAATCAAAAAGGGTAAACAGCTTAAGTGAACAGAATATCTAAATTAACTTAATCCAGCATTTTGACTACTAAGTAATTGAATAATTAAATTTTAGTCATTATTTTGAGTAATTACAATGTTCAATGTGACATGTCCCAATTAGAGTTCGTTAATTACAATTTCAAGAACCAACAATCTAAGTGGAATTGTGCTAAGAAATAAATTATTCCACTTTAAAAGAAGATAGTATGTGGCAAATTTAGAAGCCCTTGTAAATTCTTTTTTTTTTGGGGGGGGGCATCACACTTGGATGGATACTCTCAATTTGGTGCTCAAGGAATCATGTAGTGCTGGGAACTGAACAGGGAACTCCCACATGCAAAGCTCACTGATCCATATCCCACTCCATATTAGAGCTTTTGTTTATTTTTAATTTTGGGGTTTTGGGAAACATTTAGCAGTGCTCAGAGGTTATTTCTGGATCTACACTACTTCAGGATCTACATTCAGGAATTACTCCTGGCGGTGCTCAAGGACCATATAGGATGCCAGGAATCGAACCCAGGTTGGCTATGTTTAAGGCAAGCGCCCTACCCACTCTCCAGCCCTATTAGAGCTTTTAAATGCATTTTAAAGGAAACACTTTAGCACCATGAACATGATTTTGAAATAATAATAATGTACAATACGATTTTGATGCAAATATTATTATCTCACTTGTATAAAAATGTGAATTCGAAACATATACCAATGTGCTAATAGTAATTATCTTCGTATGGTGGCATTATAGGGGTATAATTTTCTTTTCCTTTTCTGTATTTTCCATTTGAATTATGAGTTATAATTTTTGAGGGGTTCCCAGGCAATACTCAAGGAACCTGGGTCCATTCCCAGGAAAACTTGGCAAACTGAGCTAAATGGTTCAATTCTCGGGGTTAGTGTTACTTGGGCTTAGTGAAGCTGGAGGGCAGTGGTGCTACATCTAGCATTGCCAGGGATGGGGGGTGGTATCATGTGGACAGGGATGGAACTCAGGTCTTTGTGTCTGTAAGGAAAATGCACCTGCTCTTTTAGTTGTCTCCCTGGCTCCTGTTTTTCACACACACACACACACACACACACACACACACACACACACACACACACACACACACACACACACACACACAGAGCTAGGAGTAAGTCATGAGCTCAGGTGTGGCCATAAAATAAAACCAAGCAACAAGCTATTACTTATAAAGGGTAAAAACTCTATGCATAAGATGATAGAGGGGAATTAAAGGGTCAAGATTGATCTGGAAAACATACAGGAATCTATTGGGATTGGCCTGATGGTCACATGGGGAGTTTAGGAAAGTCCAGCAGGAAGCAGGGGTCCTCCAGGGTAGTCCAGTAGGGCCTGGCAAAGTCATGCCCTCCCAAGGACAGTGGAGATGGGATCCCTCTTCCTGGTGGGTGGGTGGAAGTGCCTCATGGAGACAAGTGCTTTGGGCCTTTGGCAGAGGGGACAGCCCTTCCTAGATAGGAAGAATCCCAGAGGTGAAGCTGTTTTCTAGTTGGAATTCAACAGACTAATCCCTAATTTAGCCTTTTTCATGCTAATAAAAGCTTGCTCATGGCCTGAGAGTACAGGGGTTAAAGTGCTTAGCACCTTTCTAAACCAGTTTAAATCCCTGGTACAGATCCCTGAGCACTGCTAGAGATCACTCCTGAACACAGAGGCAGGAATTGGCCCTGAGCACTATAGGGTATGGCCTCCCCATGAGCATCAACAATAATAAAAACCAAACCACATAACCAAACCACTTTTTTTTTTTTGGTGGGGAACCACACCCAGAAATGCTCAGGGGTTACTCTTGGCTCTAGACTCAAGAATTACTCCTGGAGCCAACTACAACAGAAACGATACCCAATCTACAACAGGCTAGACCCAGAAGGGACCACTTGTACTAGCTAGCAGCCGGGAGGCAAAGGAGGAGCGATATGGGATGCAGGCTGAGAACTGGGGTGGAGGAAGGACAACATTGGTGGTGGGAATGCCCCTGATTCAATGTCACTATGTACCTGAAATACTACTGTGAATGATTTGTAAACCACTTTGGTCAAAATAAAAATTATTAATATATATATATATATATATATAAAGAATTACTCCTGGAGGGCTCAGGGGACCATATAGTATGCTATATTAAACCTGGGTTGACCGTGAGCAAGGCATGCATCCTACTCGCTGTACTATCACTCTGGTCCAGCATCCCTTCCTTAAGTGGATGCATTTCTGGCTCTCTGGACAAGAATCTCCAGGCAGAGAGATCTGAGGCCTATTTTAGAAGTACCATGGGCTGGTTCTCATCATGGCTGCCCAACATCCTGTTTCTTTTCTAGACTTTCTCAACAGTCAATCAGTTGGAATGATCCAGGCTTGGTCTGGTAGTAGTATCCAATATCCTACTCTTCTCACCATGTTTTGGGTGACACAGAGGGTATTGATCTAGCTGGTAATGCAGGATCCAAGGACCCCAGACAAATGGAGCTTCAGCAGGAGCCTTTCTTAGCTCCAGAGATCCCAAATGTCAGGTTCTGCGACTTCAAACAAAGGAAACAGACCCTGGGTGACTCACCATGAGAGTCCAGCTCTTTGGCCTCCACAGTCAGATTATACCAAGGGTATATCTCTCGGTCCAGTGCTTTCTCGTTATAAATGTCCCCTTGTTTGTTTATTCGGAAGAACTGGTCTTTGTCGCTGCTTTTGCGGATGGAGTATCTGTCGAGAAGTGAGAGAGATTCATGGGTTCTGTGGTTCTTTCAAGTATCTAATAACCTCAACTGGATATAGTATGAGGCTGTCATTTTCTCCTCCCCCGACTCCCCTTTCTCCACTGTTATCCATGTGGTACAGAGACAGTCCCTTTTGGGAGATGTAAGAAGTAACAAATGGAAATTTAATTTGTGAAGGAATAATCTGGAAAGTTCTTCAAGAAATCAAAAAAAAAGGATATAAAGAGCTGACAAGAGAAGATAATGTATACACTGTATCAGATACTATTTCCAGTAATGCTTAAAAATTTTTAGATACTTAAAAGTATTTCCCCCAGGGGCCGGGCGGTGGCGCTAAAGGTAAGGTGCCTGCCTAGCCTAGGACGGACCGCGGTTCGATCCCCCGGCGTCCCATTGGTCCCCCAAGCCATTCTGAGCACATAGCCAGGAGTAACCCCTGAGCAAGGTGTGGCCCAAAAAACCAAAAAAAAAAAAAAAAAAGTTACTCTTTGGGCCGGGCGGTGGCGCTGGAGCTAAGGTGCCTGCCTTGCCTGCGCACGGACCGCGGTTCGATCCCCCGGCGTCCCATATGGTCCCCCAAGAAGCCAGGAGCAACTTCTGAGCATAGCCAGGAGTAACCCCTGAGCGTCACAGGATGTGGCCAAAAACCAAAAAAAAAAAAAAAAAAAAAAAAAAAAAAGTATTTCCCCCAATGTAGACATTTACTTCTACAGAGAAAATTGCCAGAACAAATAGAGCAGGAGACATAACAAAAGGAGCAATAAAGGAAAACTTTTCTAATATTAAAGAAGCCTCCACCTGCAGATCAGAAGAGGTCATTGATACCAGAAATATTTTTAACTATATGTTTTTGGTTTGGAGCCTACACCCAGTAGTGCTCAGCTTTATTGAATTCACGGATCAACTGTTGACAGGGCTTGGGGGTCATATGGGGAGCTAGGAATCAAACCCAAGTTGACCATGTAAAAGGCAAGTGCCCTCCCTTCTGTAATAACTCTCTGGCCCCTGAAATATGGCATATTAAAGATAATATATTTATAAATATGCAATATTTTAAATTTCAAATCTAGATGAAGAAGCTGAAAAGAGCCTAGTCAGAATGACCAGAGAGATAGGATAGCTGGGAAGGGACTAGCTAATACTTAACCAGTTTGGGTTTGATTCCTGGTATCAAAAATGATCACCTGAGCCTTGCCAGGAATGGACCCTGAGCACAGAGTAAGAACTGAGCACTGCTGGTTATGGCCCCCAAACCTATGGTAACAGTGTTAAAATCTGGACACAGTCTTGAGTCCTTGCTTATGGTCTTTCAGATTCTCTCCAGGCCTTTCAGTTCCAGTAACCCCCATGATGTCTCTCAGGTTCCTCTGGGCAAGCCACATTCAAGTGAAGTGCCCAAAGATCAGTAAAAACACAACAAAAATATCTCAAGGCAATGGAGTATCTATCCCCACATAAGGGAGGAGAAGACAGTGATGATGATGAGGAAGAAAAAGTTAGTAATGAAGGAGATAAAAAGGGACTTTGGCTAATGTCACCACAATGCCAACAAAGGAGGTAATACCTTCCTTTACAGAAAAAAAAGTCAGGCCACACCAGCCAAGAAAACACTGCCACTCTTGGCACAAAAGCCTAGACAAGAGTCCAGAAAGCAGTGACATCAACTGGAGCAGCAGCTACAACTGATAGAAAGGAGAGCTTGCTAGGAAGACACTAGTATGACGGGATCTGCCACCCAGCCCAGGGGGGGGAAGAATGGTAGAAAAGTCTAGAAAGAATACAGGGATGAGTGAGACAAGAGTGACAGTGTGAAGGAGGAAGAAGGGGATCATGAACTTGAGCAGCAGTGATGGAAGCTGCATGTGGCTGTCTTTGCAGAGGAGGAAGAAGATGAGAAGAAGGCGGAAGAGAAGGAGGAAGAAGAGGAGGAGGAGGAAAAGGAAAAAAACTGACATAGAAGATATAATTGTGGAGCCTGACGTCGATGAAAGAAATGCACAGAATCCAGAGTATTTAAATATAAGAATCTCATACCAACAATAGCTAAAGTGTGAAAAAATTTCACCGGGACCTTGAGAATGACTGGAGTTGGATAGACTGGTATGCCTGGAACCCAGAGTCTGTCTTATGCCAATAAACTTCTGGGATGAGGCCTTTTTGTAATCAGGTCAAGGATTTTTTTCCCATTTTCCCCATTTTTCTGGACCTATGAAAACAATGGCGATTGCCACTATCACACCTTTACTATATTTTTTTACTCTTATCCTTTAAGGAAAAAAAGTACAACTTACTGAACTTAAAAACAAATAACTGTAGTAGAATGCCTGGCTCGAATACAGGCAGGGGATAGGAAGGGGGAGGGGGTAATGTTACACTGGTGAAGGGGGTGTTCTGGTTATGACTGTAACCCAAATATGATCATCTTACTTAAATTATATATATATATATATATATATATATATATATATATATATATATATATATATATATATAAGAAGATATAATTGTTACATCAGCAAAAGAAAAGAAAGTGCTAGGTTGGCTAGTACAATGGGCAGTGCACCTGCCTTGCAATCAGCCAACCTGGGTTTGATTCCCTACACCCCATTTGGTCCCTGGAATAAAGCACTGAGCTCCACCTGCTGTGGCCTTAAAACAAATGAAAAAAAGAGAGAGAAAAAAAGAGCAGAATAGCTTACAAAGATGTTCCTCTGAAGGGCTGGAGCATGGTTGAGGAGGGTGAGGATATGCCTATAAAGGCCTTCACAGACACGCCCAGAAAATGTTCAGAGGAAGAGAAAAGGTATATCTGTGACCCAAAGTAGAAGACAGGAATCCTACTTCTATGGGCAGGCCAGAGGGCCTAGATTCCCCCAAGCCCTGGCCTCAGTCTCTCCCTGCCACCCAGTGCTCATGTCCCCTGCATGCCCTCTTACCCAATGCTCCGCCGGGCAGCATCAGGGTCTGTGGCCAACACGGAGCCGATCAGAGGCTTCTTCTGGTTCTCCGGCAGCCGGAAGTGGTAGAAGGGCTCCTTGAAGTTGGGGGGCTCATCGACGTCGATGACGCTGATGATAACACGCGCGGTATTTTTGGAGGGGCTGATGCCCAGGTAGCGGAGGTTGATGGTGGGGTCTGTGGCCTCTATAGTGAAGCTGTACTGCTGGATGTATTCATAGTCCAGTGGCTGTGGGGGAAACCGGGGGAGAAATACAGCTTACATGAGCCCAGGCTGGTGTTGTCTGAGCTGCACTGCTCTCTCTTCCCTGCACTAGCCCCTGCAGGATAGGACTGGGAGGACACCTTGTGTGCAGATGGGTCTTTGACCCAGAGAAGTGGGTTTCCAAGATCATAAGGGAGAAAAGGTCTGGCTGAACTTGGCTGCCTATCTCCAGCTACACCCCACCCCACCCTGCTTACACAGGACCCTTTGCTCCCCTCACTGCCCCTCAGGTTCTTAGAGTCATCTCCCTAAGAACTTCTTACACTCTAACCCTTGCTTCCACATCTGCTCAGGAATTGGCCTATCTAAAGTACTTCTTCCCTGGCTCCCCTTTTCCAGCTCCACTGACTCTAGTGCCCCCCAGCGTGCATCCTGGGCAAGGTCAGGGATGGTGCCAGGGCCCAACCCCTGTCTGATGCCTCTTCTTTGGGCTCACACACCTTTAGTGGCTTGATGATGCCCTCATTGCGGCTGGAGTCCGTCTCAATGGTGAAGGTGTCCCTGTACTCGCCCTGCACGATGCTGTACTTGGTCATCCGGTTCTGGGGTTCATCGGGGTCTTCCACGAACAGGGAGCCCAGAGAGGTTCCCACGTGGATGTTCTCAGGTACCGAGAAGGTGTATTTGCCTGATGCCAAAATAGGCCCAAGAACAGGGGTCAGCAAGACACTCCAGACCTGTGCTTCCTATGAGCAGAGCGCACTTGGGAACAGGAACTGAGACAAGAAAAATAATACTGACAGGGATGAGACTGCCTGGAATTTGGGGGTTGCCAGGTAATAGGGCTCTGTTTGTCTCCCCAACTCTCCAGTGACCGGGCACTTTCTGTAAGCCAGGTACTGATTGAAGTTGGGGAGATACCCTGGAAAACCAGGGAGAAATTTGGGGCCCCTACTTGCAAATGCACTCCAGCCCTTTGAGTCAATCTCTTTGGGGGTACCTGAAGATTCCAGAAGCATTAATTGCAGCTTTCAGGAACTGGCAATCCCCCTCCTACCCACTACCCCCCACAGGGAATATGGGTACAGAAATCCAGCACTGGAGGTACAGCCCCTTTGCTGTAGGGTGAGACATTTTTGGGGTGGGGGTCCTGGAGCTTTACCAAACCCTCATCCTTACTCATGGGCATTCTCCTGAGTCTATAGGATCATGGATGAGTAATTGTGGGAATGAGCCCTCTTGCTTCCCTCTAGCCTAAAGGAGTACATGATGTGGGGGTGCAGTTATAGGCCCTTCCCTCTACCCAGAGCCCCCAGGCTCTGGGCCCCATGGGGAGCTCACTCTGGGTGAACACGGGGAAGTTGTCATTGATGTCCTTCAGTGTGATCAGCACAGTGGTCGTGCCCGATTCCCCTCGAAGGCCGTGGGCGTCTCGGGCTTCCACCACCACTTCGTATTTGGCCTGAATCTCTCGGTCCAAGTTTGTGGTTTTCGTGAGAATGACTCCTGCAAAAAGGGTCCTGTCAGATGCCAAAACCCCAAGATATTTTGCCCAGCTCATCCCTGACACCCTGACTTAGGGCTGCCCCATAACCTGCTGCAGAGGAGCCAACTACCCTTTATCTCCAAAGCTGCCCAAAGAATTGGTGCCAGCAAAAGATTCTAGTACCTCACGCTGGGGAAGTGATGGGAAGCTGCTGGGTTCAGAGTAAGCAGGAGCAGGGGAATGGGAACCTGCTTTGGTGCATCCTGGGTTAAGGCTGATTCTGCTGGTCAGTCTCTGAAGGACAGTGTGACCTGCTCTGATGCCTGCCAGCTCCAGAGATGGAGCCATTAGTGTTTCATTAAACACTATAAACATTATTTTCAACATGATTCACACACAGTGGTACTCATGGGGGAAGGTCCATGCTAGAAGACGTGGAGGGTCTCATGGTTCTACACTCTGTCCAGACAATTAATTTTAAAACAGTGAAATACTCAAAAAATTTAATTTGAATATATATATATATTCAAATTAAATTTTTTGAGTATATATATATATATATATATATATATATATATATATATATATATATATATATATATATATATTGGTTTTTGGGCCATACCCGGCAGTGCTCAGGGATTACTCTTGGCTATCTGCTCAGAAATAGCTCCTGGCAGGCATGGGGGACCATATGGGACGCCGGGATTCGAACCAACCACCTTAGATTCTGGGTCAGTTGCTTGCAAGGCAAACGCTGCTGTGCTATCTCTCCAGTCCCTTAATTTGAATATTTAATTAAATACTTTAATTAATTTTGGGCCACACTTCATGGCACTTAGAGGTTACTCCTGGCTCTACACTCAGAAATTACTTCTGGCAAACTAGGGAGACCAGATGGGATGCCAGAGATTGAACCTGAGTATCGACACCCTTGTTGTCAGCTGCATGCAAGGCAAATGCCCTACCACTGTGCTATTGCTTTGGCTCCACCCCCCCCACCAGTGCAGTTTTTTGTCTCAGTGGATCCTTCCCATGGGCCTGGTCTCTCAAGACCTGCTTGACTCAGATATCACAACTTATTCAAGGTGCATGAGGGCTACTTTCAACTCTGTGCTGGGGAGTCATTCCCAGCAATGCTCAAAGGATATTAGGAATCAAACTGGGTCTGCTGCCTGCTGACCCTCCACTTCCTTAGTCCTAGTCTGAGGCTGGCTCCCTTGTCCAGAGTTTCCAGTAGGTGCAGGAGCAGAGCAGGGCCCAGGCACCCTCCCTGTCCACCCTAACATACTGCCTGCATTCCTTCTTTTACCACTGGGACCTGGTGCTATTGCATCAGGCCCTGTCTACTTCCTCTGCCATCTGCAGATGGACACTGTGGTTCAGGGTGAGTGACACCTGTCAGACAAGCCTGCCCTGACATCAGAAAGGTTCTCTTCCCTCCAGCCCACATGGCCACGGGGGTGTTACATACCATTGTTGTCGATGCTAAAATTCTCCTCCCCGCTGAGGATCTGGTACAAGACAGAGGCATGGTCTCCCACCGTGGGGTCGTCGGCATCCACCGCTGTCAATTGGATGACTGTGGTCCCTGTGGAGAAGCCAGGGTGCTGCCATGTGAGCCCACATGAGGGCAGGTGGGGGGGGGCAGGCTGAGCCCTTTCTGAGGAGCCTGTGTGGGGATGAAGCCTGGCTCTGGGGGTTCTATGCGGGGGTGGGGGACACAGGAGAAGGACACAGAGAAGTCAGAGGCTGCTGCTTCTCAATGGCAGGTGGGGTTCAGCTGTTTCTATGGGCTCAAGGCATCTCATTCTCATAGGGAGCTCTGGTTCCAGGAAGCCTGGATAGAGAGATTGGGGAAGAAACTTGATTCTGGCATCTTCTGGATACTGGGAGAGAATAGAGGAAGGAGGCCTGAGATCTGGCTAATGACACTCTTTGGGGTGAGGGCTGTCCCTCCTCCTGCACTGATCCAAGACAGAACTTTTATGGCCCTGATCTCTCTTTCATTCTGAGAGCCCAAGCCAGAAAGGTTTCTTCAGAAGAAAATAGTCTTGGGTCTCTGCAGTACAAGGTCAGTGTGAGGGTTTAGGATCAGTGTGAGAGGGGTCAGGGTCAGTGTGAGGGATCAGGGTCTGCATAAGAGGGACCACTGTTAGTGTGAGAAGGGTCAGGATTGGGGTTAGAGTTGGTGTGAGAGGGTCAGGCTTGGTCCAGGGTGGGATCTGTCTCATTCCGGGGTCAGGGTTAAGTTTAGTCTATCAGAGTGGAAGATTAGGGACCAGAATTTTTCCCACATCATATAAAGTGACAGGAAGGAGGGCCTTATGGGTCCTTACTTCACTCCTCAGTCCTGACCCTGGCAGTGAACTTTTGGTTGGGGGTTTTGGGGTCCCTGCAGACTGAGTCTGAAGCTGTGTGTATGGTGTGGGCTGGCACATACCCACAGCTGACATCTCAGGCACAGAGGCGTTGTATACTTGGCGTGAGAACACAGGCCAGTTGTCATTTATGTCATGGACTTTGATGGTGAAGCTAGATGGTGCCTCCAGGTTCTTGTTGGTGTCCTTGTCCACCACCAGGGCAACGAGGTGGTACTCGGACACCTTCTCCCTGTCCAGCCTTTCGAAGGCAAACACATCGCCCGTGTTCTCGTCCACCTTGAAGACCTTGTCAGCAGCCTCACCCCTGAGCAGATACTTAGCATTCTTGCGGTTCATGCTTGACTTGATCTAGGAGAGAAGAGGCCCTATGAGCTGTGTGTAAACATGTGTACAGACGCATAGATCATGTGTGCACATGCCCGTGTGCCTCTGCAGGTGTGTCAAGTGCTGGCCTGCTACTCTAAGTATGGCCTGTGGTTTTAATTTTTTTTATTGAGACCATTGTGAATTACAAGTCTTTCACAGTTGTATTTCAGGCATATAGTGACAGTGAATTAAGGCCATTCCCACCACCAGTGTTGACTTCCCTCCATCCTAGTTCCCCACATGCATTCCATACCTCCACCGCTTGCTCCCAGGACTATCAATGTAACGGTCTATTTTGTGTTTAGCTTGTTGTAGTTTGAGTGTCTTGATTCTATTGTCATTGACTTTGAGATGGGTATTTAGATCTGACCTCTTTTTTTACTTCCCCATTCAATGCTCCTGAGACCACTTGGCCCCTTGGCCCAATCTACTTTCTTTTTCTTTTCTCAATTTGTAGGAAGACATAGAAATATGAGACAGATTGAAATGACTCAAGTTCTATGGTTCTATGAAAAAGGCAAGAGCCCCTATCTAGAATATAAATAAAATTAAAAATGAAAAAAATGGGGAGAGGGGCAAATGTGGCTTTTTTTTTAATTTTGCATAGGCACAGCAAACATTGGGGAAACTAGAAACAAAATTCTATTGGCCTGAGAGAAACAGGGTGTCTCCACCCATATAGCAAACTATCAAAAGACTGACTATAGGCTACAGGCTTGTTGGTGTGGTTTTAATTTTTTGGCCTCTGAAGCAATGCTCTGGGGATTTGGGGGTCACTTTTGAAGATACTAGGCTAACCCCCAGTTTAGTATGAGATGCTAGGGCCCTGGGCACAGACCAATTTGTACCTATAGTGCTCAGATTGCCATATAGGGCAGGGTTCGAACACAGGTCCCCGTGCATGCAAAGCAAGAGTCTCTGACTACTGGACCATCCCCCCAATTCCTATAATTTCACACAATTCCTAGAACCCAAGGAGAAGATGTGGGGATTTCATTTGTTTGATAGTCTTGCAAATGCCAGATCTCACTTGGTCTAGCTCTCTGTGTTCTTAGAGGCTGAGGGGAAAGAGGGAGTTTTTCATTTATAGCCTCTGAGAGACTGCAGATTGTGTTATATGCTGTTGTATGAATTGCATGGTATTGTGCTGTACTGTATTGTATTGTATGTGGAGATTGTGAGGAACATAACAATTGTCTTTTGTTCATGTAGAATGACATTTTCCAAGAGGATTAGGATAATCAGACAGAAGCTTAATGAAAACATATCTAAACCAGAGAGGCCTACGGATGTGAGGGGCAGATGGCGTACTGCAGTTCCTGTCAGGGTTCAGAGCCTCAGAGACTGAGGAAGGGCCACAGTGGAGCAAGAGCCTTAAATGCTGGGGCTTGGTGAAGATGCATTAGGCAGTATGGAGAGAATTGGGGCAAAGGTGAGTGAGAAGAGAAGAGACAAGGACAGAGGGGAGAAAGGTGAGAGGAAGAGAGAAGGTTGGGTTGTGGTGAGGACAGAGGTGAAGGACAGAGTTTAGAGAAGGTGAAGCAGAAAAAGTAGAGAGCCAGGAGGAGCCCCTACTTTGGTGAATGGGGAGGGAGGCATGGCAGCTGGAAGAGGAGCAGGATTTTGAGGGGGTATTGGGGAAGCTGGACACAGAACAGCTGCAGGGAGCAGGAAGGGGGTGAGGCAAGGGTGCTGTTCCTCACTTTTCTGAGGGGACAGGAGACTCAGGATCTGTGAGGGGTACAACTCAAGGGTTGGAGTCTGTTGGGTGCGTGTGTGGCTGGGAAGGGGGCAGTGAGGAGGATGTGAGTCAGCATCTTTTATTGGCATCGGCTCAGGAGACTCACCCCCATACAAGTTTCTCTGGGCCTCTGCATCCTGCATCCATCTTTGATGGAAACTTTTTCTCTTTTAGAAAGAGTGAGAAGAGGTACAACTCCCCAAAGCCTGTCCCCTTCCCCCACTCATGTCGGCCCCTTCCCCCTTGTGCTTAGCAGGACATTCTGTCATGCCCCACTTGTCATCTTGGATTTCTCCTAACATTCCTTCTCTATCCTGGGGTCCCCAAGACTCCTATGTACACCTGATCTAGCCATTGACCTTCTTTGCACCTGGCTGGATGCCACCTTCACTGTTCTAGATGACCCCAGGCTGCTTTCTAGGGACTGATGGCTGTTATATAGAATTGCCTCTCCCCAAAATACATGATCCTTCATACTCATAACAGACCTAGGTTATTGGTTTTGGGGACTCTCTTTTCCATGCTGTGGGTTCAGAAGTCTCTCAAATGCCCCTCCCCATGTCCATCCCGATCTATAAACAGAGGCACTGGGCTTAGGCTGTGATAAACGGAAACTTCCTTCCTTCCTTCCTTCCTTCTAGGGTGTCTTCAGGATCCTGGAGATAAAGGGGAAGGGGGCTGTGCTTGCCTCTTCCAGTTACCCTGGCTGCTTCCCACAGTGGGGACCACTGTGCTCCAGCTGATTGACAGCTGGGGCCTGATATATTTCCTGCTGGAGGAACCTTCTGGAGGCTGTTCTGTCAGGGTTATGGGGGGACCCCTGGCCTGTTCTACTGAGTCTCTTTGATTCACCACAGACTTCCTTGGGCATCATAATCTTTCTCCAGAGGCTGAGGCACTGCTGGGGTTGAGCTTCCGTCTGACTCAGCGCTCACCTTGGAGCTTGCTGGAACTCAGGCTCGCTGACCTTTCCAGCGGCCCCTGCTTCTGGACTCTGTCCTATTCTTCCTTACGTCACCTCTATGGGACAGTGACAGTTCCCAGCCCTTAGGAGAAGCAGAGAAGCTGATCTGGCTGCTGGGTGGGGCAACAAATGGGGGCTCCTCAGTGTGTTGACATTTCTGGGTAATTCCTTGCCCTCCCTAACTGCTCCTACACTCCACTTTTTCCCAACCTTTGCCTGACCACGGACTCCTTTCCACTTCCTTTCCCCTGGCCTGGTTGCCCCCTAGTTTTATGCCATGACCTCCTAACCCCCACTGATGCAATTTTCACCACTGGTCCCATTGTAATACTCTGGTGGCCCACAGAGTGGGGCGAGGTATGGGTCCCTGTTAAGAAATTCTGTTATGGGGCCTGAGAGATAGCACAGTGGTAGGGTGTTTGTCTTGCATGCAGATGATCCAGGATGAACAGTGATTTGAATCATGGCATCCCATATGGTCCCCGTGCCTGCCAGGAGTGATTTCTGAGCATGGAGCCAGGAGTAACCCCTGAGAACCACTGGGTGTGACCCCCGAACTAAAAAAATAATAAATCTATTATATCATGAGGCTGCCTCAGTATCATTGTCCAATGATTCTTTGATTATGCTGACCAGGGTGGGCAAACTCTGTAAAGGGCCAGAGAGGATATATGTTCGACATCACAGGTTGTGTGGTCTTGCTCTGCTGTGGAGCTAGAAAGGCTACCACGAACATTGGAAATTCTGACCAGAGTCATGATGAACATGATTCTGTTCCAATAAAACTTTATTTATAAAACTCTTGGGCTGGTTCCACTGGTCTTTATTCTAGATCACAAGCACCATGAAAGTGGGGACCATGCCTATCTTTGACCACTGTTACCCCCCAGCACTTTTCATGCCTTCTGCTTGATGCCAAACAACCCAAAAGCATATTGCTCTATTCTTTCTTGTTGATGACCATGTTTTTAGATCTTAAGTTTTTGGGGTTTTTATTTTTGGGGGACACACCCGGTGACACTCAGGGATTACTCCTGGCTATGTGCTCAGAAATTGCTCCTGGCTTGGGGGATTATATGGAACACCAAGGATCAAACTGAGGTCCATCCTGGGTCAGCTGTGTGCAAGACAAATGCCCTACTGCTGCACTATCACTCCGGCCCCTAGACTGTAAGATTTTAAAGTGCTTGGAAAAAAATCTTCTCTCTCTATGAAGACTCTCAAAATACCTAATGCTCCTATTTGAGGTTGTGTTTGAAATTCCTCCTTTCGACTCCAGGGTTTTTGTTTTATTTTCTTTTTTTTGTTTGTTTTTTTTTGTTTTTGTTTTTGTTTTTTTTTTTTTGTTCTACATCTGTTGAAGTTCCTGGCATTACACCTGACAGTGCTTGGCAGACCATCTGGGATGTTGGGGATCAAACTCTGGGCAGCTATGGAAAGTGCCCTACCCGCTATACTATCTCTCTGGCCCTAGACTGTGTTTTTGATATCAGCATTATTTCGACTTCGCAGACAGTGGTCATTTAGAATAGTTTTAAATCTAGGCAGAGTTTCTGGGACTGTACTCAGCATATATGGGGAGGACCAGGGATCAAACTCAGAACCTCAAGCTCACATGGCAAGTAACTTGTAGCCACAGAGCCAACACACTTGGGTCCTAGGATGAGTTAAAAAAAAGTGGGGGGGCTGGAGAGATAGCATGGAGGTAAGGCGTTTGCCTTTCATGCAAGAGGTCATCGGTTCGAATCCCAGCGTCCCATATGGTCCCCCGTGCCTGCCAGGAGCAATTTCTGAGCATGGAGCCAGGAGTAACCCCTGAGCACTGCCGGGTGTGACCCAAAAACCACAAAAAAAAAAAAAGTGGGGCCGGAGTGATAGTACAATGGTAGGGCATTTGCCCTGCATGCAGCCAACACAGGACGAACACTGGCTCAATTCCTGGCATCCCCTATGGTTCCCCAAGCCTGCCAGGAGCAATTTCTGAGTGCAGAGCCAGGAGTAACTCCTGAACACCACTGGGTATGACCCCAAAACAACAACAACAACAACAACAACAAAAAACAAACAAAAAAGTGAGAGATAGTGCTTTAGCACTGCCCTGGAAGGCAGGCTTGGGGTAGGCACATTTATACAAGTGCCCTAAATCTGGGAAGCTTTATGGGGTGGCAGAGAACCTCAAGGAATGAGGTGAGAGAAAAGGCCTTGAGGAGGTTCAATGGCCAGACAAAGCTGGCAAACTTGGGTCTGCATGATACACCATGTAACCAGCATGACTCTCCTAAGAATGAAGCATCAGATGGCATTTACTCAACAGCCTAAAATCTGGGAGAAAATGAACCAGAGTCCCCACCAAAATATCCCCCATCATGTTTATGTCTGTCATCTTTGTATTCCCCAATACAACCACCTCAGCCTTCCTCTATACATCATTGACAACATGATCACCACCACCATAACCATCCACCTCCATTATCACTATCTTCTTCATCATCATTTTCAACACTATCACCACCACCACGACCATCACCTCTACCACCACCTTCCCTTTCACCATCAGTGCCACTACAATCCCCCCAGCCTTCCTTTATCATCATCCCAACCACCAGAAGAGCCTGCCCCTACTGGTACCCCAGCATCACCACCAGTAGCCCCTTTCCTGTAGCCCTTAGCCTTGTCCTTCCCTCTCATACCCCTGCTGCCCCTTCCATGTCATGGACACTTCCACTTCCTCCTGTGTCAGCACTGGAGTTTCCCTCTGCCCTTCCCATATTTTCCTGCCATCATGCTTTTGCTCTCATCACCCTCCTTCTTCCCCACCCAACCTGAGTCTCACCTTGCCCACGTAATGTGGCAGCGAACTGTTCTTTTCCTCATCGATGTGCATCTGGTTCCAAATCCAGTCTCGCTTCTGGCGCCGGTGGGAGGGCTTCAGGCTAGGGGTGTCCAGTTTGGAGGGGTGACCCCCTGCTGTAGCTACAGCCAGCAGTCCCAGGCAGATGCCCCCTGTGATGAGCAGCATGGGGAACAGCTGCATCTTCTGGGAGGCAGAACTCTGGGGAAAGAGGTCACTCTGTTAGGGCTGGTAGGGGGTCACTGCAGAGGCTACATTCACATCGGCACAAGTTGCGGATGAGGATAGTGCACAGGAAGATGACCTCAACAGCAATCTGGATTTGCTTATTCGTTTAGCTTGGAAGAGGCTGAGTCTCATCTGATGGTGCTCAGGGGTTGGTCCTGCCTGCTGTGTGCTCAGGAGTCCATATACAGGGTTGGCAGCAGGCAAGATAAGCATCTTAACTCCTATACATCTCTATGGCCAACATTTCTGAACTTTTACTGTTTGCCTAACAAACGTCCTTTGTGTCACCCCATTCAGCCCTGCTAGGATCTCTTGAGGTGGGTAACTTTCCCATGAGGTGACACACCAGGATCTGAGGGATGTTTCTGAAACCTCAAGAATGTTCACTGCTCCCTGCAGAGCAGGACAGCCCCAGTCTTTTGGCCCTGAAGTGTCTCTTCTTTTCTCTGCCTCTGTGTGTCCTTGCAGTTGTTAAAATTAGGACTGTAGTTTCTTGGAGCAAACATCTTCCTCCCATGACCCAACCTCCTTGGCCAGTGCCTTGGATATCTCTAGAAGGCTCTGAAGAAAGGAATCCCAGGATTTTTTAAATTTATTGATTGATTGATTGGTTTTTGGACCACACCTGGTGGTGCTCAGGGGCCACTCCTGACTCCGCACTCAGAAATCACCCCTGGCAAGTTGGGAGGACCATATGGGACGCCTGGAATTGAACTGGGCTCCTCCCGGGTCCGTCGCATGCAAGGCAAAAGCCCTACTGCTATGTTAATCTCTCTGATTTTAGCACAGAGGGTCAACCCCCTCCCAGAACACACAGAGGAGTCTAATTTAGGAGCCACCCCAAGAACAGGAGTGTTCAATCAGGGCAGAGGTTGGGTTTATAGCACTGACTCTGGTGCATGATGAAAATTCAAGGAGCTTGGTTCAAGTTGTGGAGAATTTCAAGGTGGCAACAGAAGACCATTAGGCCAAGTCAGGATTTTGAAAGCAAGGTGAACCATGTGATTGCTGGGGTGTGTGCCCTTGAGAGGTGACATTTCTGGGACCAAGAGCTGGGGGCATTCAGAGATGGGTTTCAGAATGAGGGCTACTACCCTCTGCCCTATGGCCATACCCTCTCAGCCTAGACCCCATCTGCTCACCAAGGCTGGGACCCGGGCACTGACCTCTGGCTTCTGGAATGTGCTGGAGGAAGCAGGAGGGTGGGTGGCTCTGGGCATCAGGCGTCTTTCCTGGAGGACAGGACCGTGCGGGTGTGGGGCGGGAAGATTCCTCTAGGCCTTCCCCTGCCTGGCCCAAGGGGAGGCTGGACTTGGGGGCCTCTATACTAAAGTAGCATTTCCTCAGAAACTCTGGCGCCTGGACTGGCCCAGGAGGAAGTAGGGGTTTTGGGTTATGGTGGATCAGAGCCTAGAGCAGGCCTGAAGGGGGCTGGGCAAGACCCAGTACTGGAATCCTCAGTCCTGAGGGGGGAGGTGAAGGTGGCTCTGAAGTAGGATGTGGACAGGGCCTCTATTCCAGCGGGAGGAAGAGTGGGAAGGCGGTGAACAAAGGCATGGGGGAGGACAGAAACGCTGTCAGGAAGCAGGGCCCAACTCAGGGAAGGCGGCAGCCGTGACCCCTGGCCCAGCCTCTCTGGGCCCAGGCCTGCTAGCTCGTTTCCTCCCTTGCCTAGGAAGGAACTGCTGCAAGTCTTGGTTCTTGCTTTCTTCCTCAGGGGAGGAGGGAACTCCAGAATGAAGGAGTAAAGCAGATGGAAGTGAAACCAATTGGGAGGTAGAGCTCTTAGAAGGGCCTGAGTAAGCATGGAGCTGAGTGGAATAGAGTGCCATTGCTGGCCAGGGCACCAGGACTTGGGCACAAGGGCAGACAAGAGTTGTTCTCGGAAGCACAGGGCATAGAGAATGGGAGGGAAAAAAACCTTAGCTAGTGATCAGAGCCACTTGGGGAATCACCAGGGGTGGTAGCAGAGTGAGGTATATATGAGTGCTCAGGTAAGGCTGAAACTCACTTGTACAAAGCCAAAAGCAGAGGGATCCACATGTACAGAGGTCCTGGAGTAGAGAGGTGAATGTGCTTGAAGAATCAGAAGACCCCTGGGTCAGCCAGAAATGAGAAGCCCCCTTTCCCGGCCCCAGTATATTTATTCCCTCCCATCATAAAAAAAGAGCCTTATCTCAAGGATCTCAAATAGGAAGGTGGCCCTGGGCAATGTGGGTTGGCCGAGTGCAAAGCTGATGCATGACTGTCTGAACAAGAAACGAAAGGAACTGTGGAGATGGAGGTTGGCAAGAGATGGGGCCACAAGCCATGGCTCCCAGGCATGCCTGGAAGTAGGAAAAGGCAGGAGGTGGGTTCTACCCTAATGCCTCCAAGAGGATGTAGTCCTGAGCTTAGCTCATGTCCACTCTGACTCCTGCCCATCACATGCAAGTAAATGTGATTATTTCCAGGTGCCAGGTTTATGGGCATGTTTATGCCACGGAGACTGACGTGGTCAGGCTGTCTAGGGTCACATAGGGCAGCCTGGAAGGAGCTTTTCCCAAAGTTCCAGGGGAAGTGAAGTCTCAGTGGACCTCAGGAAGTAGCTGCTGCCTCCTCAGTGGAGTTGTTGGGAGTTCAGATAGTGGAGTGGTGGCTGCACTGGGTTTTGTTTTCAGGAAAAGTAAACAGAGATGCCTCATGTCTTTGACATGGGCTCAGGGCTGAGTAGTTGGGGGTAGCTGGGGCCTTATTGAGAGTGTGAACATGGGGGTGAGCGCATTTGAGGGAGAACTCATCAGACCCTCTTTAGGAAACCTCTGAAGCCTGGGTAACCTCTTGGGAGCCATCAAATCTTATTGCCCTGTTTCTGGGGCTCCTGCATGGAGCATGGTTTCCCAGGCTGAAAGAAACCCCCAAGAATAGCTATGGCACTGACTAAACCAAGGACCCAGAAGGCTCCTGGGGGCACCAAGTTTTTAAGATGTTTTGACTAGCCTCACCAGCAAGGTCAAAGTTTCTGGATGGGCAGGAATCTCCTAGATGCTTCCCTTGGCCCTTTTGTACCCAGTGGAGGGTGCAAAAAAGAACTGGGCCCCTTCTCTGGGGTGCCAATGGATTTAAATTTTGCAGCCTGGAACCAGAGAGATGATACAACAGGGCTCTTGCCTTGCAAATGACTAACCTAGTTCAATTCCAGGCATCCTGTGAGATCTCCCAAGTACAACCAGGAGTGTAGAGGTAGGAGTAAGCCCCTGAGCATTGCTTTGTCACCCCTAAACAAAACCCCTAAATAAGATTAAATCTTTTATCCTGCAAGGGTGGGGCTACTAATCTGTTTGCAGGCACCACTCTGAGAGGGACAGAATGTTTCATGCCACACAGTGGCAAGGGGGCAGAGCCAGGATTTGGATTTAGGCACCTTTGACCCCTATTAGAGCTTTCTGCTCTGTGTGTGTGTGTGTGTGTGTGTGTGTGTGTGTGTGTGTGTGTGTGTGTGTGTGTGTGTGTGTGTGAGAGAGAGAGAGAGAGAGAGAGAGAGAGAGAGAGAGAGAGAGATTTACACTCCCAGCTGGTCATTCATAGAGGCTGTGTCATAGTTATCTGCTGACATTCTCCACACATACCCAGATCAGTACTTGTTCCTAGGCCTGGATTGCAGATTAGTCCTCAGGTCAAGCAAGGGGCTGCTGAAGGTGACAGTGAAGAACAGCTCTTTGGCTGGGTCTGAGCTATTCTAGTGCTTCCATGAGCACCCACAAGTTGAACAGCCCCTGTCCTGTTCAGTATCCCTGCCCTGCCTTCCCTGAGCTTCCTCCAGAATCTCTGGGTGAACAACTCAGCAGTCCTGATGGAGTTCCGACTCTGCTCGGCTCCTGGCCTGTCTGTGGGGGACAAGACCAAGATTTACTCAGAGGGGCCTTTGTTGTGCTTCACTGGAAGGTTTAGGAAATCTGCTGGTCTGGTTTGCAGATCTTGGTGCTAGAGTGAGTTTGGTGACCCCTTTGTCCTAGTGCCACTGCTGCCTGTCTCTGGGTTTTGGCCTGGCAAGAGTTGATTCTGCTCAGCAATGTGCCCTGTACTCAGAGGAGGGCTAAGGAGCACCAACTCTGTCCAGGCCTGTTTCTGCATCTTTGTCTGGGCTCTGCAGGTCTCCTTGAGCAGGGGTTGAGAAGCCTGAAGGTCCAGGTACCACATAGGCCATGTAGACTTGCACTCATAAATGTGCACATAACCCCGGTTACCCCATCAGCGCAGCCAGCTCCTGAGAGCCCCTGCTCTGGAGAGGGGAGCACTCCTGCCCCTACCAGCACACAGACCTGGCTGCAGAGGCCATGCTGCAGAGGGTGAAGGGACACCGCATCCCAGCCCAGCCTCGCACAGACACTGTTGGCCAGCTGGAGGGGGGGAGTGTCAAGGGTCAGGAGTCAGGAATGGGTGGGAGGAGAGTCCCTGAGCCATGGAGGGGTTTGGGCTCACTCCCTGTGTGGCCTGGCAGCTCTCCCTTCCACCTTGACCCTTAGTCTAGGACAGATAGAGGTTGGAGCTCATGATCCCTAACCTACCCCAGGGATCCCTAAATTGCCTGCTAAGCCCCAACATTTCTATCTGGTCTTGGCAACCACTAGCACAGCAGATGCCAGGATGAGGCTCTGGGGGATGGATCGTGGGCTGTGCTAGGGTGGGACTGAAGACTCTTCGAAAGGGCAACTCACTTGGCCCCTGCCCCCTTGTATCTAAGGCTCACAATTCCTCCTCTTGAGGTTCTTTTTTTTATTTATTTGGGGGGCATACCTCCCCTAATTTGGGGGAGGCATACCTCCCCTAATTCCTCCTAATTAGTATCTCTGTAAGAGATTCCTGGATTGAGCCAGGTTCAGTAGGAACAAACTGTACCGATGGCTAGCTCTGCACTTAGGAATCACTTCTGGAGATTCTTGGGGGTCCATACAGGATATCAGGGATAGACTCCCAGTCAGCTGTGTACAAGGCAAGGGCCCTCCCTGCTGTGCTCTCACTCTGGTCCTCACCCTCCCCGCTGTATTATCACCCTGGTCCCCTCCTCCTGGGGTTCTGCTCTCAGGTCCCTGCTGGCTCTATCTTTTGCCAGTGATTTCTCCTGAGCCAGCCCTGGATGCTGGCTCAGCATGACCCCTGGCCCCCTCTGCTCCCTCCCCTGCCACTCCCTGTTCTCCTTAGATGTTTCTGGAACACATAGATCCCCTTCAGCTTCTAGCAGTTTTTTTTAATGCCTGGGCCTAGATGTGGTTCCTTTTTAACCCCCCTAGGGGTGGCTCCAGTTCTCTTTATTTTATTTTATTTTTTGTTTTTGGGTCACACCCAGCAGCGCTCAGGGGTTACTCCTCCTGGCTCTATGCTCAGAAATCACTCCTGGCAGGCTCAGGGGACTATATGGGATGCCAGGATTTGAACCACCAACCTTCTACATGAAAGGCAAACGCCCTACCTCCATGCTATTTCTCTGGCCCCGGTGGCTCCAGTTCTTTCTGCAGCCCAGAGCACATTCCCCATGCCATCTGCTGGCCTGAGTGTCCCTGAACAGGAAGGTTCTGGAACCCAGCCCATTTCCTGCTTGGCATTTTACTACTGAATTCAGCTTTCCCCAGGCTGGACATTCCCGGGGCATCGGTGTATATACTGCTGCCTGTCACACTGCCTGCCTCCCAATCTGGGCTTGTTCCTGCTCTTCTTTAACCCTTAGAATTGGACACAGACCTGCATGACTGCAGATGGCATCTTAGAGGCCAGGAATAGGTACAATAGTGGGTGCAACCCAGAGACCCTTCTACCTGCCTGCAGAGAGCACCTCTAATACCAACAGACAGGCACTCAGACATAAGGACTTTGACTCTTCAGGACAAAATCCTCCTTCTTAGGGGTCCCTGATGAACTCAGTCAGAAAGTTTACTTAAAGGATGGCTGGGAAACAGAGTTCATCAATCGCCATTTGCCTATACAGACATCACTAATCAATCACAGAGTTTGTTACCCCTGAACCTAAACTTAGTCCCAGAATGTTCTACAGTATTCGGAGGTCAATGCTGATCTAGTTGACATGGCTTGTGATCAGGAACAAATCAGTGCTGAGTTGTCTGTCTTCAGGGTCATTGGGTCTATTCCTCTGAGCTTCCAGGAGAGAATAGTACCAGCCTCTGGAGCCTTTTCCTGCATCTTTGGGCTTCCTGGGCTTGACCATGGTTCTATCTGCCCTCTTAACCCCCAAAGTTGGGCTCGTCTGAGCCAGGTCCATAGGATCCAATGGAATGAGCTTTCCTCATTGGCTCTGAGCTATGGGACCCATCCTTGGCTCTCACCAAGCTTCCTCATGCCCAGTAGAGGTGACAAGACCTACTCCCAGGGTCATGGGCATGAGACCAGGTCACACTCAGCCCTTTGCCCTGTAAGTGCTCTGCGAGACATGTAAACCTGGGGGCCACAGGCTCAGCCAACTGACTAACATCTGACCTCATTTCCTGAATCTGCCCAGACCTGCCTCCCTCTCCTTTTGCCCTGTCGGTTCCTCTCCAAAAGGAAATCTCTTTCCCTGCCTGCTCTGCCTGGCCCTTGGCCCACTCGCCCCTCCTCCCAGTATATGTACAAGCTGTGATACTCAGGCCCAACAGTCTGAAGGTCCTGATGGGGGTAGGGACCAATTGGGCCTAGCTCTGGCCTGAGAAGGAAAGAAGGCTGAGATCCAGAGTATGATCCCCACAGTCCCAGGATCCTCTGAGGCTCTGACTCCCTCACCTCCTCTGTGATTTCTGTGAAATTCTGTGATTTCTTCTCCCCACCACTCATGGGTCCTAGATGGAGACAAGTTTGCAGTTTCTCCCTGGCCTCAAGTCCTGAGCATCCTCCTCTGTCCTAGGATGTTCCTTCCCTAGGATCAAGAACTTTGGGTTTTTCTTGGTACCTGATGCTGTCACTTCATTGTATGGTCGGGGATGTGGGGTCCCTAGGCTAGCATTGCTTCATCCTACGTCAAACTCATATCCACAATGGTCACACACCAGCTTTTTGGCCTTGCTCAGCCTCAGTTGTCCCATATGCCAAAGAGACACTGAAGCAGGGAGGTAGGAGGGGGAATTTACAGAGATGTCTAGCCAAGGTTTTCCCTGAGCCAGTGCCTCCATGTTCCCTGCTGTCCGAAGGCAGCAGAGTGGGGGTGAATAATGCAATGGGGGGGAGACCGAGTGTGGTGGCCTCTCTACTTCCTGCCCATGTCCGGCCCTTGTTCAGCCACACAATTGCTCGCTCAGGGTTCAGGCTGGACTGTGAGGCGGTCCTTAACCCCTTCAAGGCCAGGGTATTCTGTAGCCCTTTACCGCAAAGAAGCCAGGATTGGCAGGGCTGCTTGGGGTTCTGAAGCTTTGGGGGTACTTGGACATTGCCTTTTGTCTCCCCAGAAAATGGCTAGATTCGGGCCAGACTGGGGAGTCCCACAGATCCTTCTAACTTTGGTCATGGTTATCCATTGCTTGCAAATCCTCTGGCCTCACTGCCTCCAGCACCCCAGTCTGAGTTGCCTGGCTCTCAGGAACCCCCACCTCCAGTCAGTACATATCACTCTTCAGGTAGCACCACAGTACTGGGCCCAGAGCAGCCCTTCAACCCCCATGCTTCCTCCAGTTGGACACAGAGAAATTACCCTGAAGTCTTGAGCACTTGACTTCTGAGCTGTGCCACAAGAAGGCCTTTTTCTCCTTTTTACAGATGGGGAAGCTGGGTTTGGGGACAGGCTCCTTCATGAGACACACATACCCCACAACCCATACCCTCCTGCCATGGACTCCACTGAAAAGTGGTGTAAAGAGCACAAGTAACTCCTAGGAAGAACAGAATAAGTACCACTGTCACAGAGCCGTTCATTGCCTACCTCCATAAAGACAGAGCTATCTCAGCTGCAGAAAGAACCATGTATGTGTTCACTCCCCACCCTCCCCTCTGATCCCAGGAGCTTCTGGGACTCCTCCTCCAGGGAGTCTCTGGTGATTTCTCCCCCAGCATCAGTGGGGACTTGGGTTCAAAGGCTATACAGTCTCTCCCTTGCCAGAGGCCACACTCCTAGGGCTTGACCTTTCTCTGAAAATTTCCCTCCTAGGGCCATCAGGCTTCTTGAGATTTAAGTCACACAGGAAGTGAACAATAGATCTGACATTTGTGCCAGGATGACCGTTGCTGACTGGGTTCTTCCCCGAAGTCAATGCTCTTCAAAGCCTTAACTGGGGGGAAGTTGCCCCCTAAAATCACGACTATTTGTTGTAGGCTCTGGGTGGTGGGAGGAGAGAGCAGGGTGCCTCCCTGGCCACTCAGTGTCTAGGCCCAAAGAGGTGGCAGTGCCCTAGGCAAAACCTTAAGTTTCAGAACCTCTTTGGGAAATGGGAGAGAGCAGCAGACAGAGGGACCAGGACAAGGGTCCCCACCCAAAACCTCCTCTCCTAATGCAAGCAGGTCTTTGGGGACAGACTCAATACCAGGCTTGGGAGTGTAGGTGGGGTCACTAAAGAGGAACTGAAGCCGGTCCAGGGGCTGAACTGGCTGACCTCTCTGGGTCCTCAGAATCTGCTGGGCTGGGGGGTGGGGTTCTCTCTACCCTAGAACCATTCTTGCATCCCTCCCTCAGCCCCGAGAGGGCTATTGGGGTCTCACAGCTCTGCTCGGAGCTCCAAAAACCAGCCAGCCTCAGCTCGAGACCCATGGGGGGGGTGTACCTGTCCAGTGGGAGATTGCGGTGGGCAGCTTCACTCACCGTGGCAGGACTAGTGCAGGTCCGAGAGCTCTTGCTGTCCGTTCTGTGTGGCGGTGAGCGGGACTCTGTGAGTTCTGCTGGCCTGGCCTTGGGGAGCCACACCCGATGCTGGGAGGGAGGCCCGGCCACCGCCCCTGCAGGTTTTCCAGCTGGCCCCGCTCACTCCCCCCGGGATGGCTTCCTGTTATTGTTCCTTTGTGAGAGCCTGGGGTGGGTGGTTGCCTCGGCCTCTCCTGGACGCTGGACGCTTAGCGAAGATCCCCAGCACCAGGTTCATTCCTAGTGCCTGAGCTCAGCCCTGCCAAGGGTTTGCATTCACCCTCCAGGTAGCCCTTAGGGCTGGTACAGTCAAACCCATCTCAAAGCTCAGATTGCTTGAGTGACACTGTCGGGCCACCCAGCTGGCCAGCTCAGACCTGACCCTGACCCAGATGACTCCAGGGTGCACTGCTGGAGGGACCTGCTTTTTAGATGAGGGGCACATAGTCCTCTCGGCAGGTGAAGAATAGATAGGCCATGATTCCTGGCTCTGGACGGCCCCTGGGGTCTTTCCAGGCTGTGTTGGACCTGTCTGGGATTCTGAGACTGCCTGAGTCTAGGGATTTCAGGAGCCTTCAAGTGCTTTCACTCCACCACTCATGAGACTGTGGGCCATTGGGCGCACCCCACCCTGAACCTTAATGTTCTCATCTGTGAAAATGGGATAGTCGTAGCCTCACCTGCATGAATGGGCGTGAAGGTGGAGCCCCCACAAGAGGGAGGTGGGAACTGAGCCCCTCAAAGCCACTGGGGGGATGGTGCAGGAAGCCTGGATTTCAGCCTCAACAGTGCCTGGGCCCCCCTGAGCACTGCCTTGTACAATCCACAAACAAACCAATAGGCTGGGAGTCTCAGGGATGGAGTTTAGTCACAGGAGAACCTATGAGGCCTTTACAATCTGCTTGTCTTGGGCCAGGCCTCCCCCTGCTGATTTGGGAACTCTCAGGCAGGCAGGGGGCCCCATCTTTGGAATTGCTGCCCTTGTTTTTCCAAGGCTGAATGAGAGGTTGGAACCAGAGACTGGGAAGTCCCTAGCTGGCTACGTCCATGCAGCTGGGCAAACAGATGCTGAGAGGAGGGGGGCCTTACTTGGTGCTTGTGGAAAAAGAAAATGTACAGGATGAAGGGGCAATGGGGAAAACAAACCTTCTGAGAGGAGAAAAGGTTTCTGTCCTCAGCTTCTTGCCCCCTTGGACTACAGAAGTGCTCATGGCAGGACTGCTGGAGAGTGGATGAGGCTGGAGGCAGATGGAGAGCACAGGAGACAGGGTGCAGACAGAAGGACACAAGATATAAAGCTGGAACTAGGGTGAGAAGGTTGACACAGGGGTTCCAGAGATGCTGTGCAGCTGTATTATGAAGAGAGACCCTAAATTTTGTGGCTGCTTTATGAGAAACCCAACAAGGGAGGAAGAAAGGGGAGCCACAGCAGGATGGGGTGAACTGGGAATTTGAGTGTGTGTTGAGGGGGAGGAGATAGGGAGAGGAGTGGGGAGTAGGGGACACTGCAGGGAATGGGGTGCTTGTTTTGTTGACCCTTCTGATGTTTGTGTTGGGGCATGACCCCAGAGACCATAGGGGAGACGAAGGAGCTAGGGCTTGGGTAGCTGGAAAGAGAACAGTCCGGAGAGGCCGCACACTTCTCATCCCTCCCTGCTTTGGAATGAACAAACAGCCGTGTCCTCCTCCAGCTAAAGGAACTCTGCCTTCTCCTGGGGAGGTGTGTGTATGGGGGTTACTTCAGGGGTCAGGCCAGCCTCCCCTTCCCTGGGCTGCAGTCGATTCCTCTCACCCCGCCTGCTCCCAAGCTGAGCCCATAGGGAGGAACGTGCCCGACTGGCCATCACTTCCTGTTGTTAATGCTGTCGGCCCATGGGCACAGATCCTGGTATGGCTCCAGTTCCTTTGTCTCCCACCATCTATAAACAGAGGCTGTGCCAGGAAGGGGGGGTGTCTCTGCGTGGAGGGATCCAGGCCACAAGAGGAAGGTGAGGGACCCTGAGGACCCTAGGGATCTCAGACCTGATTTCTGCCATCCCCAGGCCCTACCACAGTCCCTCTGGCAGCAGGGGAAGGGATGGAGGGCATCAGGCCAGGAAATGCCCATGGAGCTGAGGAGGCAGCAGCCAGCAGGAAATGGGAGAGTCTGGGGGACCTGATTAGGGCCTAGGAGGAAACCACTGTGAGGGGGAGGGAGTGTGTCCAATGGTGGGCGAGGGGGCTGGGGACACCCGGCAGTCCTGCAGGATGGAGACGTGGGGAGTGGCCTGGCAGGCCCTGCTTGGCACCCGGTGGGCTCTGAGCTCCGCTGAGCAGCCCGGGATCCTGCCATGCTCACTGCAGGCTCTGTGGGGTTCTCATAATCTCTTCATCTCTGTACAGGATTCCCTGCTGCCCCTGCACCCTGCTGATTTCTGCCACCCACAAAGACTATAAGCAGGAAGAGAAATAAGTGACCCCAGGGGCCCTCAACCCCGTTCCATGTTCAGCCGTGGGCTGTGGGCTGTGGGGGCCAGGTACTTGCACTCTTGCTTGAGAACCCCAAGCCTAGGGACTCTAGCAGGGGCTCATCCCTAGGGTCCATGCTAATGTTACCCCTTACACAGAGGGGCCATGACTGGAATTCAGCACCACTAGATCTGAGGTCTTGGAGGTGTGGTTATCCCGGAAGGCACCTCTACAGCTTGGCTCCACTGCTGGGCCTGGCACAGGCTGGGCATGGCAGAACTGCCTTTTCTCTGTAGCCAGAGGAAGGTGAGGAAGAGACAGCTGGGGAAATCCCATCATCATTCCTCTCTGTCCCCCTGCTCGGCTTTTCTCCTGCTGTAGCTCATGGGCCAGAGCAGCAATTTCTTTAGGACAGTGTGGGTAACCTAGCCTGTATCCCCGTTGTGGAGACCCCTCTGAATGTAGAACCCTTCTGGGGTGCTTAATCTTAGTGGGAGGACATGGAAGCAGCTACAGGGGCCTGTGAAGTTAGACAACAGGAGAAATGGGGATGTTTTCCCGGGACTCACATAGAAGTTGGAAGAATTTTCTAGTCCCTTTCTCTGTTCTCCAGGGTGCCCAGTAGCAGTGATGGTGGGTCCTGACTTGCCAGGGTAGTGGGATTTGCAGGGGAGAGCTGAGGAGTGGCTGTGTTGCCCTGTGAGGTCAGGGCAAAGGGAACCTATTTGCTTGGTAGGGATTGGGGGGGCTGCTAGCTGCAGGGAGTGACTAGAAGCACTTTCCAGGGGAGATGAAACCGGGATCAGTGCAGGGCAGCAATAGGGATCCAAGAAGCAGGATGCTTGCCCTTAGCTATGATGTGAGAGTGTTGTGTATATAAATATTTTAGGGGATTACTATGTTACTCACCCTAAACTGATTGGTGATTGTGCCCTACCCTAGGGTGTGACCTGGCATTCTGCCCCCACCCTAGGGTAGTACCTGATTCTGCTTCCACCATTGGTTGGTATCTGATCCCACCATTGGGTGGTACCTGATTCTGGAGGATAAAAACAAGGGTCTGTGGGAGGCCAGGGCTTTTTGGCTGGAACTGAAGCTGAGTCTTTGGACTTCAGTCTTGTCCACCGAATAAAGCGAATATTTCCACGAGTCTGACTGTCTTCGAGCTGTTTACCCGCTGTTTCACCTCTGAACCGTCGGCTAGACAGGGTGGCAGACGTGTGCTCCGAGCTGGAAGAGAAAGGCCTCATCCTCCATCCCACCATCAGTCAACCTCTTCAGGGGCTGACTTGCAACATAAGAGGATGTATTCTGGAACAAAACTGGGCTGCCCTTTGGGTGCTCAGTCCTAAACTCAGGTTGGGCACAGAGTGGACCCCCCCCCCCCCAAGGTACCCACACACGGGACACAGTGGTGCTCTGTGGTGTGTTTCAGGGCCTGGCTGATTCCCTCTTCAATGGCCTCAATCAGGACACTGGATTTCAGCTGCGTTGGGACCTGAGAAAAGCAGAGACTAGATTAGCCCCTTAGTACACTCGACCAGGAGTTGGCCCAATCACCAGTGCAGGGAACTGAGGATGTGTCTGCAGCCTGCCTCCTGCTCCTGCATAGGGGTCTTCTCACCTGAGTCACAAGTCCCATTTCCATCTCCCTGTGGAGAGAGTCAAGATTCAGAGAGGCTGAGTAATTCAAGCCAGTCACAAAGCCCGAGCATGTCAGGGTCTTCTTCTGGCTCCCCAACCAGCACCCCTCCAGGCCCTTTGGACAGCTTATTGTGTAGTGTCTTATGCTCATTTTTGCTTTCTTTGTTCTTTTCTTTTTTTCAGTCACACCCAGCTGTGCTCAGGGATCATTCCTGGAGGACTCAGGATATGAAATGCCAAGGATCCAACCCAGATCAATGACATGCAAGGCCAGCGCCTTAGCCTCTCTACTGTGACTCTGGCCCCAGTGCTCATTTAGTATTTACAGGTGCATTGGACACTGCCCTGGCTCTGCCTGGCTGGGTACTAGGGAGGCAGTAGAAGGGGTGAGGTGTTTTCCAGTGGAAGAAATGTGGGAGGTGGGAGATCAACAAAGGGGGTGGTGCAGTCCTACGTGCCTGCACCCAGCTGTTTGAGGAGTCCCTAAACTGCAGGAAAGGATGGCAGGAGCTGGTTAGACAGGTAAAAGGTGCAAGTATACCTTTGGGGTGTGAAGAGTGGAGGTACTGGGGAAACCATTGGGGATTTGAGGGTCAGTGCCCCAAGGAATCCTGGATTTAGAGCCACCCCCCAATCCCCTCTATGTCCTTCCTCTGGCCACCTGTGTGCTTGAGGTCAGGCCAGGAGAATTGGGGCTAGGGCCGGACGTCTGCGCTTAAAGCAATCCCAGGACTAGTGGCCATGAGGCGCCTTGGCCAGGAAAGGCTGAGTTCCCGCCAGAGGACAATACCTTCTCCCATGACTTTCCCAGCTGCTTCTAACTCTCTGCACAATATCCGGGCAACGGGAGGCTTTGGAGTAACCCACGGCAGTGGGGTGACAGAATGTGTGTGTGCCAGGCATAACTGCTTCTGCTCTCAGACAAAGCCATGCATCCTTTGGGACCTCCATTTCCCCTTCTGTATCATGGGGATGAGTGCATGCCTGCCCCTAGAGCCTGTGGGGGACCAGGGGGTCTATCCACCTTCTTCTGAGAAGAATCGCACTGGACTCATGTGCTGTGGGGTATGGGCATAGCCAGGGGCAGAGGCTGAGCCGAGCAGTTAGGGGCGGTGCCTATATTGGTGCAACCTTGTGTTTATGAGGGTGTGAGGGGATTGAGGGCTTGCAGCCATGTAAAGAGATTCGTGGGTGAGGGCCCGGAGAGATAGCACAGCGGCATTTGCCTTGCAAGCAGCCGATCCAGGACCAAAGGTGATTGGTTCGAATCCCGGTATCCCATATGGTCCCCCGAGCCTGCCAAGAGCTATTTCTGAGCAGACAGCCAGGAGTGACCCCTGAGCACCACTGGGTGTGGCCCAAAAACCGAAAAAAAAAAAAAGAGATTTGTGGGTGGGGGGTATCATTCCTTCTGCCATCACCACCCATGTCAGCAATTGTAGCACAGAACAGACCCTGGGCACCTTCAGAGTCACAGAGAGTTGGAAGCCTGGCTCTGGGGAGTGACAATGGTCCCCTGGCTGCCTCCCCATATGCAGAGCGTGGAGCCCCAGCTGACCTTCCTCTCTGCAGATCCTGTATACCCCATCCCCATCCGCAGAACAATGGCTGGAAGCAGAGCCAGGGGCAGCAGAGGGACCTCTGGGAGGGTAACCACAGCCTGGTCATCCTAGGCAACTGCCTTCTGCTTAGGTTGGTGCCCCTTCTCCAGGCCACCTCCAGATTACAGGTCTCAGATAGCTGAAGTGGCCCACGCAGGTTGCTGAAAATCTGGGGTATGGGTGGGTGGTTCTTACCCACTAAGAATCTCAGGAGAATTTGAAATTCTGGGGCTGAGAGATAGTACAGTGGGTAAGGGATTTGTCTTGCATGCAGTTGATCTAGGTTTGCTCCCTGGCATCCAATATGGTCCCCTGAGCACCTTGAGTGACCCCCTGAACACAGAGAGTCAGGAGTTATACCTGTACACTGCTGGGTGTGATCCAAAACAAAGAACTCAAATTCCTCCCTTGTCTCAAGCAAATAGCTATCTGTTTTGGAGGATTTCAGAGTCCTTAACTGGCAGTTTACATCCAGTTCTGGCCCAGTTTGACTCATTCTCTCCCCGGAGGGTAGTTGGGGCTGTGTCCCTGAGTGTCCCTGCAAAAGTTCAAATCCATAGGCTGACTAGATCATTCCTCTAAAGCCATCCTTCACTCCAACTGTGTCTTCCCAGGAACTGTTAAGGCCAGAGACAAACAAAAGAAAAGGGGAGACCCTTAGAGTTAGGGGAGCACCCAGGAGAGGGTAACCAGCCCCCTGCACAGATGGCATGAAAGGTGAGGAGCTCAGGGACCCTGGGAGATGACCTTTCTGGGGGACACACAAAAACAAGAGAAAATAGGAAACTGGAGTTCTTACGTTCCTGAATTCTCTTCTGATGTCTGGCTGATGCTCTACTGGCTTGTATTTGAGGGTCTGGCTGCCACTGGGGCACACCCTGAGCAGATACATGGGCCCATGTTCACTATGGGGAAGTTTCTTTCTACTGTCGGCTCCCAGTTGAGTCACTTTGCAGGAAGCATGCACAAGGGAAGGGTGAAGCAATAAGTCCCTTACCTTCCATGCAACAGACCCAGTTTCAATCTCTGGCATTTGATCTCTGATCCCTCAAGAGGTGATCTAATAACACAGAGCCAGGAGTAAGTTTTGAGTACAGCTTTGGGTATGGCCAAAAGCAAAACAAATAATCACAAAAAGAAAACATACAGTGTTTTCCAGATTGTGTGCTAGTCATCCCTAAATAATCCCTGAGCATTCTGCTCACCTGAAATACACAGTTCACTGCTGCTGCCACTTCACCACCTTCCCATCAATCTCCGGCTACTTTTTATTTTTAGTCACATCATATCATTTTTCTTTTTTAAATGTTTTATGTTTCAGTTTTCTTTTTTTAAATTAATAATTTTTATTTTGACCAAAGTGGATTACAAATCATTCACAGTAGTATTTTAGGTACATAGTGACATTGAATCAGGGGCATTCCCACCACCAATGTTGTCCTCCCTCCACCCCTGTTCCCAATCATACATCCCCTATCACCCCTCCTTTGCCTCCCAGGCTGTTAGTATAAGTGGTCCCTTCTGTATCTAGCCTGTTATAGATTGGGTATCATTTCTGTTGTAGTTGGCTTTGGAATTGGTGTTCAAGTCTGATAGTTTTTTTCTACTCAATGCTCATACGACTGTTTGGTCTTGGTGCCCTCTATTATTTCCCCCTCAATTTGTGAGGCAGAACAAGATGATTCAAATTATGTGTTTCTGTTTGAAGCTAAGAGAAAAAAAAAAGAACATCATATCATGTGAGGCAGAACAAGATGGTTCAAGTTATATGTTTCTGTTTGAAGCTAAGAGAAAAACAAAAGAACATCATATTATTTTTATTAGACATAACAAGGCTGTGTTCTTTATAAGGGGACTTAGTTTTTTTAGCGTTCACACATAAGAAAATGCCTCCATAACACCTCCTAATTTACAAACAAGTTTCAATATATCATTCTATTATCTCCTTGTTTTAGGTAAAGGATAAGAAAGTGAGATAGGAACTGGAATGATAGTACAATGGGTAGGGTGTTTGCCTTGCATGTGACTGACACTCAGGTTCAATCCCTGACATCCCATATGGTCCTTGAGTACTACCAGAAGTAATTCCGGAGTGTAAAGCCAGGAATAATCCTGAGCATCACCTGGTTTGGCCCCCAAACCAAACCAAAACAAAAAATGGGATAGTGTCTTCCAATATATTAAGGCAAAGAAATGTCTTTCAGATTTTCTGAATCTACAGACATTTGGGCTGCTTCCCACTCAAATCTACTGATTCTGGCCATAGCATACAAACTGGCTCATTTGGTCCATGGGCTTCTCTGTTCCATGCTGCTCCTATGTCTGGGCTTTACTCTCACTGGTTTCCAATTCACTGCACAGACCTCCCCAATCTGTGGACATATGTTTTTTCCTGCTTTGTGGCTATTATAGGTGAGATCATTGTGACTGTTTTATGGGAGCATGTTCCTCATTCTCTGGGTATGAGATCTCAGAAACTCATGCCTAATTCTAGGTCAGGAAGATGGTCTATTCCCCAGTGCTTGGCAGGAAAGAGCTTCTTCCATCACTCCTGACCTCAGAGAGCTCCGATTCTTGTTTTATAGCTGAGGCTCAAAGATTATTCCTGGGCATTCTGCTGGGGCTGAGTGACCAGCTTCAAAAGTGGGCACAGGTGGTGCCAGAGTGTCTCACAGGTGGCCTGGCCCGGAGGTTCAGTGGAAGGCCAGGAAAAGTAACTTGCGTTTACAGGGACTTCCTTCCTGCCAGGCTTCTTGGGGGTAGGGATTAATTCCACCAGCAATGGGCTCTGCCCCTTTACCCATGGGGCCAATCTGGGCTCATGCAGACCATTGGCAAGTCATACCCGCAGTGGGAGCGGCCAACTAAGCGCTATTTTCAGGGCCTAGCTGGTTCCTCTGCGCCCTCTGCTGGAGATCTGCTCCTTCCTGATGTGCAAGGCAAGGTGGGATTTTCTAAGCAGTGAGGAAGCACCCCTGGGGTTCTGATGTAAGAAGTCTAAATGAGGGTTAAAGGTCATTACTTTTAAAGCTCTCAGGAGATGCCACGGGGCACCTTTGTCTTCTTTTCACTGCTTTCAAACTAGGTACCCCTGGGGGAGTGTCCTTTTTTTTTTTTTTTTTTTTTTTTTTACAGGTGCAGAAGCTCTGGGAAAATCAAAATTGTGTCTTCTGGGAGAATAAAAGCCATGTGGCTACTTGGAAAGAAAGGGAGCTGGAATTCAGACCCTTTCCAGTCTGCGCCCACCCTCCCTGTCAGAACTTTTTCATTCAAATCCTGTTCCCCAAGCAGCAATTTGGAAAGGAAATGTTGTGTGTTGTCGCCACCTAGTGGCTATTAGTAAGAACTAATGTGCGTCTTCAGGCCTTTCACCTGCATTTTCAGGGGCTTTATAAATCCCGGGAAATAGACAGGAAGGACTTAGACGCTTGAACCGGAATTTTATAGAAGTATCCCCAGTGGTGCTTGAGGATAATTGGAATTCTCAGTGTCATTCTCGGTGACACTTGGACCATATGATTTCAGTGCTCAGGTCGGCAGTGCTGGGGACATACTTAGATCTATCTCTCCTGTTTTTATTATTTTATTAATTATTATTATTATTATTTTGATTTTTGGGTCACACCCGGCAGCGCTCAGGGATTGCTCCTGGCTCTAAGCTCAGAAATCGTTCCTGGCCAGCTCAAGGGACCATATGGGATGCTGGGATTCGAACCACCGTCCTTCAGCATTCAAAGCAAATGCCTTACCTCCATGCTATCTCTCCAGCCCCATCTCTCCTGTTTTTAGACCCAATTTTTTTTCTTAAAAAAAAAAAAAAAACAAAAACCAAAAAGAACGAAGTGAAGGACAGTGGATTGGTGGCAGGAAGGTCTCAGGTGTAAATGCTGTGCCCCTGAGTCCATTCGCACTCCCAGGAAAAGTTCTCTCTGGAACCTTCTTCTAGGTCTGACTGTGATTTTACTTTCTGGTAAAATCCTATTTTAGCAAAAACCCTGATAAGTCAGTCTGGCCAGAATCCCCTTTGCCCTCCCTTACAGAAGGACTTGACCAGAGTGATAGTACAGAGGGAGTATAGGGCTCTTGCCTTACACACAGCCAAACCTAATTCAATTACTGACACCCCATATAGTTCCTGAGATTACTAGGAGTGGTCCCTGAGTGTAGAGCCAGGAGTGTGGCCCCCAAACTAATCACCCAATCTTACCTTCCTGCAAAAATGACTCAGGATCCATATCATTTGTCCAGAGGATGGGTCTCCTTGGCCTATCTTAGCAAGAACCTCAAACCCCAGAGCGATCTACAAAGCAAGAATCCTTCCCATTCCTGGCACTCATTTCTCCTCCCCTGACTTGAACTCACCCTGCTTTTAGCCTGGAAATTTCTGCTTGTCCTCACCGCAACCAACTCAGTCTCTCCAAAGCTCTGTTCCTCTTGGAACAGCTCCCAAGAAAGACTACCTGTCCCCATTTTTGCAAGTATCATAAATCCATCTTTTTCTTTAACACTCGGAATGTTTGCAGGGGTGGGAGAGAGACCAGAGATCTCCAGAATAAAGAGCAGTCCCCTTTGTGGCTGTGGGGCATTTTGGGGTGGTGGAGGGCGTAGGCAGGCTCTTAGGCATCAGGGGGAGTGGCATAGTTCCTTCTGATTGGTCTGTGCCATCTGTTGAAACTGTTATGGCTGGAGTTACTTAGCTCACCTGTAAGTGAATAAATGCATTAATATTTGTGCTTAGTGCAGCACTGTTTGAGAGGTCTGCTCTTGGCTTGTGGGGGGTGGGGTTGGAGGTCCCTATGGAAGCTGTTTCTGGAGTCTGAGTTGGAGCCTGTGGGGATGAGTTAGATGGATGATTCCAGGCAGGTATCCCAGGGGCACCTTACTGGGACAGGATGAGGTTATCACCTGGGCCAATGGAAGCATCAGAGGAAGGAAGGGCAGCAGGTGAGGTACAGGCCCCCATTCCCATGTCAGGCTGCTAGTGACCACACCTCACTCTGCCACCTCTGCCTCTTGCAAAAAGGAAGTTGCTTCCATTAAACAACAGCTTCTTGGCCCACATACACTAGCCCCGAGCAACCACCATTCAAGTCCGTCTCTCTTTCACTTGACTCTTCTAGAGGCCTTGTCTAAGAGGCTCAGATAGTAGTTATCTGACTGACTAGTTTTATCTTGAATAATAAGTCTATAAGATTCATCCATGATGTACTTGGCACAATTTCCACAATTTTATCATGTGTTCATTATTTCATCATGTGTTCGTTAGCTGTTGATGGCACTTGGATTGTTTCTACTTCATGATATGAAGAGCACCGCTGTGAACTTGGGGTACTATGAACATGGGGTGTCTATTTAAGCTCCTGATTCCAGCTCTATTTTTTCAGTTCTATCCTCTGACTGGATCATGGAATTTTGTTTATTTGGGGCCAAACCCAGCAGTGCTCCTGGCTCTGTGCTTTAGGATTACTCTGGCAGACTTAGGGGACATAAGGGGGTGCTGCGGATTGAAACCGGGTCAGCCGTGTGCAATGCAATGTAAGCTCCCTATCTACTGTACTATCTCTCTCACCCAGGGATCAATTTATTTTGGCTTCAATATCTCTAGGAGCTGCCATTCTGTTTTCCACAATCTCACCCTTTTGCAGTCCCACAGGCAGCACACAGGCCACCAATCTCCCCATATTCTTTTCAACACTGGTTGTTTTAGTTTGTTAAAATTGCTGTCTTGTTGCCTGCCATCTGATACCAGTGTGGAATGTAATGTAATGGAATCTTACTATTATGGTGTGGTTTGCATATCTGTGATGATTTTGTGAGATTGAACATCTTTTCCATGTAGCTTGCAAGTCTTACAAAATTTCATCTTGGACCTGCAGAGTTAGCTCCATAGCTTAGGGTGAAGGTTGTGCAAAAAATGGGTTGTGAATTCAATTCTCAGTGCTGCCACATGTGCTCAGCATGATCCTCGCAGCCCCACTTCCTGAGATCCCTAATGCCAGGACAATTACTGTTCAAGCAGTAATCAGGGATGTAGACACTGGAATGGAGTGTGAGCCCCAGTGAGCATCACGACTGAGGGTTGTGAGTACTGGCTGGAAGTGAGCACTCCCCCCTCCCCACAAAACACATGTGTGATCACCGCCCTGAAATACAACCTTCTTGAGCACTATAGCCTGATTTGTGACCCTTGGGGAGCATCACAGTCAGGGACATATGGCTCCTGTGGTCCTCATGACACTATCTACTATCAGTGTTGATGGTAAGGGGTAGGGAGAGGGAGGGGGAGAAGGGGAGAGGAAGAAGAGGAAGAATAAGAGTGAAAAAGAAAGAAAGAAAGAAAGAAAGGAAGGAAGGGAGGAAAGAAAGAGAGAGAAAGAAAGAAATTTTATGAATAAAATTGCTGAAAGGACTCCTAGTGTCCAGAGGGACATTCTGGGGTTGGAGGAAGCTCTCCCATTAAACACTCCCTATGGAAGATGACAGTTGATGGAACCCAGTTGGGGAAAGGCCAATTGATTCAGCGAGGACCACAATACTGTGTCCTAAGGTCTCCATCCTTTCTCCACACATGTGGCCTTTGCTTGAGGCTGCACCACTTACCAGGAGGTTTAATGGTTAATTGTACTAATGTGTGTGTGTGTGTGTGTGTGTGTGTGTGTGTGTGTGTGTGTGCGTGTGTGCGTGCAGGGTTTCATGTGTGTGAGGTCATCTGCTCCTAAGTCAATCTCACTATTCCTTTTTCTCTGTCCTTTCTTCCTTCTTCTTTCCTCCTTCTTCTTCACTTTAAAACAACTTTACTGGTAAGGTGTTTGTCTTGCACACAGATGACCCATGTTTAATCCCCAGTACCCCATTCTTTCTCTTATGTGTGGTAGTAGTGATGCCTGAGTGTAGAGTCAGAAGTAAGTCCTGAGCATAGCCTGGTGTGCCTTCTCAAACAAAACAAAAAAATTAATAAAACAAGTTTGGTGGCTGAAATGAAAGTATAATGGGTAGGATCCTTGTCTTGCACACAGTGACCTAAGATCAATCCCTGGCATCCCATAGGATTCCCTTGAGCACCATTAGGAGTAATTTCTGAATGCAGAGCTAGGAATAATTCCAAAACAAAACTAAAAGTTTTACTGAGATATAATTAACAAGTATATTCGTACAATAATATGCATATATTTTTATCTTAACAACCCAATGATTATTAATATATTGGCAGAATTGTACTGCCACCACCATCTTAATTTTTATTAGAATGCTTTTTTCTCTTTATATCTTTGAAAACACCAACTTCATTATTTATGATCCTAGAGGGTAGACACAATACCTGAGGATCACACAGAAAAATGTGTGCATTTGAGAAAGAGAGAGAGAAAAAGAAAGAGAGGTACATGACTTATTTCAGGTGCTGACATTCTATTTTTATTGAAGCAGCCCTGGTTTCATTACATTTTTAAAAACTTGCTGCATAATTCTCATCTTTAAGTGGATGCTATAAAAACATGTAAGGGCTCCATTTTGATCATGGTATTTCACTCTTATATGCCTACGTATTTCATTTTAATTACTTGAAATTCAAATGACAGCCAGAGATGAACAGTTAATAATTATGTCTGCCATTAGAGGGCAGACTCAGAGGATCTTTAAGCCAAGACAGTGACACAACCCACTTATAGGACAGATCTGAGATACTATTATAAGTCATGGTTTCTTTTTTTTTTTTTTGGTTTTTCGGGTCACACCCGTTTGATGCTCAGGGGTTATTTCTGGCTACATGCTCAGAAATTGCCCCTGGCTTGGGTGGACCATATGGGACACCGGGGGATCGACCCGTGGTCCTTTCCTTGGCTAGCGCTTACAAGGCAGACACCTTGCCTCTAGCGCCACCTCGCCGGCCCCATAAGTCATGGTTTCTAAATGAAAACAAACACTACCAGTGGCCCTTTCTTTGCCCACACCTCTGTCTCCCTGTGCCCCTAAAACTGCATTTTCTTCTGATCCCAGAACTGTCAGTCCCAGAGCTCTGGATCTTTTTCTTCACAGTAACACAAGGGAGCAGCTATGGATAAGAAATGCCCAGGAATTCCTAAGTGTCCAGAGCTGCATGGCTGCTGGAGTCCCCTACCAGAGTTTTTGCTTATGTCATGCCAACCAGCCATGGGGTGGGGGTAGTGCTTGTAGGACAAACTCCTGGAGCTGGCAGACTGGATGCATATGCAGTTGGGTGAAGGCCCCTGGCCTGGCTGCTTTGTTCAGGGAGAAACAATAGGGGAAAAACATCCTGGAACTGGGAGAGCAGAGTCTCAGCCTCAAACCCTACCTGGCTGTCCTGGGAACTTGGGCAAATCAACTTAGTATCTCTGGGCTTCAGTTTTCTCTTCCATGATTTGCCTTTCTGTGATGCCCACCACATCACACATTTCTTCCTACTTGGCACAGAGCTTTGCCCGTGAGGCCTCTTCATTTCTTTCCAGCTTTTCTGCATACTGGGATGGGAGGAGCTTGACTTGCAGCTGAGACAGCCAAGATACTTTGCCTGGCCACAAGTTGGCAAGGGATGGTCAGGATGCACTTATGTCTCTGTTTAGACAGGAAGCCTTTGCTCCTCTCTCCTTAACATGCCAGCTGGTCATGATCTTGCATTCCATGGTTGGCGGGGTGCACAGTCAGAAGAGTATCCTTGAGTCCACTCCCGTCATAATATTTGCATATATTTGCTGTCACCAGCGGAGACCAGGACCCCTCAGGCCTCTGAGTCCTCATTGGCAAACCAACTTCGGATGCTGATTCTGAGGATGAGACAGGGTTGGGGGTCCTCTATTAATCAGTTCTGAAGAAGCAGGAGTGTGTGCAGCAGAGATGGGGTTTACAGTGAGCATAAGTGGTGAACCCCAGGAGGTGGCAGAGAGGGTGGGGAACAGAGGGAGGGGGACAGGGAGACCAAAACACCAGGGTGGGGCGCAGTCTGGAGCAGGGGAAGTGCTCAGTAAATATTTGTTCTGTGTGTTGCTGCAACCAAACCCTGTGTGGCGGGGGAGCTGCCCCCCCCCCCCCCAAGTAGCAGAAGAACATCATGACACCATCTCTGTGGTCTCTCTTGAGTCATATGCACTGTGGTGCCTCCACTCGTTTGGGGGATTCTGTCCTCTGCTAATTGTTGTGGACCATGCCTGCCCTCTCCTGTCTTTCTCATCTTTTCCCTGCACCCTCTCTCCTCCTGATGCAGTGCTCTCATGGCAGAACCCCAGTGGCAAATTTTGTGGATTCCTTGCTAGATGATAAGGGGAGCAACAGGAAGTCTTTTCCACTCGCCTGGACTTTGGGGTGCAGAACAGGGTGGTTGGGGGGTCAGCAGGCATGTGGAAGATGGAGCTGAGGCGGGGCCTTGAAAACGGGGTGAGTCGCTGCCCTCTCCTAGACTTTCCACACCCTGGCCCCTTCTTGTCGAACCTCCCTGCTCCGTAGTGCGCATGACATGCTCAACCTCCAAGGGAGGGTATGGGCCCCATTCATAGCCCAGTGAATTGGGGAGCCCAGCAATCTTGAGCTAGTGCAGAGCCAGGCTCCTCGGCTTCCTCCCCTCCCACGGTCAATGGATCCTGATAACTTCCACTCCTGCACTCTGATGCGCTCTCGCGCTGAAGAGCCCCCCAACGCCCCTACAGAGGCACAGGCAGGCGAGCCCAAAGAGGTCCCACTGCCCCAGAGGCTTCAGTTCTGGGCTCCTCCTTGGGGTCCTTGACAGCGTCCTACCACTTCCTACCCCTAGGTGGCGCCCGCTGCTCTTCCTTTCGCACTCTGTTTCCCTGCGCATCTGTGGATGGGCAAGAACATCCCGGAGCGCCCATTCCCCAGCTGTTGCCTTCTGCACCATCTCGTCTCTCCTCCTAGAAAGGAACGGAAACAAATTGTGTAGGGAGTGTTGCTGGTTGCTGGGCTTTATGACCCGCATCTCCCTCCGAACAGCATAGTCTAGTTTAGGAACTTGGAGCAGGAGGGGGGGGGGTGCCAGAGATTTCCTCCTTTTTTCTTTCTTTTTTTTTTCCCCTCTGGGGGAGAGAAAGAATAGGGGATTTATTCGTATTCAGGAAAGATTAAAGGCCAGACAGCTGTCATCTGGGCAAGGTTCAGGTGTGACCCTGCCCTGGGAAAGTAGAAGTGCTGCTTGCTTGGCTGATAGATTCAGGCATTTGAGAATTCTCAGGTGGTAGAAGGGGTACATGGAACTGGACTCATAGTCACATTCAGGGAGCAGCTTTTGTAAAAGCCAGAATTGTCTTTCTTCGGATGTGATTTTTCACTCTGTGGCCGGAGGTGCCCTAAAACCCAATCTCCATCACCCAATTGCTCATGAAATCTCCCTATTCACTGAGAGCTCCCCACCATCTGTGAGACCCATTTCTCATGTCAACTTCCCACCTACACTCTCTGCATCTTCATCCCTGTGTTTACTCTGCTCAGTTCAAGACTCATCTAACCAGTCTCCGTGAGGGTCTTACAGTTTGAAAGGTCCCATTTGTGTCCAAGCTGAGTCTCTCTGTGCTAGAGACTTCTAGTCAGATAGAGAGTCTGCTGGGGATCCAAACTTTCCCAGGAACCACCTTCCAAACTGGGAACAAAGCAGCCAAGGCAAGTACACACTTAGGGGTGGGTCCCAGAAAAGGACAACAGGTGAAGCCAATTGCAATAGTATTTATTGAATTCAGTATATCCCAAACAGTGTCAACATGCCAGCAACATCAAAATATCAGTAATATATTTTGTCCTTTTTCATGTGTTGGAAACTGTGATGTCTATCTTATGTTTGTAGCCCACTGTAGTGAGCTGTTACTATCTCCTTGGGAATAATTGGTTGGTATTTAGATCTCCAACTATAAAACTTAGAGGACAATGAAACAAAACATATAGTCCCTTAGTTTCATGTACTACATTGCAAATTCTTAGTTGTCAGATGTAACTAGTGGTGACCATATATATATATATGCATCCATATGTATATATATATATATGTACATATATATTTGTCTTTCTGAGCCACACTTTGACTCTGCACTCAGGGATTAATTCTAGTGGGGTTCAGGGCACCATATGGTGTGCTGGAGATCCAACCTGGGAAGGTTACATGCAAGGCAAGCACCCTTGCACTAGCTGTACTATTGCTCTGGCCCACTAGTGATGACTATTTTGGACTCTACGCTTCTGCCCTCTTATGCCCAGGATTTTGTGCCTTTACTCCTGTGCCTCATCATTGGCTGACATTAGCTGTGTGGTTCTTGCTTGATATTGGGGGTGGTAGAATTATATGTTATAGGCAATCTAGCAGAAATCTGGAATTAGCCGCAAAAGACACTAGTGTACTGGCCCTCCTCAGATTGCAACAATAAAATCATCTCCAAACATTGATGGGCCATATCCCTGGCAGGGCCAGTGCACCCTCTAGTTGAGAACCACTGTCTGACGCTATCCAATATGAAATCCTCCCTGTCTACCCAGTTGACCAGCGAGGGTCAATTTCCATCCTCTTGGTGTGTTTTGGACCTTCCCCCCAAATGATAACTGGGAAAGAATGGGTCCTAGGTTGTTCATCAGGGAAACCTTATTTCATTCTAACAATGCTTATATAGGTCAAAAGAAATGACTTACATGTAGGATGGCAGGACCAGGGGCATAGTAGAAGTATAGTCAGGGGGAGATGAGTTTTCAGGGAGAATATAAGCATACATATTGAATCTTAGTAATGTCTCAGGAGCAGCACAGTGGAAATAAAAGTGGTTGATAGATAATCTCTTTCTCTTTCTCTCTCTCTTTCTATCTCCTTTAACTAGAGCTCTCAATGAGGGAGAAGGGACAGTCTGAAGACAAGCCTAACTAGGAACCAATGATCATGGAAAGATGACTCATTTTTGTATTGCCCTCTATTTCTGGAGCAATACGTCTTCAAAACTTTCACTTTAAGGAGAATCCCCAAAACAGTTGCTTTATGGAATCCCCAATAACAGTTATTTAATGAGGTTCTGTTTGCCAGGTGGTTCAGAAACAGTATCACATGAGGGATCCAACAACCCGCAGGCTGGCAAGTTCGGGGAGTCACATTTTCTGAACCACAAGGCTCCTTTCAGCCTGCAGCCCACACCAGGGAAGCTGGCCTGGAGAGCCCTGAGTCAACCATAGTGGTTAGCTCAGGGTTTTCACTATTCTGGAGAGACCCTCATTCTTTCCAAATGGGTGTTATCTATAGGCATTTGTGCTCCAAAACAGAACCAGATTGGGCAGCTTTTATTGTTATATGAAATCATGCTTTTACCCAAAACAAAGGCATTCCTCCAACTTCCTCTTTCCTTTTCACCTATCCCTTTCATATATAAAAGTCCACCTGAATCTCCCTCAACCCTCCCCTGCCTAGTTGAATTTGTATTGGGAGAATAAAGAAAGGTCAGTTTGGTGGGCACAGAGAGACCAAGGCTAGAAGCCAAGCGACTCCATGATTCTCTGCTGACTGGCTTGGCTTACTAATTCTTTGCAGCTACCCATCTTTAGATGCTTCCATCTGGGGTTGGAAATATGGTGCATGGGGTGAATTCAAAACTGGCACTTTTTTTTTGAAAAAAAATTTAATTATCTTTATTTAAATACCGTGATTACAAATATAATTGTAGTTGTATAATTACAGTCATGTAAAGAACACCCCCCCTTCACCAGTGCAGGATTCTCACCACCAATTTCCTGATCTACCTACTTCCCACCCCACCCACACCTGTACTCGAGACAGGCTTTCTTTTTCCCTCATTCATTCACCTTGTTATGATAGTTTTCAGTGTAGTTATTTCTCTAACTGCACTTATCACTCTATGTGGTGAGCTTCATGTCATTAGCTGCACCTACATGGGAGGATGGGGGGAAGTAAGGGTTGGGACTGAGGCAGTAAAATATTAGAAAAGAGCTCTGTAGAGCAGTATCAAGGTCCCAATACAAGATGGATATTATGGATATATAGAATATATGCACACGGGCCCGGAGAGATAGCACAGGGGCGTTTGCCTTGCAAGCAGCTGATCCAGGACCAAAGGTGGTTGGTTCGAATCCTGGTGTCCCATATGGTCCCCCGTGCCTGCCAGGAGCTATTTCTGAGCAGACAGCCAGGAGTAACCCCTGAGCACCGCCGGGTGTGGCCCAAAAACCAAAAAAAAAAAAATAGAGAATATATGCACACAATACTATCAATATAAAAACAAAGAGAAAAAATTTCCACTGACTGTCCCAATATAAACCAGTGCTAGAACAGCCTGCCCTCCTCTCAGAGCACATTACCATTAGTGTAGGGAGAGATAGGAGGAAAGCCTGTTGACCCCTATAGAGTCCACCTAGACTGGTGCCCAGGGAAAGACTGAAGTCCAGGGGAGAAAAACCCTATACCTGGCAAGAGCTGGTCTCCAGAATCAAGGACAAAATAGGAAGCCAGATGTCTGCCCACCCTCCTCCCCATACACCTCCCCCCTGGAGTACGGAGGGAGGGGGAACCTGAGGACCACTAAGAGTCCACCTGAACCCACTTCTGGCCATCTGAGCTGGCACCCAGGGAAGGCCTGGAGTCAGGGGGAAAAGACAAGGACGGCTGGGGACCTGCCAAGCCTCCCAGCACTCCCCAGGCTAGGGAGAAAGGCTCTGGTATGGGGCCTCCCCAAACCCCATACCTGGCAAGAGCTGGTCTCCAGAATCAAAGAGGAAACTGGAAGCCAGATGTCTGCCTGCCCTCCTCCCCATGCACCTCCCCTCCTGGAGTACGGAGGGAGGGGGGAACCTGAGGACCACTAAGAGTCCACCTGAACCCACTTCTTGCCATCTGAGCTGGCACCCAGGGAAGGCCTGGAGTCAGGGGAAAAAGACAAGGATGGCTGGGGGCCTGCCAAGCCTCCCAGCACTTCTCAGGCTAGGGAGAAAGGCTCTGGTATAGGGCCTCCCCAAACCCCATACCTGGCAAGAGCTGTTCTCTAGAATCAAAGAGGAAACCGGAAGCCAAAACTGGCACTTTTGAACTTGAACAAAGAATTTGAACGTTATCAATTGAACTTTTACAATGTATTTTCCAAAACATGTATGGATATTTGAACAAATTGCCGAACTTTCAAATGAGGAGATGCAGGGGCAGGAGATAAAGTGCAAGAGGGAAGAAAGCATTTGCCTTGTATATGGCTGCTGAGGCAGCAACCCTGGTTTGAATCTTGGGTACTACATATGGTCCTCGACACCCTCAGAGGATCAATCCTGAACACAGAGCTAGAAATAGCACCCAACACTGCAGGATGTGTCCCTTAAACAAAAACAAATTCAGGACATTTCACATAAAACTCCACATTTCTAACTGTGGAAGCCTGTTCCCACTTAGCATTTATCCCATGATATTGTCCCAAGGGTTCCTCTGAGTGGGAGCTATGAGCATCTCTGTTCTGGAAACAGGATATGTCTGAACCCATCCCTGGCTGCTCAGACTCTTTCAAGATCTCTTATACCAAGAGGGTAATTTATTTCCCTATTTTGAGGGCTAGTGGGGTGCTTGGTCAGATTCCCTGCTTTAGGAAGTTCCCAGCTCCATGTCTCATTGGGAAGTTCCTGGATAGATTTCCACTTCCTCTTATACTTAAGTGCCTGCTGGATACAAGCCTTGTTTGTATACAGTAAGTGATTAATGTTTATAATAGTGTTGCCTGAGCCGGCATTCTCAGCTGTGAAACCCAGTAGGTCTTGTTGAAGTCCAAGTACCACCATCTTGCAGAGCAGCTTCTCCTTCTGAATTCCTACTTACTTCCTCTCTTCCTACCTGGTCTGATGTTTGTCACCTTGGAGCACCTCTTTTCCCCAACACTCTATCCAGAGTGTTTCTGGGGATCTTGTTCCAAGACACCCATCTCCTTGGCAGTTCTTTGCTAAGATCTGGCAATTTTTCAGTTCCAGGAAAATCATCCTAGAACATCTGGGCCTTTTTACTGATGAAAGTTCCCCAGGATAATGGGCTTTCCAGCTGGGGCTGAGCATCTGTCATTGGGGGAGCAAGTTTCCGGATTATTTGGAGACTGTGGCAACCACCTCAGATGTTGATATTAAACAAGGAGAGGCAATGAGTAGTACACTCCATTTAAATAATCAGACCAAATCCCAAAGCTGGTACAGCACAGCTGTTTTCAAGAAAATAGCTCTAGCTCCCTCCTTTACTCTAACTGTGGGTATCTTGCCTTTCTCCTAGCCTGGGGTTCTCTTCCTGATTCCATGTAGCAAAGCCCAAATTCTGACTTTCTGTTTGACCAGCCCAAACTAGAAAGAGTTGTGCTCTGGCCACATAAGCCCTTCACCTCATCCCTTGCACCCTCCATTAGAAAGTTCTAGAAACCTTATCTGATGGGCAGGTGTCTTGCTGAGGAGCTCCTGGGGGATGCTCCATCCTTTTCAGAACAAGAGGTGGGTTCTCTGATCTGGGATTCTGGCCAGATTCCCTGAACCATCTCTCAACTTCCAATCGCACATCTTTGCTCAAGTATCTGAAACTCTAACCCAGGGGTCTCAAACTTGCGGTCCTCCATACAACATTTTGTGGCCTGCCCTAGAAGAATCTTTTTTTGTTTTGTTTTGTTTTAGTTGTTTGGGTCACACCCCCCAATGTTCAAGGCTTACTACTGACTTTGCACTCAAGGATTACCCCGACTTTGCCTCCTGTGACCCCCAGGTAAATTGAGTTTGAGACCCCTGCTCTAACCAAACCAAATTGTCTCAACTTTTCTTAAAAATTCTTTGCTTGTTTAAGGGGTCCAGGTCCAGGTGCTCAAGGATGTGCTGTTTCATCTACCTAGAAAGTCTCTGTACTCTGTGGCAGGAGAGCTTCTACCATCTCCTAGGATGCCCTTAGAACCTCACCTTCTCCAGGAAGCCTCCCCTTGGTGATTTGAACACAGCTCTTCTATTATTATTGGGGATAAGCCCTCTATATTCCTGCAAGCACAGATTTTCCTTTACTGAGCTCTAGCTTCATGCTGTCCATGGCTGCTTGTGATGGGGGATCATGAACACAAGTCCATGACTAAGGATAAGAACTAGGATCTACATGATAGTTCCTTTTTCCCATGACTGAGAATATTCCTTTTATTATAGTAATGAGAGAATTCCCTTTAAAAATAGGGGCATTGAGCCTAAGATATGGTAGAGGGGTAAATGTGTCTTGCCTTCGACCCTGGCTTGATCCCTGGAACTACATATGGTTCCCCTGAGCACTGTTGGGGGTGATCCCTGAGCACAGATCTGGGAATAAACTGTAAGCATAGCCAGTTATGGCCTTCTCCCAAAAATCAAGCAAAGAAAAATGGAGCTATGTATACATTTTAGTGAAACTCCTGCTGCAAGCTCCTTTGACTAAGGCTGTTCCCCACATCTGTTTTGCTCTGGTCTAAGCCCTGTTCTTCTGTTTGCCCCAGATATTCTTGCTGTGTGATAGGGTTGAGCATAATAATGGACATTTCAGAGACCTCTTAAAGTAGCATTAGAAAAGCTCCAGAAGACATTTCAACATCTCCCACCTTTCTTTCAGTCTCTGCCTTGGAGCTTTGGGGCAATGAGGTAGAGACCCCGTTCCCTGTTCCCCCCTTTCCCTATCCCCCAATCCCTTGGAGTAGAGCTAGAGCCCCAGGGCCAAGAGGCATCATTAGATGGTTTCCTTTCATACCTCACTCTAAGATCTCCCCTTAAAGCTCTAATTTTTAAGGCAAATTGGATCTGGACATCACATGATTCCTCAATCCTAGAGGATGTCCCTGGACCTATAACATCTTTTAATTTAATATTTTTGGTTTTGGGGCCACAACCAGCAGCTTTCAGGGGTTACTCTTGACTCTGCACTCAAAAATTATTCCTGGCAGGCTCGGGGGACCATATGGGATGCCAGGAATCAAACCTTGGTTCATCCTGGATAGGCTGTATACAAAGCAAATGCACTACTGCTGTACTATCTCTCTGGCCCAAAACTTTATTTTATCTTACTTTTGTTTTTTGGGCCACACCCAGTGGCACTCAGGGGTTGCTCCTGGCTCTGCACTCAGAAATCGCTCTTTGCAGGCTCAGGGATACTGAGGATTGAACCCAGGTTTGTCCTGGGTTGGCCACGTACAAAGCAACTACCACCAGGCTATCGCTACGGCCCCAACATCTTCTAATTTTTATTAATTGTTTTTAGGGCTACACCCAGCTGCATTCAGAGTTTACTCCTGCCTTCACTCAGATCACTCGTAAAGGGCTCAGGTGACCATATGTGAACTGTGCAAGTGCCTTATACATTGTACTATCTCTCCAGCCTTGCCTAATAAGTGCCAAAATATATCCCACCATGAGTCAGACATTTCTGGAACATCTGGTATTTCCTGGGAAGTGTCAAAAGTCAGGGACATTTATAAAGGAGGAGGAGGATGTGGTTGGGCATCAATGTCTGAGGAAGAAAATAGGACCAGGTAGAGGGTTGTCAGGAGATCTGCAGCTAAAATGGGCCCCAGAGTTGCCTAAATTGGGATTAAGAGGCCTTTATTTCCTTGGGTTGCTCCATATTACCATGGATGGCCCCTGGAGGGAGGTCTGACTTGGGCCAAAGAGGACTGATAGGAAAAGACTATCTTCAAGCAGAGGGGCAGGAATAATAAGTGGTGTACTCACAGTGCTCAGTATCCAGACTGGCCCTCATGAGTTCTCACAGTAGCATAGTATTGTCTCAAGGTACAAAGGAGGAAACCAAGGCTCCAGAGAGTTAACCCACTTTGTCAAGGCCATGGACTGAGACATAGAATTACAGCTCAGACAAAGAGGGGGACTCTGCTTTGGACCTGGCTTTGTCTTATTTAAGGTGGCCCTGGAGTGTTCTGCAGGATCTCTGTAGAACTGTCTGGGCTGCACTTTTCATCTCATTTGTGTAAAATTTTGCCAAGGCCAGAGGCTTCACGTTTCAGAGTGATAGTACAGGGGATACTTGACCTGCCTATGTCCAACTTTAGTTCCATCCCTGGTCCCCTTAGTTCCTCCAGGAGTGATCACTTAGTACTGATGGGCGTGATCCCAAAATCTAAATTAAAACTTGGTGTGTGGAGAGGGACAGGCACTTTGGAGGCTGTGAAATCCCAGATTTACCCTCACCCTTTGGTTAGATTCACAATAAATAGGCAGCGAATCTTTACACACCAATTACCATGAATTCAAGTTAAATCTGTATTTATTTTGTATTTTGTCATCCCAAAGTGGATATTTTTTTCCTGCCCAAGTGCCTTTCCTAAAGGGACAAGGGGACAATAGTCCTGAAATATGGAAGAGTTCTTTTACTAGTTCCAAGGACTGTAGACTTTTACATCCGAGACTATGAATATTTGTTACAGGGAACTCAATTTGTGACCACGTTTGCAGAAAACGGTTCACTTAAAGTGGTAATCTATGCTTTGTGCAAGAGGCTGACTTTATTCCACTGTGAAAATGGGCCCATGTGGACCTTGCTGATCGAGTTCTAATGAGCCCAGAACACAGATAAAGCCATTCATCCTTCTAGAAAGATGAGCTTGCAAGATAAAAGGAGTAACTGAAAATGAAAAACCTTTAAGCTCAGAGTGGGGACCGGTGGAGGTGCAGTGCTGTGGTTAGCGGGAAAAGTCCAAGGGACCTTCTGACCAGCTTTAGCCTCTGACTCTCACCAACTTAGTCATGAGCCTCGGTGCAGAGCTTGGTTGGTCCCAGGGGCTTGGCTGATTCTGTCAATACAACACATTGGTCAGAGGTTGCCATAGATTCAATTTTATCTCTCCCATACTGAAAAAACTAAACAGGAAAAAAAATGTTGACTTCTAACTCCAGAAACCCGGAACATAGCTTTATCTGGGATTGTGTCTTTGTTTCAGTAATCAAGTTAGATGGTGTTATTGGGGGTATCTCTGTTCCACTAAGGCCAGTATCGGCTGGTTTCAGGGAGTTTGGACATGGGGAGGGAGGCCAGAGACAGCCTGACCACTCTTGCTCCAACTTCATCTCTGGTTTCTTGAGACAGTGTAGAACAGGGTTCCATGTGTAGGGTGGGTATCCTACCACTAAGCCACTCCCCTGGGCCCCTGAATGTATGATCCCAGTGGTGGTAGGGGAGCCCTGGCTGTGAGTTTGGTTCCAGGAGCCCTGTAGCAAGCTAGAACTTACTTGACTTCTTGACTCCCCTCCCATCTTGACTCCCCACCCATCAGTGCCACTAGGGACTAAAGGATTGGTTGGTAATGTGTGAGTGAAGAACTCTGAATTCCAGTCACAAAGTGGGTGTGTGATTTATATGTTTGCAACTCCCTGTGGAGTGGTGGTGTCCTTGTGGCTCTGTGTGTGGGTGTGTGGAGAGCAGGCCTGGGTTTGCAGTATGTATATATGTCCTAGCATGTACAGACATGTAGGCTAGGCCTATAGTATGCATACGTGTGTATAGCATGTAAATGCTTGTAGAAAATTAGCATGTATAATGTAGCATGTGAAAGCATGCAGGGATCAGGGCTGGCTTTATAGGATGTGCTCATAATGTCACATGTGTGGGCTGTGTTGCTGGGCTATAGTAGGTTGAGGAAGCCGAGTGGCCAAAAGTGGCACTGAGGCCCAGATAGAAGTTGTGCTCAAAATCCAACTCTTGCCCTGAGCTGCTGAAAGTGGAGGCATCTGCTTGTAAGGCAAGGCAGATGTGCCAACTTCTGCCCATGGGGTCTCATTGGTCCTGCTGGCCTTATCTCAGTTATACTCTCCCCACCCAGAGCTTGGAAGCATGAACTATCCCTTAACCATGAGGCCTTGACAACGCTGCACCCCCATGCTCAGTCTCTCTCCCCTGGCTAGCACTGTCAGAGACCTTGTCCAAGTCCCCAGTCATTGCCTTCAGAGTCATTAGCAGTGTTCATGCCCCAGACCCCCAGGGTCTTCCATGCAGAATTGTGGGGAACTCACTTAGCAAGACCCCCTTTTGGTGACAGTGTCAATGCTGCTGGGGGTCAGGGCACAGGTTGTGCTCCCTTCAGAGCTTCAATTTGGACTGCTGGCTCAAGTCTCTCTAGACCTCAGTTTATTGAGAGAAGTCCCAGTTACCGCCACTGTTACCTGCCTCCCCAGAACAAGTGGTGTAGGCAGCTTTTCAACTTCTATCAGGCGACAGTCACTGGACTGGACCCCATCTGCAGATAAATGCCACCAACTGCTTGTCTGAAGCCCCAGTGCCCTATCTGTGGGATGCAGACTTGGACCCCTGTTGGATTACTGGGTCCCTCCCTACACAGTATTGGTTCTCTACCCCAGGGTGTGGTCTGGTTCTTGCTAATAAAAAGCCCAGGTCTCAGGAAGGCTGGCATATATTCTCTAGACTTCCATCACTAACCTTCCTGTTTCTTAGGAAGGCTGTGTGTTGGAATTCCCGTTTTGTGTCTTGGAATTCCTGAACCCATTCTTAGCCCCTTTTACTGGGTGGATTACTTCCTTCATCAGCGTGTGCTTCCAGACCCATGTCTCTCAAGGAGAGGCTCAGACCCCCACTCGGCAGTGGGTGGTGGTGGTGGTGGTGGTGTCTGCTAGGCAGTATTGTCAGATATGCCACTTGGTCCCCCAGACTCCAAGTAAGTAGCTACTGTGCATGGGAGCAGTGGTGCAGCTCTGAGGCTCGGTGGTGAGCACCTGTCCTTTCAAGGAACCCCCAGACACCTACTCAGGGAGGTATCTCCTCCACTTTAACTTCTTATTTAATTTTTGGGGGTATTGAGCCATCCTAGCAGGACTCAGAGGACCATATAGGGTGATGACAGAGATAGAACCCCAGTCAACCACAAGCACCCTCCCCAATGGGATTCCTCTAGCCCGTGATACCCCTTTCTCTCATTGAGTTGTCGTTGTCGTATCTGCACGAGTCCACTCTACACTCAGAGTGTAACATGGAAGATCTGAAGGATCTAGAGGAGGAGCTCTTATGAGTGCGAGAGCTTCCTTGCTTGCAGGGAAACACTCGGTTCTGTCCCAGTGCGTCTGGGCTGTCTCGGATATCCTGGGGGTGCCCCATGGTCCCCACTATGGGGCTGCGAACTTTCTTACTGAGGTCCCATACTTGGTCCTAGTTCTCCTCTCCCCCCAGGTGTCTAGCCCACCCACTTGCACTAGCCCCATCCTGGCCTGTGTCATCTCACACCTTGCAGCTCGGCTCTGACGGCTGCCTTGTGTCCCACCATATCCTCTATCTAGGCCCGAGTGCGCGAGGATTGGGTTGAAGGGCCCGACAGATCACCAGGCCAAGTCCAGGCTCCAGCCTGGCTGTGCTGGGAGGTCGCCATCCAACTGTTTTCCGACCCCTGCAGGCAGGATCGTTGGGCTTGACATGTTCATTTGCTGCTGGTTTGAAGCCGCTCCCGGGATGAGCAGGCGCCGGCAGGGCGGTGGGGCAGCCTCGCCGCCGACCAGCTGCCGCAGCTGCTTAACACACAGCATAAATATTAGTCTCGGAGACGCTCAGCTGCAATTGTCTTTGGCCACGGACGTGACTGGGCCGTGAGCCCACATTCCTTCCGGCCCTGCCTGGGCAGCAGACCCTTCCAGAACCCCGGGTGTGGGCTGACCTATGTCTGACTCAGGGCTCAGCCCCCACACATAGCATGAGGAGATCTACCTTGAGGGAGAGGAGGGGGTACATTGAAATTGTACATTTGCTGGGAAGCCAGGCAATGGAAGGGGTCCCTGACTTTATCTCCTGTTTCTTCCTTATCTGCACCCTAGAACTGTGACCTTGTAGGTTTGGTGTTTCTATATTTAATTTTAAGTTAATTATTTTGGACCTCCCAGGCAGTGCTTGGGGACCTGAAGCCATTCCCAACAGTATTCAGCCAAGCGAGTTCAGTGCTGGGGAGCACAATGCTGGGGTCTCCTAGCAGCCCCCCATCCCACTCCAGTCATGGCCCAGCCCCACTTCTTGCTTGCACATTGCTCCAAGCCAGAGCTCAGGGTGGGGTTGATGCCCCACATATGGCCATGTCGTGTGGTCCCCCAAATTGGGTGAACCCTGACCTCATGGTTTCCCCTAATGCTCTCTGAGTGCAGGTGGGCACGGTTGCCCCTAAGGATATCACATCGGGTATTTTCTTGCATGAGGGATATCAGAAGGATTGGGAGGGTCTGGAGGCATTCCCTGTGCTAGGAATGTCCTCACCTCGTAAAGGTGGGTGTGTGCAACAGTAAACCCCCCGACTCTGCCTTCCTGTTGGCCTAAGAGCCCAGCCCACCCCTGGCCTGCCCACATTGGCCTGGCTGGAGCCGCTGCACCAGAGCGACTGGCTCCTCCTGCTGGTGAACAAGGGGCCCCTCATGGCACCAACAGGGAAATCTCAGATTAGGGGTCCTGTGCAGACTCAGGGTGCGGGATGGGATCTGGTTATCCATAGTTGAGAAGGTCTCCTCTCACGTTTTCAGGGGCCATTAGACCCCCATCCCATGATTACAGAAGCGGGGTCCCTCCTGCACCAGGGGTGGGACACAACTCTGCCCCTGGAGCCACTCCAGGTCCTAGAACCAGTATTTTATCTAACCTGAAAGCAACAGGGTAGACAGCCCTGGCATTATTCCCCCAATCTCTGTCTCAAATGTGTGCCACTTTGGGGGAGCCAGTCACCCCAACACAAGCCGCTGACTGAGCTGCTGATGCCCTAGGGCTGTCTGGTCTCTGTTCGGAGCTGGGTGTCTGCTGGACCGTGTGAAATGCGGCTTGGAAATCTCCAGCTGCCCGAGTCCCAAAGTGCCCGCATTTATTAACAGGCAGCGCCACGCGCCTTCCGGAGCCTGGTGGGGAATATTAAGTATCAAGACAGGCGCTGGGATGACTCCTGAGGGGATGGGGTGGCTGATATCGGGTCCCAAAGGCCGAGGGGCAGGATGCACACTTCACTGGACAGAGAGGGGAGAGGAAAAAGTGGGAAGGGGTAGAGGCAGCGGTCAGGGTATCCTGAGTGTGCTCTGCCACTAGGGAAGGTCTGAGGACTCAGCCAGGGGACCCCACCCCCACATTCTGTCCCCAGACTGTTCTAGTCATAGGGCTGCTATTTTAATTTTTATCATAAAGTTTGGTTTCTTCTGAAATATGTTTTTAAATTGGGGAGGGTTTGGACCTCCTTTTGGCTCTGTACAGGGGTGGAGTACCCCTAAACTGTGCCTTTTTAATCTGCAGTACAGTGCTCAGGAGATGGTGCCTTGCCAGGCATCCAACTCAAGGCCTCCAGCCTCCAAAGCATAAGTTCAAACCATGGCATCAAAAGCTCTTTGGCCTTCACCTTCTGCTGCCTGGCTGGCTTCACACAGCTGCCCTGCCTGACCTGGCCTGCACAGGGACCTGGGAGTTGATACAGAATCAGAAAGGTTGCCTGTCTCCTATGTGCTGGCTGGAGCTGTCATCTGGGTTACCAGCTGTGAGGGATCCAAGGCTGCCCCCACATCTTCACCCCTTACAAGTCTGGTTGGTCAGTGCCAGGGAGGGGACAGTGTGTCAGCTCCAATGTCCCCCCTCTGGATACCTCTGAGCTCTGTGTCCCTTCCCCCCATCCCCATCTCTGCCCACAGTCCCCGGACCCTCGGTTTCCTCAGGTGCATTATGGAAATATCAAAACTAACTCCCTAGGGAACTAACTTCCTAGGGAACTGACAAGATCACAACCCATAGGTCCTAATCTGGCTGCATCCTTAGAATCCCAGGGTGAGGAAAGCAAGAATCAATGTATCCCCCTTCCAAATCTCTTGATATACCCTAATTTCACCTGCAATTAGGATGGGGGAGGGCACCTTGAGAGCTTTTGAAGGAAGCTTCACCAGTAGTACTAGCAGGAGAGCCCAGAGCCAGGACTGATCATGGGTCTGTGTTGAGGCTGGGAAAGGGCATTTGAAGGCGCCCATCAGATCTGTGGCTGAGAAAAGCTTCATTAGTTACAAATTCCCCCAAACTACTAGCCTTTATGAAAGTGGGCAACACACCTATGCCCTGGCAGGGGTAGGGCCATTAATTGGGTTGAGCTTCATCTTCCCCTTTCCTTCTGGGGAAGAGGCAGAGGAAGGGAGGGAGAACGTTTGGTAGGGGAGAGTGGAGAGTAGAAAGTGGAGAGGGCTGGTATAGAACAGTCTTGAGCCTGAAATTTCTGGACCCAGAATACCCCTCCCTTCAGCACTGAGTGTGTGTGAAGAGGCTGGAACAAAAGGTCAGGAATGAACTCAAGGAATGAACTCAAAGGCACCCTGAGGGTCGGCGTGGCACCCAACCTCCCTCTTTTCCCCCAAAAACTCCAGATGAAATTTCCTGGGACCTGGGTTCTTGGGCTGAAGGTGGATTTAATTGGCTATTGAAAAAGTAATATGGTGCCAGAGCAATAGTACCACAGGTAGGAGGTTGCCTCACATGTGGCCAACCTAGGTTCAATTCCTGGCATTTCTTATGGTCCCACAAGTCTACCAGGAGTGATCCCTGAGCACATAGCCAGGAGTAAGCCCTGAGTATTGCTGAATATGACCTCACCCCCCAAAATTAATATTATCAATGATAAATAATAATAATAAAGTATTCCTGGCCCTGCCATCCAGCGGGTGCCATCCCTAATTCATCTCCTGAAGAGCAAACTGCTGGGAGCTGTGAGCCCTGGGTGTACCCAATGAAATGACCAGAGCCTACCTTTGGGTACAGTAGGTGGATGGGGTCCAGTGTTGTCACCTCTAGAGCAGGTCTTACAGCTTGAGATATTGGGTACTGTTGTTAGGAACCCGAGGAAGGGGACCAAGGGTGAGAAGAAAAACTCTGCAGTGTGTGGGATTTAGGGTGACCATGGTAAGTCTGAAAATGCAGATTCTTTCCCATTTGGGGATGGGTGGAGGCCTGGGAACCAACTTTGTCAGCAGAGCTAGTCTCTGGCCTAAGGGTGAAGGTTGGGCTGTGGGGTAAGTTTGCCTGTATATGTGGAGAAACTCAACATCACCCTACCAGCTTCCCCACTTAATCACTCTGCCTTGAGACCTTCAGTCTCTGAATTGCAGGAGGCCTTTGGGAAGACATTTAGCCCCTGAACCACATCAGGGATCCTTTATCACAGGGGAGGAGGAAGCTTTTCAAGGAGTGTGTGCGTATTTTCATGTGCATGTGTGTGTGTGTGTTTAGGGCTGTGTGAACATGTATGGAGGTGTTCATGTGTGTATAGAGAAATGATTATTTGCGTCTGTCCATTTGTGCGCATGTATGAGCACACATGTATATCTGCATGTGCATTTGCTGACTTGCTTGAGACAAGTTAGTTTCCCTGAGTATGTTTCCTGCTCTATAGTTGGACCAGGACAGCTACGTGCCGGGAGATTTCTCTGCCATGATCCATGTCCAAGATTCCAAGGAAATGAATGGAGAGAAGACGGGGCACCACCACTGAAAGGAAGAAGTGACACCTTCAAAACTGGGGCAGGCCACAGGGTGGGCTGGAGGTCGGGGGCTCTATTGCCTGACTGTGAGGGGGTTCTTAGAGGTGGGTGGGAAATAGGGAATCAAACTCCCCACTGAATACACCCAGCCCTTCTGCCTTACTCCTTTACCTTCTTTGTTTTTCCTTCTTCACTTTCTTCCTCGTCCTTCTTCTCCATCTCCTCTTTTTCTTTCTTCTAGAAAGACTCATCATGTCCTTGTCACTTGATGCCATTTTAGCCAGTGCAGAACCTCAAATGTGCAGGGTGCTGTTGTCATGACACTCTAGATGAGCGTCCCCAGGTGCCTCTTCTGGCTCTGGACAGAATGTTTGGAGATTGTGGCTTGGTTTACCCCATGGCTTCTCTCTACTTTGGCTCTATCCATTCTTTCTGCCCCAGGATCCACACACATAAGTGTCAGCACCGCAGCCCCTCAGTGGCCCTCAGCCCCCCTCACATCCCCACTCTTTTCCAGCCTGTCTGACTCACCCCACCACTGAAATCAGCTTTTCTTTCCTTTCACCCATGTGCCAAAAATAGGCTGAAAAAGGACTCCACTTTCTTTGGCTGAGTCTATGGGGGGAGGGATGGGGTGGAAGAGGCCCCTTATGCATGGTCAGAGTCTATGCTTTGGAGTCAGATGAAGCGTAGAACTCATTTCTTCCATCTGCTGTGTGACCTCAGACCAATTCCTTAACCTTTCTGAACCTTAGTTTTTCTGCTTTGGGGAATAAAATGATGCTCAGAGAGCCTGATAGAAGCTTGATAAATGCTGGCGAGGAGGGGATCACCCCTCACTAACAGCCCTGCTTGTTAATTCTCTTTGTACTTGTTCTCTCCTTCCAGCTGCTGTGTCTGTATGGACATCACCCAGGGCCTGGGAGCGCTCACTGCTAATCAGGCTGGCAGAGGCTGACAGATGTGGGATGCTGGGACCCCTGCCAGGTTCACAAATTAATTAGTGTAGTTTGTGAGAAGGAGGAGCCCTTCTATGGAAGGGCTGGAGGGAGGAAATTCTGCCAGGCCCGTGGTGTTGACTCCTGTCCTCAGGATGGTACAGAGGAGTGAACCCATTAATAGGGTCAGAAGATGGGTGCTCTTTACATCTCTATAAGGAATCCAGGCCCTCAGGGACACCTCTGCATATTTTCTGCTTGGGGCCCAGGGTTTATCACCCCCCACACCCATCCTGCAGGGGTGCAGGAAGAGAAGGTTTCTGTACTTTCCCTGAGGTCTGACTGGGAATATGCCTCAATTTCCCCACTGGGGATGTATTGGCAGACTGAGTCATAGTCAGAGCAGGTCACCTGCTTTCTTTCAAACAATGGGGGTGGGGTATCTTTTTCTTTTTCTCCTGCTCTGTGCTCAGGGATCTCTCCCAGGAACAGTTTGTGTCACCTTTTCTGCTTCTCTGGCCCTGATCCTTCCACTAAGTGCATCATGTCCCCTTTGGGTTCCAGTCCTATTCAGTAGTGATGTGGTACATCTCAGACCCAAGGGACTTCTCCAAGGCAATGGTGGTGGCTACTATCCTAGGACTCCAAGGCAATGGTGGTGGCTACTATCCTAGGACCATCCTACTTGGCAGACCCTATGGAGACCCTGTGAATCAGAGAGAAGCAGCTTTCCCTGTCCTGCCGTGACACATAGAAGAGGATAACTTCAAGTGCAGGGAGGGTACAGCATGGGTGCCATCATGCAGGGACTGTCATTGGAGAAAGCTAGTGCTGCTGCAGGGAGGGAAGAGGCTAGTGTATGGGTCATGGGCCCTGGAACCTGGGATACACTGACTATGGATGGCCTTCCAACTCTGTTTTTTTTTTTGGGGGGGGGGGCACACCCGGTGGTGCTCAGGGGTTACTCCTGGCTATCTGCTCAGAAATAGCTCCTGGCAGGCACGGGGGACCATATGGGACACCAGGATTCGAGCCAACCACCTTAGGTCCTGGATCGGCTGCTTGCAAGGCAAACACAGCTATGCTATCTCTCCGGCCCTGCCTTCCAACTCTGGAGAAAGGAATAGGCTTGGGTGGTCTGGTGGGGTCTGCCCTGAGGGTTCACTTCCCTTCCTGTCTGTGGGGTGGTAGGTAGCCCCAGGGGCACTGACAACACCCTGAGATTGTCCATCTGGGATCAAAAACACTCCCTCTTCCCCATTACTATCTAAGGAGGATAAGCAGAGACACTGCTGCCTTAACAAGCAACAGCCATGAGACAGTATTGTTCTTACAAACCATCAATTACTTAGCTATGGGAATCTGGGAGGGGGCACAGAAATTTTGTGGGTCACTTCTAGAGTCTGTGTAACATTCTGAGAAAGATTGTTCATTCCCAGCTCAAAGATAAAACATGGGACAAGAAAGTCTTAGGAGGAAAAGAATTTCCACTGCTGAGTGAATAAAGTTTGTGTGGGCCTCCAAGTACTGTTGAAATCTGGCCCTAACATGGCCCTGGGTGGGGTTTCAGGGTGAGGCTAGGCAACAGAGAGGGGCCCAGAGAGTATTTCCTGGCTAGGCTGAACCTCCTTATTCTTATTAGATACTAGACTGCAGTTTCTAGTGAGAGCTGCATTCCTGCATTCCCGTATCCTGGCATCCCAAATTACCACATTTCTGCATACCCGCACCCCCACTTCCCTGCATCCTCTCTTTCCCGCTCGGCAACGCTGCCCCAGATAGCCACTAGAGGGAGCATATGTTCTCAGCAAAGAGCTAAGCTCCCGCCCTTGAGGTGCATTGTATGGCCTCTTCAGCTCTCTTCATCTCTGCCTGCTTTTGCTCATTGGGGCTGGGGGGAGTGTGGGGAGAGGACAGAAGCTGGGGTGTAGACGGGTGGTTGCTGACCGGCCTACAGAGATGGACAGGGCAGTATTTGAAGACTTTCTGGCTTCCGAATTTCTTCAACGATCAGCTTTCTGAATTCAAAAAGCACAATTTTTATTTGGGGGTTTCCCCCCTCCAACTCCACCATAACTCCTCCAGGGGACCCTGTCTTGTGACTTCTCTGGTCTCTGAGCAGCGCCATCCCCGCAACAAGGAGTCCCAGTATTGTGTACTGTCTCCTCCGTCTCCTCCTCCTCTGGGCTCTGAACCCACCCTCAGTTACACCCGGATTTGCAGGTGCCCTGGGGTGTGGGTTGTGGGTGTGGGAAGAGAACAAATGACAAGAACCAACTCTGTATTCAAGAGCTCCTCATTCAATTTGGAGCGGTAGGGATTTGGCTCTAGTCAGTAAACCCTTGTGAACATGCTGGGCTGAGCTTCGAACAGTGTGTATGATTGGGTCTGTTGGGTCTCTATGTTCTCACGTGTAAAGTGGACCTGGGCACCCCTAACCCCTCCCTCCTTCCTTCCCTCCCTTCCCTCATTCTCTCTCCCTCCTTCCTTTCTTTTTCTCTTTTTCTTTTTTTTTTCTTTTTGGTTTTTGGTTTTTGGGTCACACCCAGCGGCGCTCAGGGGATACTCCTGGCTCTATGCTCAGAAATTACTCCTGGCAGGCTCGGGGGACCGACCATATGGGATGCTGGGATTTGAATCACTGTTCTTCTGCATGTAAGGCAAATGCCCTACCTACATGCTATCTCTCTCTTCTTTCTTTCTTTCTTTCTTTCTTTCTTTCTTTCTTTCTTTCTTTCTTTCTTTCTTTCTTTCTTTCTTTCTTTCTTTCTTTCTTTCTTTCTTTCTTTCTTTCTTTCTTTCTTTCTTTCTTTCTTTCTTTCTTTCTTTCTCTCTCTCTCTCTTTCTTTCTTTCTTTCTTTCTTTCTTTCTTTCTTTCTTTCTTTCTTTTTCTTCTTTCTTTCTCTTTTTCTTCTCTTTCTTTTTTCTTTCTCTCTCTTTTTCTTTCTCTTTCTTTCTTTTCTTTCTTTTCTTTTCTTTCTTTCTTTCTTTCTTTCTTTCTTTCTTTCTTTCTTTCTTTCTTTCTTCTTTCTTTCTTCTCTTTCTTTCTTTCTTTCTTTCTTTCTTTCTTTCTTTCTTTCTTTCTTTCTTCCTTCCCTTCCTTCCTTCCTTCCTTCCTTCCTTCCTTCCTTCCTTCCTTCCTTCCTTCCTTCCTTCCTTCCTTCCTTCCTTCCTTCCTTCCTTCATTTTCTCTTTCTTTTTTTTCCCCCCACATCCAGTGCTCAGGGGCTACCCCAGACTCATGAGGTCACTCTGGCACTGCTGGAGGATGAGCCCAGAACTCTCACAAACAAAACAGGTGCTTAGCCTACTGACCCCCCCATCCCTAGGGACTGTGCTACCCCTGTTCCCTATAACAGAGCAGTAACTTAAAGTAAGGCATTAAGTGAATAATAGCACAGGTGTGGAGTGAACATATAAAAATATGCGTGTGGACTTGGGTGTGCAGGCCTGGAGACCCTGGCTTTGATTCTCCCACTGGTGTGACTTCACCTGGGCCTCAGTCTCCCTATCTGATAGATGGGATCAGTCAGGCCTGAGAGGGTTTCTATGGACTGATGTTAAGGACAGGCAGAGTCTGTCACTCTGCAAGCTCACTTGTTTCCTCTGTTGTGGGTGGATGGGAGAAGAGCCCCAAACTAAGTCAGAGGGTTGTGCCCCTTGCAATGAAGGGGAGAAGGATGTGGGGTGCCTGGGGATGGGTCAGGGGCTCCCGGGGCTCTGATGAGGAAGACTAATTGCCTTTCTTCTCCAGCAGGAGAGGCTTCCACCTGGCTGCTCCATTTTCCTCTTGCAGGTTTTAATTCAGAATGACAAGTGATCGCAATATGATGCTGGTGATGTTAGCCTTGGAGTTACCCTGGAAGGCCCCATTTTCTCCTGAACTTCATATTAACATGCCATGGAGAACAGTCTCAGTTTACTCAGGAAGCCAGCCGGTTTTAAGGCTGGAGAATTAGAATCCTCATGTGCAGGCTTTTTCCTAGAGGGCACTCTGGAAAAAGGTTATGAGCTTCCTCACCCTTCTGCCCAGTCATCCTTCCCTCTCTCCTTCCTTCCTCTCCTATAGGTATAGATTGAGGGCTTTTGGGGTTTAAATCTATCTTTTCTTTTTGGCCACACCCAGCTGATCTTAGGGCTTACTTTTGGCTAGGTGCTCAGGGATTACTCCCAGTTTTGCTGGGGGTAGGGGTGGGGTTGGGAACAAACTGGGATCAGCCATGTGCAAGGCCAGGCCTTAACTTGTGCTGTCCCTCGACCTGGTTGTAACTTTTTCAACCTTTGTCAAACCAGTAGAGGCAGATTAGGAGAGACAACTCAGAGGGCTGGAGCATAGGGTTTGGGAGGCCCAGGTTTGTGTGTGCGCATGCCCACATGTACATCCAAAAAACAAAACAAAACAAAACAAAAAACCTAGTTGTTTTGATATGTCTTGTCCTTGAGGGACCAGAGGGACCATTCTATTAATGCCTAATGGAATAAATATGAAGGAAAAAGATTAACCCGAGGATTTCTCTCTTGCATGAGATATTAAAAAAATGAAACAAGTGCAAAAGCCAACAGGCTGAAACCACACTTCTGGTCCCAGAGGGGAGGAGGTAGGGTGTGTAGAGAGGCTGAGTCTTCACTAGATTTCTCAGGGGTGCTTGAGGGTGTCATAAACATTAGTCAAAGTGTGTGGTTGGGCCCTGAAATGTGCACTGTTGTAGACCAATGAGCTCCAGAAATAAAAATAAACATGGATGCCTGAGCTGGGTTAGATCTCGCCCCATAGGAGCCAGTGGGCTGTGGGCAGCCCCCAGTCTTGCAGATGGTGGTCTCAGGCCTTTGCAATGAGCCCTGTTTTCTGTTAGTATGTTTAGTTTTAAATAACTGCTGGAATCAAAGTTGTTTATTGGTTCCTCCATGTACATCAAATTTGATGCTGTTTGGATTCACCTCTTCTCTGTTTCAATGGAAAGCATTGATTCAGCTCGGTGGTGATTACCCTCATCCACGATGAGGTAGCTCTTGGTGGGGTACATTGGCCCTTCCCCTGGGGGTTCACAGCTGCCCAAGTTGGGACACTTTCTTAGACTGTGTCAGGAGATCAGGCCACTATGATGGCCCACAATCACCTACAGGCTGTGTGGGTCCCAATTTGTCCTTCTGAAAACATTCTGTGTGGGTTTTCAGGAGTTTAGATAATCCCTGGTAGATACTGTAGTAGGTGGCACCATGGACCCTGCCCTGAACCTCACTGAGCCCCTTGGTTGAGATAGGATTATTTTTCCTATCCTCATGGGCTATGGGAATATTTTGAAAAGAACAAGCTCTCTTCTTTGCCAGTTTTTAAAAATTAATATTTTATTTAATTAAAGAACTGTGATTTCCAAAGTTATTAATAGTTGAGTTTTAGGCATATCATATTTCAACACCAAACCCACCACCAATGTCAACTCCCCCCACCAGTGCTCCCATACTTAATCATCTCCCAGCCCTAGCCCCTGCCTGCCCATTTAATCAACGTCCGCCTACCTCCGATCAGGATTTATTCAGTCTCAGAAGAATCACCTCATGGAACCTCTGAGGCTAGGTGCCTGGACACAGAGAGGGGCAGACTTTGGGAAGGATTGGCTGCTTGGGTACTCCCAGCTGCGGTGTCTGGATTGTCCAGAAGGTGAGGTTAGGAGCTTGGGTTGGGAGAGAATTGGGACAATGTTGTCTCCCTGACCCCTGTCCTATAAGCTGGGTGTTGGGAAGGCTGACACAATGCTCATGGGCAAGTTTTGGCTTATTTTTGCGGGGTGAGGGTGATGGCAGAATAGGGGGCACATATGCTGTGCTCAGTGGTTACTCCTGGCTCTGCACTCAGGGGTAATCTTAGTGGGGAAGGGACTATATGGGCTGTCAGGGATTGAACCTGAGTTTGCCACATGCAAGGCAAGTGCTCTGCCTGCAGTACATACATGCAGTCTTATTTCTCAGGTCTAATTTTGGAGCTTTCAAAACCCACCCTGGAGTTGTCCCAAAGCACAGGTACCTGTTGGAGCTGAGGCTGGGAACAGGTGCTTGTTTAAGTCCTGAGCACAAGGAAACCGGTGAGACTTTGATTTATTTCCCAGATTCTGCTTGAGGCAGGGGTAAGGCAGCTGTTCTTATGAAAGGAAACTCACTAGGTTCCTGGCTGCAGGGAAGAGGGTGCAGAGAACGAGGAGTCCTTGGGTAGGAGCAGGGAGCCCTACTCTGCCCGGACCTCTCCCTCTCAAGGAACAGAGCCCCCATGGCAGCCCCTCAGCACTGATGCTGGCTTTGCTCAGGTTCCACTGAGACAGTAGGTAGACCAGAGCTCCCCTCCAAGCCCCCTTCTCTGGCAGGTGTGAGTCCTCCCTTCTGAATCACTCTGTTCTTTGCAAAGGCTTCCTGAGCTGAGTGTTGGTGCCAGACCTTCTTTCTCTGACCTTTGGGCTTCATCTCTTTATAGGAGAATGGACTCCCAGTCTTCCTTAGGTGCTTCTAAGGGGCTCCTGTCATCTCATGTGAACCCCTTTATTCTCTGCTCCCATGTGCCTTGTGGGTGTCCAGGAGTTCTCAAGCCCTGAAGGCTCCCCACTAGGATCTAACTGATGCTTCTCTGGGGGTATGAGTGCTGGGTCACCTGCAGGAAGCACCCGGCTTCTGCTTGGGGGCAAGCTTTGAGGGGAAAATTCATTCCCCTTATAGGCTGTTTTGAGCCTCTTCAGCTCTGAGTTACATGCAGGTAGGGGTTAGCTTTAAAGGGAGCATGTGTATCCCCCAGGGCTGTAGCTGACCTTTCTGGGTGGATACCATACCCTCCTCTGACCAATTCTGAGCTCACACACTCATTATGCAGTTTTCCCTGCTCCCAGACACACCTAACCCACACTTGAGAGTGAAAGGGATAGACTTCAGGGCTTCTCCCTGGACACACATGCTCTGAGCCACATTTATGCCAGGTAGGCAAGTAGTTTGTTTGAAAGAAGGTTCCACAGGACAGTGGAGATGTGGGGTACAGATGGGCTGATAGGCTATTTATATGACACCTCCCTTTGGCTGCCTTCCTCTTGGAATTTCTCTAGTATTCACTCACTCACTCACTCTTGGTCCTAAGAATGTGGATTCCAGTTGGCATAGTTGGATTCTTCCTGATTTGAGGTTCCCAAACTTATTTGGTTTATATCCCCTTCTCAGAAAACAGTGAGTTTGAAGCCCCTCAGAAAACTATCTACTTTAAGTGGGCAGACAGTAAGCACCCCAAACTCAGTATCCTCCATCTTTCCAGTTCCCCACAGGAGGTTGATATTGCTTTAGACCCTCCTTTTATGCTCTGCAGATCATTTTCCTACCCTGATGCAGCAGCAAGGAATGTCTGGAGACCCTCTCAGCATTGGGGAAAGATAGGAACCCCCCCAACTCAGCTCTGGGGAGGCCTTGCTCAGCCCTGGGAAAGGCATGGAAATCTTTACTTAGTTAGAGAGGTTTGAAGACACCCACTCCGTGTTGGAGAGGTGAATCTCTGTACCCCACTAATTGACCCAGACAGGTGGGAGAGGCACAGACCCAAGTCCTGTGTCCTATCAGGCCCTACTCAATCGTCTTCGTGGTCCCATCCTGGTCTTGCTCCTGGGATAAGACAGATCATGGCTGAGTGAGATGCCTGAGTCTGCCTGGAGTTGTGGGCACTGGGCAGAGTGTCCCAAAGCAACCATCCTTCTCCTGAACCCCTTGTCCTCTAATCAGTGGCCCCATTTTACCCTGGGCAGTTCACTGGGGGTAACCCTTAGTGAGCTTCCACTTTTCTCACTAGGGAAGTTTCCAGAAGGTGAGTTTCCTGCACCCTTCGCCCCCTGACCCCTTCTTCCTAATCAAGAGTGTCCTAGTAACCCTTATCTTGCCTCTAGCTGTGTGTCTCAGACAGTTCCTTGACCTCCCTGTGCTCTGCTGCCTCTTCCCTACTGGGACAGTCACTGGCTGGTGTGAGGGGTCAGGCCCGGGGAATGCAAGGAACCCTGTGCGGAGGAAACAGCTTCTGGATGGACAAGGCAGCAGGTAGGCCCTGTTATAGCCCTCAACTGCATTAAAAATGGGGGGGGGGTGCTTCAGCACATCCCCTCCATCTCCTGCATGTAAACCAAGGTTTGATGAAGATGGGATCATGTTGGACTTTCAGGCTCTGCTTTTCGGTACCAGTTTGGGAGATGAGGCAAAATCTCACTGAGAAGCATCTGTTCTTAGTGGATGTGATAGTAACGGGGGACGTACCCTCTGTCCCTTTTCAAATTTACATTCAGTACACTTTTATATATTTGGGCTTTGCAATAGGCCGACGCCAGATGGCGGCCTTGGGGGGGCTTAGTGGGTGGAGCTGGACTCCAGGAAACCAAGAACCCGCTGCTGAGACTTGGTTTCTCTCTGCTCGCGGCGAGAGGGCGTTGGCACCTCAGGAACGCCAGGGGGCGCTGTGGGCACACGATCGCCCGCAGTCCCGCCGGCGCGCCCGGCCCCAGCTCCGGAGACCCTGCGGCTGTCACCTCTGGGAGCCACTGTTCCCCGCAGATCCAGAAACCCGCTTCCACTTCAAGTTTGCTCCTCGGGGAGTTCACGGCCCGCACCCCCAGCTCAGGTCTCTCGTGGCCACTCGTCCTTTTGGGCTTTCCAGCCTAGAATGTGATGAGTCTCACTGGAGCCTGGAACCCAGAGCTGTAGGCATCTGTTCGCTCCAAATGCCCTGGAGAGAGCTGGGTCCCCATCTTCAGCATTCTCCCCGTCTCTTTTCCTTTCTCTCTCCCCCTCTCGGCTCCTCCCCCATTCCTCCCTTGGACCTCTCTTCCTCTTTCCCATCCTAGCTCCTTCCCTGTTTCCTTCCCTTCCCCCCCTCCTCCCTTTCTTTTTGCTTCCCTCCCCGCTTTCTCCTGGCTCTCTTCTTTTTGACCCTGTTCCAGAGCCCGGTGGTTCATCCTTCATCCTTCCACTACTACCCCACCTTTCAGCAGCATTTTGGCTGGAATCCCCTAGCCTAGGCCTTCCACTCCTCAGCCCCTTCCAGATTCAGGGCCCCAGAGCCTTGTGACTTCCCAGTGGCATCACACAGGGCTGTCTGTCCTGGACCATCTGCATCAGATTGGGGGTGGTTGTTTCAGGGATTCTCTCCAGGCCCCCCTTCATGATTCTCCCAACAGGGCCCTGTACTTTTGACCCTGTGTGTTGGGGTGTGTGCAGGTTGAGACTGGGGTAGGGGAGGCGAGCTTTGTGATCTGCCACTGTGTGTGGGTAGGGAGTGTTTCCATGGTCACCGGGAGTGGTGGGACACTGGGTGTAGCCCGAAGGTCCCTGAGCATCACTGGGTGTGGCCCTGGTGGGATCCCAATACCACAGCGCCTGAACATCATGGCATCCTGGGGCCCTAGTGCTGAAGCACCAAAGGCCTAGGCTGGATTGGTTGTTGCTGCTAGGGAGCCCAGGTACTTTAGGACCCTCTCCCTACTCCGCCCAAATTAGCTCTTGTGGAAGACTCTGGAATGGGCTCTGGTTGGAGAGAGGCTCATTTCTCTAAGACAGCTGCTCACTCCTGTCAACAGGTATCTCCAGGATCCCATCAGGGGCAGGAAGGGATGTAAGGGAAGAACTCTGGGGAGTGGCTTGTCTTAGGAAGGCAAGGAAGCAGCCCCTTTATGCTCATCTTTGGCCTCGTGGGGCCAGCTGCATCCCTGCAGACTTAATCTTGTCCCTACAGGGATCACCTCCTTTCTAAGCCCACCTCAGGTCCTGCAGGTGCTTCTGATCCTTTAGTGACAAGGCACATTTTGACATTTGTTTTTTTCCTTTTCATCAGCATCTCATAGTGGTGGTGCTGGGATTGAGTACAGAGTTTCTCACAGGGAGGCAAGTCCTCAACCACAGAGTCTCAGCCTGTGCCTGATCTTAAAAGCAGCTCTAAAAAAAAAAAAGCAGCTCTAAAGGTATAAAAATCTCCTCCGCTGCCTCACCCCAGTCCCCCCCTTCTCTGCCCACCCCAATTTTTTCCTTCCCATGAAGCTACCCAGACTCTCCAGCTGAAAGCCTGAGTCCCCCCATCTCCTTCCCAGCAAAGTCCCTTAGTCAGACTGCTCTTCACCCTGCATTTGATTGGAGAGAGCCTTGAACATATTGACTTCCCAGACTTTAACTGTCACTCTAGGAAAGTGAACTGTCCCCCCCCCTTCTGAGAGGTGCTGAGCTGCTGAGGGGACAGGTCTCTGCTAGAATCAGGGGCCTTCCCTGGCTGCAGAAACTATCTTGGGAAAGTGCCCAGCTGATCTGTACTTCTGTTTCTTCATCTTCAAGAGCCTTTCATCAGTGTGGGGAGGGTTTGAGGACAGTTCTGCACATAGTTGGTGCTCAATAAATGCCTGTTGTTCCCATAGCCCCTTATTCACCGCTTCAGTGGGGAATGACTCCAGTGGGATGCCAGGTGCTCAAAAAGCTGAAGTGTAGACACTTATCTCAGCCTGCCTGTGCCTCCTGCCAGCTGTGCGCCCAGAATGGTGCTTTCTCTGCTGCAAAGCAGAGCTATGACAGGCCCTTTCAGGGATATGGAGGCCGGGGTTCATGACATCATGATTTCCAGGGCCCTGGAGCCTGCGGTGAAATGGGACCTGAAAGAAGTGAGGGCAGGGAGGAATCCCTCTGTTCTGGCTGAGAGCCCTTTTCCCTTGGACCTCCAGGCTCTCCATTCCAACTTCCTTTGGGCTCACCTAGCCCTTCCATGCCTGACACATAGCTATGTTTCTCTGTAGCACAGCCACTGTTATCCCTGTTTTGCAGAGATGTACATAGGTTCTAGTATGGGCAGTAACTTGTATAAGATCACACAGCTGAATAACAATCCAAGAATCTGCAGGATTCTAGCCTGCAGGATTCTTGGAGGTAAATTGTCTGTACTGTATAAACTCATTGGGCTCCAGCACCCTAATTTTCTTCCCTTCTGCCCACCCTTTTCTCTGTAGTCTGTCATTTTTTTGGTCACATCCAGCAGTGCTCAGGGCTTACTCATGTCTTTGTCTCAGGGGTCACTCCTGGCAGGGCTCAGGGGACTATATCCTGTGCTGGGGTTGAACACGGGTCAGTCAGCCACACATAAGGCCAGAGCTCTCCCCATTATACTATGCTCTACTCACGAGTCTGGATCGGGACCAAGCCCTAAGGGGGTCTCATCACTTCAGATGAGGCGTTCACACAAGCATGGGGTTTCCTTCTAGCCCCTTCACCCATGGGTAGGTGGGCAAACAGGTTCAAATCTCTGTCACCTAGGAAGGAAGGGGTGAATCATGGCACCAGGCCCCACTGCTCTGTGAGTTGTGGGGCCTCAGTTGTGCAGCTCGGCAGCCCAGGGCTGATGCTTATCCACTGTGGACACAGCACAGCCTGGATTCCCAGAACAGCCTGAGATGCATATGGAGAGTGGCTTGGAGTGCTTCCTGATGTGGGGAGAGAGGAATGTATGAGGGGGCGCTGAGCCGGGCCTCCTCGCTGGGCCTTCTAGCAGTTGCTGGGCCTCACAGGCGGGAGTAGTTTGGCTCCAGCTGCTGGGCCCGGCAGGCTATAACCAGGGCTGGAGGCCTGTGCCTTGGAGACTTCACCAGCCTGAAGGCCTTAGAGCAGGAAGGAAGGCTCAAGAGGAAGAAAGACAGGGCCTTAGTGGGGGTGTGGGTGCGGGGTGGCAGGGCTGCCATTTATTTCCTTCTGGAGAAGCTTTTGGCTTGTCCCCAGATCAGAACATCTGGAGCAAGGAAACATGTTTCTCTCTGCCCTGGGCCAAGCCAGTCAGCAAGCAGCCCCATACATGTTTTAGTTTCTTAACAAATCAGAGGAACTTGAGGTCTGACCAGGGCCCCAAAGAAACGAATTGGAAACTGCTGGATTCCACTATCACCCCCAAAGTTCTGTCCATGAATTCTGCATAGCCCCAGCCCCTGAGCATCTGTAGTTCTCATTGCAGTGGCAGGGAATTGTGCCCATTTGGACCACATTTTATGGGGACAGGATGTGGTGAGGGTGGTGTTGGTGGCATCCAGGCTCTTCTCACAGCCAGGATAGCCCCCGCCACTTAGTGGGCAAGAGCCAGGATAGTGGGGGATAGGTACTCTGCTTAGCCCCTTAACCCCCACTGCAAAAACCACTGGAATGCTGGAGTCATATGTAGCATGTGGGGCCTTTATTGTGGGACCCCAAGTGGGGTTGGGGTCTCCCAGCTGCTGAGGGCTGGTGAGTGCTGATCACAGACATCAGCTTTCTCTGGGAATGGGAACAATGGTGAATGGCCAAACCCAGGGCACCCAGAGAGAGTTTCTCCCATTATGCTCTGTAACCCTCTCGATTGGGACTTAGTGCTGGCTCTTCCTGGCAGAGGGGGAAACTGAGACTTAGTGATGTATCTATGAGGTAGAGTGAGGTGTTGAGGCTTTGTAGCTGGCCTGGGTGACTGAACTGTTTTTGGGCAGCTGGAGGTGAAGGCCATAGGGGTGCTCAGGGCAGACCTCCATTCTATGCTCCCTTCAGTGACCCTTTCTTCCTCTTAGGCCTTTCCCCAAGGACTCTACAGTTAACTTTAGGTGCAGTTTGAAGAGGGGTGCAGAAGAGGTCTTTGGGGGTGGCAAGGTCCAGGGCAGATTTTGGACTATTAACTATGCTCCTCCCTCTATGGTAGTAGGGCTGGGGCCTTCTTAGCCTCTGCCAAGACTACGCGAGAAGGTGCTGCTCTCACATGAGATAATGGGTTAACACATGATGCAGCTGAGTGTGAGCCACCGGTGGTACATGCCTCCTACTGCAGGTCATGCAGATTGTGTTGCCAGACAGGTGGTCAGAGAAAAACCCAGAATTCAGTAATGAGGTCAGGTTGGCTGCTCTCACAGCTCTGCCCCTGGTTGGGAGTTGCTGGAGGATCATGGCTCCTTGGGACTTCAGCTTTGTCTCTCCTGGGACCTGCCTCACAAGGTACATATGTGTCTGGGGTCTGATATACTCTGGAATTAAGGCAGAACATCCTGGGGCAGGGTTTCTATCTCTTCTTCACGGGGAAGGCTGTGATGTTAATCGAAAGGAAGAGGGGGCCTGACCCTCCTAGTGGCCTTCAAATTACCACCAGTGTGAACCTCTGGCTAACTGTGGCTTTGCTGTGTGGAATCTGCACTGGGCCCTGGAGAAGGTGAACCCCTAGTGAGGTCCATGAGGACTGGTAGGGCAGCCTCTCTTTGTACCATGAGTCCAAGGCCCCTGGCTTTAAGAACATGCGATCCTGAGAGGGGCAGTGGGGGTCTGGTGGGCTGTGACTCTGACAGTGGGTTAGTGCAGAATTCAGTTGTCTCTACTGGGGCTAGCTTCTGGGGCCTGGAGATGTCCAAAACAGGCACCTACAGGGACCAGGGACTCAGAGGCTAAAGTTGAGAATGGCTGGAAGGAAATGCTAATTCCACAGGTATCCTGTTTTTTCATTTCTGATTGCAAACTTGTCTGCATCATAAGCAACAAACAAATTGCATCAAATCTTTGCTTCAGGCCCTGCTTTTGTGGAGAGGAAGCTCAGTCAGGAGCTTGCAAGGACTTTGTTCTGTGCCATTCTCGGGGTGATGTTTGGGGGTGGGGGTGGAATGTTGTTTTCAAGGGACAGAGGAGGGGAATCTGGTACTACAGGGTACAGTAGTTTTTCAAAGGTCCCAGAGCCAACTTCCCAGCACAAGTGGTATCTGATTTCACACTGGTTTCCACCAAGCATCTCATCAGGATGATGGGGCTGGCAGAGGACATTTAGGAACAACTACTGTGTTCCTGCCACTTGGCTAGGGCACCCTGCTTGTGGTTACATCCCTCCTAGGCTCATGGCACTGTGGGCAGAGCAGCCATATCTGAGATGCTCAGAGGGAAGGTGCAGACCTCTGGGAATTTTATGGGGTGAGCAGGGCACATGTAAGACAAGATGATTAATCCTATGATTTCTTGGAGATCAGAGGCGGGGCCTGTGGAAATAGACCTGCTCCAGGCAGCATCCAAGGGGAGCTGGCTGCAGAGCACAAATGAGAGCCTGCTAAGCTGAGGATTTAAGAAAAGTTTTCTTTCAGATGTTTTTGAGGCTTTAAGCCATACCCAGTAGTGCACAGGGCTTACTTTTGGCTCTCTGCTCAGGGATCACTCCTGGTGGTGCTCAGGAGACCATATGGGGTCTGGAGATTATACCCAGGTCAGCTGTATGCAAGGCAAATGCTAAGGCTACCTGCTGTGCTATTTCTCTAGGCCCTCAGAAAGAGAGACTCTCCAGAGTTTGAGGATCTGTCTTTCTGCTGGCGGAGTCAGCAATAGGCTATGAACAGGGTCTTCCTGAAAGAGTAACCCTAACAATGCCAGAGCACTCGCCAATCACTGCTGCTCTACAAACATTTTCAGAGAAGGGAATTTCTGGAGATGAAAAACATCATACAGCAGGAAAGGCTTGCAGTGGGCTGGGAGACGGGATGCAAGGGCCTTTCCATGGAGGTGGTCCAGAAACCCTGCAGGCAGGCAACTGCAGCAGAGCTGGGAATAAGGCACTGAAGGACCCAGATGCATGGGTGCTCTAGGGATAAACATTTTGGGGGGGGGTTGGATTTAATTGTGCCACCCCCTTTCCTCTACATTCCCAGGAGAAGTTCAAATTTCATTCCCTGGGGCCTGGGACAGTGACTTGGATGGTAAAAGAGCCATTGCAGATGTAAGTCAGTAAGGAGGAAGAGGAAAGAGGAACCCTTAGTGCAGTGAGGTTTTTGGGTTCCCAGCAGCATGTGGGGGCTCAAACCCTGGCCTCCCTCAAACCCTGGCTTCCTGCATGGGAAATACATGCTCCAATCCTTGGAGTCAGAACCTGACACAGTAGATTTCACTGCCAGGTGTGTCGCGAGACTTAGTTCTGGAACCTCCTGCTGCTTTTGAGGCCACAAACCCTGGTGTACAGGCTGGAATCCAGAGTGAGGATTCCTACCTGTCTATCCTGACTGATGGAGCTGGGACAGGCCTAGTGATGAGCTGCTTTGAGGCTCAGCCCCAAACCCTACTGGACAGCAGCTCAGGGCAGAGCCCACTCCTATGTTCCCTCTCTGGCACCAGCAGCCAGATGAAATTTATTGATTTCTGTCTCCATTAATGATCTCTTAAGTCTCAAGGAAAGAGGGCTCTGTTCACTTAGAACTTTTGACAAATCCCAAACCAATCCCCCCGAAACTGATGGTTTATTTATTCTGTAAATATTTATCCAGAATCCTGGGGTTCCTGGAACAGGTGTCAAGTTGTATTTTTAGGAATCCTCTTCTTCCAGCCCAATTATGCTAGGTAGAGCTGCAGCATGTAAAGGGAGTTTAGGCATTAGTATTTGGCAAAAATCCATGGGTGGGATGGCCTTGAGGGAACTCCCACTGTTCCTGGGACCCCTGTTCTATTGAGTGGCCTTAGAGCCTTGGCTCTGAATGGGAGTGGGGCCCCCCAGTTTCCTGGACTCTGGGTGCTGCTATATATCATTTCCCAGATGAGAACATGCCTGCTCTTCCCTCCCCCCCACAGTGTGGTGGGTCTGGTCTTTCTTCCCAGTACCTCACAGAGCTGCTTTATCTTTCTCTTGCTGCTGCCTTCATTGACAACTTCCAGATGCCATTAGAATGGGCATATTTGGGGCATATTTGGAGCATGTTTGGGGCATATTTGGGGAGCATGTTTGGGGCCTTGGGAGAAGTTGTTCTTAAGCCTCTAAGTGGATAGTAGGAAAATGGGTATCTTGTTCTGGTGTAGGTATATGAGAAGAATGACACAGACAAGGGTGGTGAGTGGAGATTGAGGGGGGAGGATTCATGAAACAGGATTTAGGGAGGGAGCCAAAAGGAACATGTGAGTTTCATATCAATAATTACTAGGCTTTGATTCAAAACTACTAACGACGAGAAAACAATACCTTGAAAATGCCTGGGCTGGGAGTGGGAGATCTCACCCACTGCAGTGAAATAGCAATGGACTGATTTCTCTCAAGAGCAATTCAGCATCATGGATTAAGGTTTAAATAAATTCCACCGTTGTTTCTAGCAATTGTTCTTTTAGGTTGAAAGTTAGTTAAAGTCACAGAGGCAAAAATATAGGTGAGGTTGTTTATTGTTGAGTGGAGGATCCTCTCTTTGGAAAGATCCCAACTGTCTCATAAGTGGGAAGTGGCTAAATAGGTTAAATCAACGCAGAGGCTTGCAAGAATAGTATACAGTCAGGCAAAAGGATTATCACCATAATTTTGCTGCCAAGAGAAGAGTGATTGTGGTTCTGATATTTACCATAGATCAGACACTGCTCAAAGCCATCTGCTAGGAACAGCCTAGTAAATTTTCCCAACCATTCTGACTAAAACCCACACCACACAGGTTGACATGACAGCATGACAATGGCAATATCCAGGACTTCCTTGCCTATATGTCTTGAATTTCTAAGTGCTTTCTTAAACCTCACTTGCCACTGTGACTCTTAAGGTGACCAGGCAGATGAAGATGCAGGGGCACAAAACATACATATGCAGCCTGATTTTATTTGCACAGGGGTTGGAGGATGAGAGATGGGGAGGGAGGGGCAAGTCTGTTACCTGTAGAAGAAAGAGAAAAGAAAACATCTATGATAGAATAGCCTCTGGGTGCTAGATAGGATTAGAGTATGGATAGGATAGATAGGATTAGATAGGATAGGATAAATAGCTAAGATATAGATAGGATGAGAGTATTAGCTCCCAGGTATGAGTGGCTGGGGAGGCCCAGACTCATTCTAAATAGTCCTGGTTATATCAGCCAAAATACCAGTATACCTGGAGTTTGGTCAGATTGGTGTCTCTGTAGAGAGTCATAGAAGAGTGGTGAGGCAGGGCCTTATGTAAAGTGGTGATTATGGGTGATAGATTCAGCAATCTCTTTTGAGATTGCCAGCTTTCGCTTCATGGCCAGTGTATCCATGAATTTTCATGGCTTGATTTATATCTCTTTTAAGAAAGTCTATGTAGCTTGTGTTTCTCTGGCCTATACTACTATTTAAGGCAAGGGGATAGGATAACCCCTGATGGCTTGCAGATGAGTGGTTTTAACATGGACTTGACCTATGGAATGTGGTCTTAGGAAATAGTAACTGGAAAGAAAGAAGATAGAGAGTTTCTCCTCTGTCCTCTGCAATATTGGTTTTGCTCCTGCAATTGAGGTCCATTGCAAGCAGTGTCCAGTTTTCATTGGATCACCCCAGCTATCAGCTCTGGAGACATCAAGCATTCTTTGTTTTTCCAGCCCAGGGAGAGATTCCCAGTCCCCCAATTCCTTCTCTCTGCCTTTGCATCACAGAGAGCTCTTCCATCACTGGTGTATTGCTGCCTGTGCTCTTAGGAGAAACAGAACCATTAGGATATCTTATTTAATAAAGAACTGGCTCCTGTGATTATAGTGACTGGAAAGGCCCAAGCCAGCAAATCAGAATTGCTGAACCCAAATACAGGACAATACTGATATCCCAGCTGGAAACTAGGCAAGTAGAAGGAATGATCACTCTTTCTTCATCTTTCTCTTCCTTTCCTGACTCAACCCATCACTTTACTCTGAGGATTCAAATGTTAATCTCACCCTGGAACAGCCCCACAGACACGCCGAGAATATGGTTTCATCAAGTATTCGGGCTCTTTATGACCAAGTTGATTAAAAAAAAAGGGTATTATCCCCTAGAGCATTTCTAGGAGTGACCCCACAACAGTAATCAAGACCAAAAACTCCCTCACACTTGTATGACCAGTTCTTTTTATTAATTGCAGTAATAAGGTATCTGCTTCACTGGTTAACCCCAGACTATGTACAGATAAAACTAAGTTTGGCTTTGACCTTGATATTCACCTTTGGATGGTTAAATACCAATACTGAGTTCGACATTATTTCTTTAATCTGTAGAATTAATAGCAAATCACCAATGAGTGGTCATGTAGGCTTAGCATAGCTAATTGACATACCCACTAAGTGATAACACGAGAATGTAATTTTTTGTGTTTATTGTATCCAAATATTTGTGTTTAAATATAGGTAAGCAGTCCTGAAATGTGAGAGTTGAATGACTGTACTTATTCTTTAAAGTGTGATCAATGCTTTAAATTATAATCCACTGCAAGAGTAAATAAAGCACTACAATGATTAGTCTTAATTATTAAAATTAATTTTATTTTCTAAATCATATACATATTGTTTGATGTGAAGGGGCTCCCAATTGGTACCAAGAAGATGGAGAGGCCTCTCTGGCTTGGTTAACTAGGGCAGGAGATTTCAGGATATTGGCTGAGGACACTGCTGGTGAAATCAGGTCCATCTGGGATGTACTGAAGGGAGGCCTTCAGGGCCACACTTTATAGTACTTTGAGGGTAAAGTATAGTGCTGGGTATTAAGCTCTAACTGCTGTACTGTCTTACATTGCCTGATTCTCAGTCTAATCATGTTAAAATATTTTCAATGGTCAAATGCATAGGGAGCTACAGTTAATGTAGATATGAACAGTTTTCAGTAGATAACTTTAGGAAGAATATTATTTTCTTTTTGGGTTAGCCAATGTTTATAAGACTTAAGTAATAATACAGAAGAGAATAACCAAAATTAGATCAGAGCACAATTATAATATTTGTAGAATTATCATTATATCTGCATTCATAACATTAAACTAAATAAACCATAATAACTGCATTTATTTTTAGTTATTTAATTCTATCTAAGAATTCTATTTGGGTCATGAGGATTTTAAGAAAATATTAGGGACATTTTTTATATTCTAGGAAGATGAATTAGAAATAGAATGCTATCTTGGCTACTTCAAAGTGAAATGAAAAAATACAAAATTATGCACAACATCTTTATGAAAAACTTGACTAATGTATTAAAAGAGGACAGAATATGAAGAACAAAGGTGTTAAAGAGAGATGAGGCTCTATCTCAAGAACTGGTTTCTTTCCTACCTCAATTGAGAGGGAGCATTTATTTTTATTTTTTGGGCCACATTCAGTGGTGCTCAGGGGTTATTCCTTGCTCTGTGCTCAGAAATCTCTCCTGGCAGGCTCTGGGGACCATATGGGATGTCGGGAAGCCCAGAAGACGAGAATTGAACCCAGTCCATAGTGGGTCGGCCTCATTGCAAGGCAAATGCCCTATCCCTGTGCTATCTCTCTGGCCCCAAGGGAGCATTTTTTAACTGTACACCTTGGAGCAAGGAGTTAGTTCTGAACTGCACACTGATTGGCTCTTTGGGTCATGTGTCCAATCATGCAGACAGTCATGGTGGGATACTTTTTTTGGGTTTTAGATGTCTTGCAGTGCTTAGGTTTATCCTGGAGTGACACTTGGTTGTACTCAGAGGATCATAGTGGTTTCAGGGATTTGAACCTGGGTTGGGAGGATGCACAATTGCCTTAACCTCTCTTTTTTTCTCTCTGGTCCCTGGGATGAGATCCTTACATTTTGAACCGTCATCACCACAATCTTTCAACGATGACTATTAAAATGTAAATGACAGAATTGCAATAATAATGAGATTGTAAAAGAAGAGGCCAGATATTATTTTTATTTATACTCAGATGCAACTTTTGCAACAGTGTCACCTGGGATTTAAGCGCTAATTTGAACAGTTAGTTATGTGACCGCAGCATGAATGAATGGCATGCCATACTGTTTATAATGTCAGGTTTGCTGGTCTGTAAACATTGGGTACAGATGTGCATGAGGTAGGTGACTCATGCCTCTTTGCTCCATCTCAGTGATGCAGTTTTGGGCACTTAGTAAGGCCCCAATCAATTTCTTAGAAATCAAGAAATATAGTGGGCCAGTACTGTTGTTATTATTACTATGACCTCTGGGGCATCGATGAGATAATTGTTGGCTTGAGTGAGGACTCTGCATCTAGGATGCGAACACTCTCCATCTCAGAATTTATTTAGTTGTAGATCTCAAGGAATAGGAAAAGGAACACCAAACTGTTGAAGCAGTACTGGGATACTAGCAGGTACCCTGAGAGTCTAAGGTTGGAGTGCTTGGGTGTAGCATGTTTCCATGAGATTGGGGAGCTGTGTTCCTCAGTTAGCCTGCTTCTGTATTAGCCATTTTCCTTTTGGAGTGCAGCTGCCCTTCAACTCTTGAGTTCAGTGTGTGTAGAGCTAGCATATTCCTTTCTCAAAACCTCAACTTCCTATCCTGGGCTACACTTTGATTGGACCAATTGTATCATATGCCAGTCACTGAGTCAGAGCAGGTGGACTAGGGCTGATTGGTTTAGATAAGAGTTATTGGCTCACATTCTTGCCTGAGACCAATCACTGGGCCAGAATAAGAGGGATATAGCTGATTGGTTTAGAAAAATAGAGAAGCAGCTAAACAAGCTCCCTGCTACCAAGGTGGGATGGGTGACCCTGTATATTCCTTTTATATCCCAATTTGTGTGTGTGTGTGTGTGTGTGTGTGTATGTGTGTGTGTGTGTGTGTGTGTGTGTGTGCGCGCGCGTGCAGGTTGGGGACCACATAGCTGTGTTTAGGGATTACTCCTGGCAGTTCTTTGGGACCATATGAGATACTGGGAATCTACTGTGTGCAAGACAAGTGCCTTAACTACTGTATAGTCTTCTTCCACCTTCCTTAGTGAATTGTCACTAACTTAGTGACTTAACATAGCACACGTTCTAGCACATAGTTTCTCTGGATCAGAGTCAGTGTGGGGATTATCTGGGTCTTGCTTTGGGTCTCCCTAGGATGTCCCTAAGATGTCAATCAAGGTTAGGATCTAGTTTGAGTTGTGGAACCTCTGCCAGTTGGACAAATAGTGGCAAGCAGAGTTTATTTCTGTGTGCTGTGGGACTCAGGTGCCTTGCTGTGATGCTATTGATAGAAACTTTCTAGTATTGATTGTGGCCTCCATTTTTAGCACAGTGGTAGTTTCCTCTAGAATTGCAGAGATGTCTCTGGCCACTTCCATCTTGTATCTTTTAACGCACTGACCATAGCTTGACCTTCCCTCCTTCTTGTAATAAAGTTCTCTCTTGTAATAAACTCAGTCTACATTGGGGACCATAATCATATTCAGAACATCTTTTCTCTTTGATATATAATGTAACCCAAAGAGGGGATGTTTGTGTGATAAACATCATATTCACACACAAGAAGAAGTGTTTATACATCAGGGACAGGAAATCCTGGGGATCACTTTAGAGTCCACCTGCTTCAGAACCTATCTGTATTTGCTGAGCCCCAGTCCCAGTTGTGTTACAGCCTCTTCTGAGTCTGGAGAAGCATCACAGTATCTAGGCTGTGTTATGTGTTACATAGATGAGAGACCAACTCCATTGCTGATGAATCAGGCCTTTGGACTGATGCTTCCACAGAAAACTGAGAACTCTACTAGATGACCTGATATGAGACTTGGGATCTGCCAAGGCTTGTACATTGCTAATGTACCTAGATTCTTTTCCCTCATGTCCTCTTTGGTTATCTTCACATGTGAGGATGGCTACCATCTTATCAGCAATGAGATGGTCACTGTCTGCATGTCCAGTGAACTAGAATGAAGCCAGGTTCAGACAGGCCAAGTCACTGCTTCCTGTCAGTGGACTTTAGGTATCAGCTAGGCTTGACCCAAGACCTCCTATTCTGCAAGTATGACACACACACACACACACACACACACACACACACACACACACACACACACACACACTAGTAGCTGACCTTCCTCAGAAAGCCCTGACTATGATGTTGCAGCCTCCACATTCTGCTGGTGAGAAAATGTTGGAGGCACAAGTTTGAGACCTTCCCTCTCAGAAGGTCAGCAGCACTGTTGGTTTAATTTTAAGTCTGACCCTGGAGTTTGCTGACCAAAGCTTAATCCAGGGAACAATATCCTTTTTGTCTAGTCTTTGCTCCACTTTGCTCCGGGTGTGCCCTAGCTGAAATCTATTGGAGGGAATCTTGTAAGCTTTTGAGATGGCTGCACCAGGCAAATGCAAAGCAAAAATAAATAAATAAATAAAAAAGAAAAAGAAAAACCTGGACAACCTAGCACTGTCTGTTTGGTGGCAGTTGGAAAGGAAGTCACTCACTAGTCACTTTCTAATTTGTCTGTGAGGCGGTGACTATTGGACTCAAAGTTTTGGTCACAAGGGTGAGATCCAGGCACTCTGCCACCTGATCTGGATAACTCCAGATATTCAAGAACCCCACTTGGAAGCTTCCTGCTGAAACAACTTGGCAAAACCGAGCATCATATGAAGCCTCGTCCACCACATTCCAGAGCCGGGCGCTTTGCTTCAAGGCATTTTAATTACTCAGTGAACTGGCAGTGGGGGCAGCAGGGGTGGGCAGAGAGGCTATCAGCTCTTTGGCTGGACTGAACCGACCCAGATGTTACTGCTACTTCCAGCTGTGCTCTGCTCTGCTTGGTCTGGCCAACACTCCCGGGCAGCATTGTCCTCCTGAAACCTGATGTGAGCCACGTACACAATGTTTACATTGTGAGCAGTCCCATCAAACAACCAAAAGGCCATTCATTGGTCAAGTCTATTTTCATAATTTTTTTCATTTTCTCATCACGTTCAAAACATTGTCACTGTGACCTGTCATGGACAGGCAAACGAGGCACAAGGGTTTTATGCCCTTTTCGTTGCACCAACTTTTGGAACTACCAAGTGGGGATTGCACATCTCAGCCAGTGTTTCTTGTGCGATTATATAAGCCCTCTTTGGCTCAAAGACTTTGGTGAATCCCCACAGTGCAGTGTTTTGGAGCCAGCCCTTTGTTAGAGTGATTTGTGTTTCTGCCCACTTCTCTTGCCGGCCATGAGGTTTTATGGGGTGCACCAGAGCCCTGAATAGGAGCCTCTTGTGGCCTAGTGTGAAGTTCTGTGAGTAACATTAATTCTGTTTGCCGTTGGCTCTTGAGAACACTTCCAGAGACAGGATGGTTTCAGGCCTTGTGTTAAATGCGGTGTGCCATTTTCTCAATACAATTTTTGTACCGCCTAGGTATTTATCGTCCACATTTCAGATGGAAAAATAGGAACTCAGAAGACTGGCCCCAACTTGCTCTTTCTGTCCTGGTATGTGGAGCTACAATTCTTAGCCGGACAGAAACTGGGTAGGGACTATATTGAATGGAGGAGACATTCCACTTCAGCTTTTTCCTGGGGGTGAAACAGCATCTGCAGATGGGGCAGGAGGGCCCAGATGTCCGAAGACTTGAGCTGCCTCTTGTCCTGGGGATAAATCCTAAATGGAGCCCTAGGAGTTCTCCCAGCTGCGCTCTGGGCAGCAGCAGGCAGCAAATGAGCAACATTTATCCACTAGGGCAATGAAACCCGTACATTCCGCCTGCCCTCCCTGCCTTAGGCTGATAACAGTGGGCAGCACCGGAGGCTTCCCCAGTCCCAGCACCTGGGACAGCACCTGACAGCACAATGATTCACACTCCATTACTGCCAGGATGATGCTTCCTCTTACTACCTTTCTGAAAACGCAATAAAAATAAAGATGTGCTCCTAATAAAATGCCAAAAGAAAATGTCAATTAGGATTTCCCCCAAAAGAAAAAGAGGCTGTCTTTATTGGACATCTTTTCATGAAGTCCCACTAATTAGCTGAATAAACAGGCAGGTCTCCCAGCTGGGTGTGTGTTTGTTTGCTGTAAAGCCTTGTAATTACATCCTCCGCTCTAGAAACTTCTGGGAACTGGACTCCACACCCAGGGGCTTTGCGCTTGGACAGGATTAAACTAACTCCTTGCCTGTCCAGAACTGGTGTGCAGAATAGATTGTGTCTGGCCCTGCCCTCACTCCAACACCTCCAGAGGCCCTTTAGAGCTGCAGAGAGTAGACCCAGTCTACAGACCTAGTCCATAGACTTACTCCATAGATCTAGTTCATAGACCCAGTCCACTCTATTGAATGGAAAGAGAACCAGGCATGAAGGGGTAACTGCTGCAGAACGTGGAAAGAGCCTCTAACCTTTCATGCTGGTCTGAAAGGCAGATCTGGTGATTCCCAGCCCTGAGAACAGGCTGGTTTCCTCTAAGTAGCTACTGGCTCCCCCTTTCCTCCAGTTTATCTCTTCCTTCCTTCCATCCTTCCTTCCTTCCCCTTTGTTTCTTCCCCTTCCTTCCTTCCTTTTCCTTTCTTCCTTCCCCTTTCTTCCTTCCTTTTCCTTCCTTCCTTTTCCTTCCTTCCTTCTTTCCCTCCCTCCTCCTTCCTCCCTCCCTCCCTCCCTTCTCCCCTCCCTCCCTTCTTCCCTCCTTCCCTTCTTCCCTCCTTCCCTTCCTCCCTAACTCCCTTCCTTCCTCCCTCCTTCCCTCCTTCCCTCCCTTCCTCCCTCCTTCCCTCCCTTCCTCCCTTCCTCCCTTCCTTCCTCCCTCCCTTCCTCCCTCCCTCCCTTCCTTCCTTCCTCCCTCCCTCCCTCCCTTCCTTCCTTCCTTCCTTCCTTCCTTCCTTCCTTCCTTCCTTCCTTCCTTCCTTCCTTCCTTCCTTCCTTCCTCCCTTCCTTCCTTCCTGATTTTGGGCAACACCCTGTTATGCTCAGGGGTTTCTCCTGGCTCTGCACTCAGAACCAGGGTCAGTTGCATGCAAGGCAAATGCCCTATTTGCTGTGCTATCATTCTGGCCCCAGTTTATCTACTTCTTGCAAGAATACATTAGCACTTTCATATCTAGTTTGTATCTATTTTGACTCTATTTTATATAGTCAGATATATATTTACACATGTACCTGTTGTTTGCATATATAATTTATAATTTGTTACACAATGCAATCAATATTAGTTAATATTACTAATATGCAGCAAACTCAGTGCCAGACGGGGCTTTTACTAGAGCAGCATACACAGGCACCTAATAAATTCATATGCATGCAGACACTAGTGGTGTGTCCTAGTGAAGCGTTTTACTAAAAATTCTATGACAATAAAAAAAATCGAAAGAGTAAGCTTGAGGAATGAGGACCTTGGAGATGAAAGGGATTCAAAGGAGTTAGGATCGAGTCCTTCCTCCTACCTAGAGCATCGCCCCTGGCTGTCTTTGCCCTGTCTCTTTTGGAGCTGAGGGAGGCTTCTCTGGGCTGAGTGATTGGTTTTCCAGAGAGGTTATTTCAAGGGCTGAAATGCACAAGACATTTGTCAGTGGCATCCTCCTGCTAATAAAGGGGCAAACAAACTAAGCAAAGTAGGATGGCTGGAATCATTCACAGAAGATCCCTCCCCGCATCAGCCATGAGATGTTCTGACACCTGTCAGGAGTAGCCTCAGAGGTGCTGAGAGTGGTAATGATTATCCTGTAAACAGCTCATGAGGGAACTCAAGAAGGTTCAGTGTTATGGGGTACGGGTGTGGGTTCCCCCTGCAAGAATCCAGTTTTGAGTCTAAAGCTCAGGATCTTACCATTCTTTTCTCTTCTTTCTTGTCTCATTTACTGAGTTCTGGCCATCTCCCCAAACTGGGCCTGGCTATTAGGTGGCCCCCTCCCGATCTTGTTGCCAGTCTGGGATGAATGTGCTCGTTTAAGATGCCATTGACCTGATCTAATAAAAGGAACCAGGATCCAAGGAGTCTGTTTAATTCATTATTAAAGATCATTTCCTGTTATTATCTTCCCTGTAGCCAAATTAGCTGTTAACTCTCCTGCTAGCATAACCCAGCCAGTATTACGAGGAAATTAAGAAAAAAAATCAGTTCAGTGATATGTGAGCTGAGCTCAGGGAATTTCCCTCTTTGGTGCATATTAACATTATGCTTTAGAAGTTGAGGAAATGTTCTGTTAAGTGGAAAAAGAGTTGCAGAAATTTTACTTTCAAAAGTCAAGTGAAAAGTTACTTTTTTTTCCCCAGTCAAATTAATTTTTGTCTCAGGGCAAGAAGAAGTAAATTAAAAATCACACGCTGCCATTTCCTCACCGCCTGGTTCCTCCTGGGTCTCTGTCCCTCTTGGCTGCCGTTCCGGGTTTCTCTACCCTGCTTGGAGCCTCAATGGACCCCTCACTGCTGGGGTTTCTGTTCCCAAGTCTGTCTTTCTCTCCACCTGCCTATCTTCTAGTTCTTTCCCTGGCACTTGAGAAGTTGTTGGGAGTCAAAGGAGTAAGAAATAAGTTCTAGTGACCCAAGGGGGCATATGTTTCTCCATGTGGGGTAAGTCTGGCTACTAGAACAAGGGTGGCTGGGACACTGATCACTCTCCCTGCACTGGGTAAAGGATGACTGCGTGGCCATGAGTGGCTTTGGAGGAAGTGGGGGGCAGGTAGTCAGTAGTCATTATAGGTAGGAGTACCCAAAAGACATTAGGAGCCTGAGCTTCCCAATCTTCAGTCACCTGGTACCACACCTGGGTGTATTTAGGGGGTACCCTCAGCCTGGTCTGGCTGAGATATTGGGATAAAGGATGTGGGGTAGAGCCACTTATTCAACATCTTTGTGGCCTTGAGTGCACCCCACAGCTGATTTGTGCAGTGGTTGCTCCCCTGGAGGTTTCCAATATCTGGATTGGTGTTCAGGAGGCTTTGCAGTCCTGGACTCTGGGCTCAGGAGAGCCAGATGGGATAGGTTCTTGGTCACAAAATAGGGCGGAGCATCCTGGATAAAAGGAAATCTGCTGGGCCTGTGCCTCATCTGTCATTCAGCTTTCTAGCAGTGCAATTACACCCCCAAATGTCTGTGTTCAGCAAAATCATAGAATGTCTCCATGATCAGAGAGCTGTGAAAGAGCATGAGGGACACTATCTTATCCTGATATGTCCAGAATGTTCCTGAGTTAAGCAGTGAAAGCCTGTATACCTTTAGCCCCAATTTTAAGCAAATTGGATTAGCAGTTGACCATTCTATAGTTCTTCATTGCTTTGATGATAACAGTGTGGCTCAGAGTCATATGGCTGTTCGGTGGCTGAGCTGTTTTTAGGGTGAATCAAGATTTCTGGCGAAGATTAAGTGATTCAGCCTGGCCTCCTCCTGTCTGGGCCCTTGTGTTTCATGGGATGCCAAGAGTGGAGGCTGTTGTGGGTGCACTTTACCTGTTAGCATCTGACTTACAATTGTTCTCTGTTAACTCCATTATATTTAATTTGCAAGAATGCAGCCCACAGGAAACCTCTGAACACTTTCTGTTTAATGAAACACAATTTGATTACAAGTCATCAGTGTCCCCAGCAGACAGTCTTTTCTGGAGGCCTTAGCTGCCTTGGCCTTCTCTGTCTTTGAGGGAGTTAAGTGGAGACTGTTGCAACTTCTGCTAAAGAAGTTCCCCACTGGTTGAAATCACCTTCCTTCATGTACTTCTTGAGGAAGGGTATTCTTCAGGGGTCCCTAGATCTGGATTGCAAGAAATACTTTGCAGGTCAACATGCAAATTAAGTAATTTTTGGAGTGGGTGAGGTGTTTTAGCTACACTTGCCAATGCTTAGGGTTTACTCCTGGATCTAAGCTAGGAATTACTTCTGGCAGGGATTGGAAGGCCATACAGGATGCTAGTGATTGAATCAGGGCTAGCCACATTAAAACCAAATGTCTTACCCTCACCACTTGTACCTCTCTGTAAAGGTTCTGGCTCCCTCAGCTGCAAGTTTGATTCATGTACTGATGCATAGTTAGTTGCAGGCCAGGTGTGGGAGGGGGCTTAGTGGGTTAAAATAAAGGGGGAAGGAGAACCATGAACCAGAGTCCGAAGAACATGCTGATATGTAGGATATTGGAGAGCCTGGGCTTTTGGTTAGACTGGCCCAATGACTTGGGATGGGCATGGGGCAGATAGTATAAAGAATTCTGGAGCTGTTCTGACACATAACTGAGCCTAGGGGGTGTTGTGGGAATTTTATTCTTTGACCAACCACCAATAGGTCAGGATAATGGGAGCATTTTAAGGTTGCAGTCGGCTCCTGTTGTGGGGGGATCTGGATGGGCCCCAGCCCTGCCATGGGTACCTGATGTTAGTGTGGGTGCAGGCCTAATGGCAGACCCTAAATACCCACCGCAGGGTCTTACATGGCATCAGAGGGCTTGAAAGTGTGGCGAGGTGGATGCAAAAGCATTCACTGCTCAGTTGGCAGTGAATTTAGTGTTCTCTGGGTCTGGGAGGGGTTAGGGAACCTAGGTGGTTCTATATCATTCATAATGCAGTGGAGTCAATACTGTATTTATGGAAAACACCCCAGAATTTATTCTCTTGCTTGGAGATCATGTGTGTGTGTGTGTGTGTGTGTGTGTGTGTGTGTGTGTGTGTGTGAAATCACTGACCTTCCTGCATGAGTTATCAGCTCAGCATTCAAAACCAATGAACAATTTAGAGTCCCCAGGAATCATATTCTGCGCCCTTCTATAAAATAGTCAAAATCAGCTGGTGTTGGGAGAAGAGAGGGAATATTGACCATAGGTAACCAGTTAGCCCACTTGGTGGTCTCGAAGTAAGCAGCTAAGACCATTGTAGGGGAAGGAGCAGCCAGTGGGCTGCTCATTTTAGATACCATCTGGGCAGGGCCAGTACTTGGAAATTTGTAACAAGTTTCTCCCCCAACACACAGAAACCCCAGAACCAAGGATTATTTTCTTCCTATTACTGTAATAGCTACTGCCAGGATTGTCCTCACTGGTAAAATAAATGACTAAACTCAGAGAACCAATCTACCAATGCTCATTTTTCTAACTTTGACCACTCAGAGATCAAGGACACTTGGCATTTCCCACAGAAAAGCATATATTCCTTTTTTCTTTTCTTTCCTTTTTTTTTTTTAGTGAAGCAAAAAGTTCTTTTTTGTTTGTTATTTTGGTTTTTGGGTCACACCCGACAGCGCTCAGGGAGTACTCCTAGCTCTGTGCTCAGAAATCGCTTCCTGGCAGGCTCGGGGGACCATATGGGATGCTGGGTTCGAACTACTGTCCTTGTGCATGCAAGGCAAACACTCTACCTCTATGTTATCTCTCTGGACCCAAAGCAAAATACTTTGTTATTGTTGTTTTTGGGCCACCCAAGGTAATGCTCAGGGATTATTCCTGGCTTTGTGCTCAGGAATTAGTGCTGGTGGAACTGGGTCTTCATATCCAATGGTAGGAACCAAACTCAGGTTGGCTGTGCGCAAGACAATCACCCTATCCTTCATACTATCACTGCAGCTCAAATGAAGCAAAGTGATTTTATTGAAAGGAATTTACTTTAAAGAAATATGAGGGGAGAGAACAAAAGAGAGATACTTGCTAGAGAGAGAACATGGATTTCTTCAGAGTGGTAGAAGCCTGAAGCTGATGTTTTTGCTTCCATTGGCATGCCATGCTCCATGTCATGGAGTATGGACATTTCAAAAAAATTCCTAAGGGCCAGGGAGACCTCCTGTCTTCTATTATCAGCCACTTCACAAAGATGCTTTGAATGCTTCTTAGCTCCTCTCTCTCAGAGCGAGCATGGCAGGTTTCAGTGGGCCTGCAGAGCTGGGGTTTCTCTCAACTTTCTCTCTGCTGTCCTTATGTGATGCTTCCCTGTCCCTGATTTCCTGGCGGTCACCAACTCAGCAGGCTGCACACTCCCCCCCCACCCCCGTCTACCTCATCTCCCTATTGAGACCTGCTGTCCCTCTTTCCTAACTGCAAACCCCGATTCGATTAGCACAGCCAACGGCCTCCTCTGGGCTTTCAAACTCACTGATAATTTGAATGTCAGTAGCTGGGAAATTCAAGCTTAATATTTGATGTCATTACAAAGTCAACCTGTTCTCTTCATCCCAGATGGAATGAGAAAGTAGAGTTCTGCTAGAGGTTCCCCCATCCCCCTATGTAAGGAAACAGAGGATAGTTCAGGAATTATTCCTGGGGGTGAGAGAGCACTAGGCTGGGAGTTTGGTCTTTGGCTTGGACTCAGAAGCCAATTTGCTAGTGGCCGGAGATCTGGCCCACCCTCTTATTGAGCTCTAACTTTGTTTTTGCATGCAGCAAGGATGGCTCAGGCCATAAAAACTTTGCTCTAGGAAAGATGCTTGTTTCAAAGCAAGATCAATGTGAACTTGCAAGACTTGGCAAGGAGCTTTGATGGGAGAGTAAGAAGACTAAGGGGACGCCTTGGAGATTGGCTGGGATTGAGCTGGGGGAAGGGGTTCCCCAAATGCTTGGGATGCCCAGTCATGTGCGTGGATTCCAGCTTCAATGCTGAGGGCCAGAAGGGGAAACAGGTACTGGTGGTGCTAGTTTCTTTCTATCCCTGAGAAACAGAGACTTTATGTGCAAGAGGCTTTGGGTTCACTATACCTGACTCTTGTTGGCCTAGCTCCCTCAGATCTAGCACTATTTGCACCTCTTACCCCAAAGAGGGGTAAACAAAAGCTGGTTCCCAAATGTGGGTCCCTTAACCTGATTTCAGCATGGCTCCCTTTGCCCCAGGGTCTGATCTGGAGCAGACACACTGTCTATTTTCAGTGACTATGCCAGCGCTCAGGGCAGGAGGTATCTATGTCCAAGTAGAGCTGAAGCCCAAGAAGGAAATAGAGCAAAATCACCCCTGTAGGGTCTGGGGACATTGGATGAAACCCTAGAAATGGATGAATATATTTCAAGTACCATTTCCCCTAATCTCACTGAGATTTCTTTGGCGAATATGGCCATAGCATATTTTGATCTAGAGAGTCTCACTTGTTTTATGTAATGTGATCAGACCAAAATTTTTTGAAAATTTTCATGGTCATGGCACTAGTTTGATCCATAGAGTATGAAATACCTTGAAATGAAAAAAGATGAAGGTACCCAGGACAGTGGGATCCTGACATACCTAAGGACACAGGAGCTGGGAATTATAGATTGTGCTCTTTTATGGGCCTTTCTGATGGGAAGCTGCATTGCTTACCATCTTTAGAAAGGGATGAAGCATTTTCTCACTTGCCCTTGAGGTACCATGAACCTTACATACAAACCAGGCCATGGTTTTCTTTAAATATTGTTCATTAAGTATTTTCCCTTTTGCTAGATTGAGGACAGATTCCCTCCCTTCAAGATTTCTTAATACAGCTGTCTCCTGATAAGAGTGATTACAAAAGCCAGGTGCCACAGAGAACAACATGATAGTCAAGAGGGGATTGAAGTCACATAATATTTGTCCTTCTCTTCATCATAATCCCCTTCAGTTCCATCCATCACCTTACCACTGGAGTGATTTCATTTTTTATGGCACCAGGAATCAAACTCATGTCCTCACAGATGCTAAGTAATAAAGGCTATGCCTCTGAGCCACACTCCTGACCTCACATCTTGTTTTTGTAGCAGAGTAGAATTCTCTGGGCATCTCTACCTCAACTTCCTGACTGTTCTTCCATCGATGGACACTTCGGTGCTGTTCATTTCTCAGCCACTGAGAATAGCAAGGCAATGAATGATGGGTACAGAGACCTTTGGAGAACACTTTCTGCGGCCACATTATTTCCAGAGACACAGTCTGAAAAAGATCCTGATAAGTTGTAAGCATTTTGAAAAGAGCACAGGTAAAACCAGTGGATTGTAGAAGTAAAAACCAGTGAGTATTTATTGTGCACATACCAGAGATATATTGCAAACCATGAACACTCAAACCAGAACATGAAGTCAAACTCTGGTTATCCATAGTCATAAGCTCAACCGATTGCTCACTCTATTGCTAACAGCAACCTATAGCTCACTTTATAACTTACTCTTCAGAGCAATGGGTGGTAAGCTAAGCATCATCTTAAGCAATAAGGATTGCTCCATACTTACTTTCTTACTCATTGAGAAGCAGTTTTCGTCTTGCTTATAATTTCAGAGGCATAAACAAGACTCCCCAGGCTGAGTTCATCCTGCAACATCAGCTCAATGAAGCTTTGCTTGTCTGAATGAACTGATTTCGTCTGCTCAGGGAATTTCAAGGCTTGTCTTCACTCAGGTTTGATTCTAACAGGTGTAGCAGATGACGTAGTTAGCACATTTTTTGAGCTATACATACCCCCAGCTGGTCCTGCTGCAGCAGCCAAGCTGCTTTAGAACAAAAAAAAAGGCCTCTTAAATTCCCACCTTTATTCTCTGCTCTTGAAAATGCATTTCAGCCAGGAGTATAAATGCTGCTAAAAGGATTCAAAAGCCAGGGTTGCTGTCAGGGGACCAACTCTGCTCTCAGTGACTGGGACAAGGAGATGGCAGGCACATCTCTTCCCAAGAAGTCCCCGGTGTGGGCTGGGAGGCTAGAGACCTCCCTGGCAGCGTTAATTAGGATAGATGCCACATTTGCAGACAATCTGTTCTAGGAACGCGGCATGAGGCACGTTTGCACCCTGGGCTCCAGGGCTGCTTGCTGCCAGTAGCCTGCCTTTAGATACCTCCCTGGGGCTCTCCTGCAGAACCTCTCAAAAATGTGTGGCCAAATCTGTCTCTCCAGTCCCTCCTGCTTTCCATCAAGGTGAAGCAGGTGACTTCCTGCACTGCTTTCGGGAACCAGTGGAGAGCTACTGAGCTGAGTCTTGCCAGACATTGCCTAGAAACCTCTGTCACTCCTGAAACCTTTGTAAGTTACACAACCAGGTGAATTAACTGCAGGTCCAACCGGACCATGGACAGGTATAGCTCTTTGTCAGCTGAGGTTTCCCTGTGGATGGTTCCATTTTGTAGATGTAGTTCAGAGAGGCAGAGTGAGCTGCCTCAACTCATACAGCAGCAAGAAGTAAAGCCAGGAATTGACTTGAGGGTCCCCTTTTACACCTGATAGTGCTTCTTGTTTGATGCCACTTGTCTGTACTGGCATTCACATGTGCCACCATAGCTATTACCATTATCATCATCCATCACCACCATTATAGACCACCATCATGCCATCTTGGTGCCTGGCTTTCCACCTGATTCACGATTGCATACCAGACTTTCATTGTATACCAATGACAATGGTCATTGTCTTTGGCTGCCCTTCAATATCATTGGGGAAAGCTGACCACAGGGCCTGGATCTTACCACAGACTTTGATTTTATTGAGATGCTAATAAGGTGTCTCGGCTGGTTGTACCATGTATCTGTGTAGCTGAGGTTAGAATCAGAGATCCAGAGCAGAATTCAGTGTCAGAAATCTTGGCCACAATTAAACTTTGCTCTGTGCCAACTGGGATTGTCTAGGAGGTGGGGTCAGCTGGTCTTGTCTTCGGGGAACAATGCCAATAGTCTCCTGGAATGCAATGTCCTAGTTTTATGGTTTATTTCCATTTCTATCTGGAGTGTGGAGCCAGCCCTTGGCCATCTGTGCAGAAGGTTGTAGACCTGCTCAAGGTGTCAGCATGCGTTGGATTATTTTTTCTGTAGCACTCTTTGCCTTGCTATTTTCTCCTCTTTTCCCCTATGGTGTGGAAAAGGGTGTACATTGCCCCAGAAGCTCTGGCTTAGTTAACAGCAGTAGGGAGTTTCAGCTGGAAGTGAGGGTTCTCCCACAGGTCTTGACCATGCTGCCTTGTGGGCAAAGTGGGCAGCAGCTCTGCATGGGGCTGCAGCGAACCCTCCCGAACCCGTTTCCTCATCTGCAAAATGCAGGCTGCAGAGAGCAGCAGCCACCATTTGAATCTATCTTAAGAGAAAGATACAATTTTCTCTGCTGAGAGCACCAGTGGGTGACAATCTCTTAATCCTCTTAGCAATGACAGAGGGCAATTCCTGTGTTGTGGTTTTGATTTGGGGGGTCACATCCAACCAGGTTACTCCTGCATGGGGATTTTCTCTTGGTGCCTGGGAACCATGTGGTGTTAGGGGATTCAATCTAGGGCTCCTGAAAGCAAAGTCTGGACTCTACCCCATTGATCTATCCCCTGGTGCAGTTCCTGCACTGCCTAGGAGAATGAGAGGATTCATGAGATACTTGAAATAAATGAGGTCTGTTATGGATATGAACATTTTTTAAAAAATGTAAGCCTGTTTCTTGAATGGTGAAAGAAGCTGAAAGTTTACTGATTTATCTATGTTTGGAAAGACTGAGATGCTCCATTTTCTAAAATCTCTGGGCAGGGGAAGAGCACTTCTCCATCTTGGTTGTAAAAACAGAAGCTTAGAGACGTAATGTAGTTTCTTAAGACCAACACAACACAGGGGTCAAATATATTGTGATTCTGAGGCTGCTGGGTCTGCTGGGTTTGGGGTAGGGTTAGTTCCTTGGCTTCCAGGAGATTTTATATTTTTTTAATGCTTAAAACTTTATTTGAACACTATAATTCATAATTCAGTCATTTTAGGTATTCAGTGTTCCAATACCACCAATGGTGTTACTTTTCCTCCACCATTTTCCTATTTACCCACCTACCTACCCACTCTCAGATTTCCCCCTTTGCAGGCACAAAATTATTTACTTAAAATTTTTTTATTGAAGCCATTGTGATTTACAAAGTTCTTCATAGATGGATTTCAGACATGCAATGTTTCATGGGTAATTCCACCACCAGTGTTGACCTCTCTCCACTAGTATTCCCACAGTGCATCCTATGCCACCACCCCTGCCCTCCCAGCCTGCTAACAAAACAGGTCTTTTTTGATTGTTAAAATCTGGGTCTCATGATTTTATTGTTGACTTTGGCTTGGATATTTAGTTCTGATCTCTCTTAATATCCCCAGTGTACTGAGACCTCTTGGCCCATCTCCTATCCTTTCATAATTATGATTCTCCTCCTTCACTCAATTTCTTTCCTTCTCACTATACTCTGGGACTAAGAGTTCTAGACAACTCCTAATTAAATAATTACATTTCTTTATGCAGTTATTCTAAATACTACATAAAAGTGATACCAGTCTGTAGCCTTCTTTAGGCATGATATTTTCCAGTTCCATCCATGTTACAGCAAATTGCATGGTTGTGCCATTTTTTACAGCTAATAATTCACTTTGCAAACTAATTTACTTTATATTGCATGTTATAATATATCTAATGATGTTGTCACTCAAGTCATTGTCTAAATATTAACTGAGCTGTTATATATGAACTAGTTGAACCTCCTGTGTTGTTTTGTCTCATTGCATATAATGGGCTTCTAGACAACTTTCCCTTCTAATTCACTGTTCTCTGGAAGTGGTGGGATTGAGATAATTCAGCAGCAGGGATTCTCAGCTGGGTGGAAACTGGGTGTGAGTATATCACAGAGTCTTCCAACAGGGCAGGACTCAGCCCTGGCAATATCGTTGCATTCTAGAGACCATTTGTGTCTCTTCCTATCTATTTCTGCCCATGCCCATCACTATTTTGGTCTATAGAAAACTTTTTGAGAATGGAGCACCAATGGCAAGAACGTTAGCATCAAATATAAACAAATGGGACTACATCAAACTAAAAAGCTTCTGCATGGCAAAAGAAACCCTACTTAACGCAAGAAGACAGCCAACAGAATGGAAAAAAATTTTTTCACTCGACATATCAGATAAAGGGCTGATATCTAGAACATACAAAGCACTCAGAAAGCTGAGCCCCCCAAAACCAAACAAAGCTATAAAAAATGGGGAGATGAAATGAATAGACACTTCTCTGAGGAAGACAGAAGGATGGCCAACAAACACATCAAAACATGCTCACCTTTACTCATCATCAGGGAGATCCAAATCAAGACAACAATGAGATACCACCTTACACCAGTGAGGATGGCTCACATCAAAAATGACAGAAACAACCTTTGTTGGCGGGGATGCGGTATGAAAGGAACTCTCATCCACTGCTGGTGGGAATGCCCCCTAGTCCAACACCTATGGAGGAAAGTCTGGAGAGTGCTCAAAGAACTCAGAATCGAGCTGCCATTTGACCCCGCAATTGCTCTCCTAGGCATATACCCACAAGATGGAAGGACATTCATTCCAAAATACGTATGCACCCCACTATTTATCACAGCACTCAGTATAATAGCCAAATCTTGGAACCAACCTAGATGTCCAACAACAGATGAATGGATCATTAAGATGTGGTACATATACACAATGGAATATTACATGGCAGTTAGAAATGATACAATCATTTCCACGTTTGCAGCAACGTGGATGGACCTAGATCATGTTATGTTAAACGAAGTAAGTCAGAAGACAAAAGATAAACACAGAATGGTAGCACTATTCTGAAACACCTAGAATATATATTTTATACATAACTAATACCTAACAATCATATAACAGGGTTTAACAGGGTAGAAACTCTAAACAATGTAATAGTCAACATATACATGGGAGCAGTGTCCAAAATACATGAAGAAGGAATAACGCAAACTCTTGACTGCACATTACACCACAAAGAAAACAGCAACATAGAGAGGTATGTAATCAGACTCCTACAACAAAGGTCCACAATAATCCCTTAGAGATCGTTAACAGGAACACAAGTATAGAACACCACGGGAAATCACGGAATGCGATGGCAACATACCATAACACTACGTTTTAATCCCTTTACCTTACTATACTTTAAATAACCTCTCAGCTTTTCTGCCCACAGGCGCCCTTAGATACAAAGGGCGGACAAACTAAGATGGCAACTCGGGATACCACACGAGATACCGTACCTTGCTTGCACTACGAGATGGCCACGAGAAAACTCTTTAACATACACTTTATTTCTAGGTTAAACCTTCTTTTAGGAATTGAACCACGTGACCAGTCAGACCACCAAAGCAGTACCTGCGACGTACAGACCTAAACTACAGGCTCTAGCCATTGAACACATTCAGCCAAACCAACATTCCCTTGTTATTCTCTCCTTTCTTCTCACTACTTTCTTTTTTTTCTTTTTTTCTTTTTTCTTCTTTTCTTTTTTCTTTTTCTCTTTTATTCTTCTCTTTACTTTTTTCCCTTTCTCTTCCCCCTTTCTTTCTACGGTACTTTCTCTTTTCTCTACCTTCATACCCCTCCCATATACCTTCCCCTTTCTCCCCCCCCCCCGGAAATCCAACTATCCCTTCACCCCTCAATCCCATCCAGATCTCCCACCATAATAAAACTCTCCACCATCAGTCCTTAATCTTTTAGGCATCAAGATTGACCCCCTACCCAACGAACCAGTACCCAGCACCCAGGGGAGGGGACACCCAGCCGAACCCACACCTCATCTCCTGCAAGAAAAGACAGCCAACTCCCCTGTGGACTCATGCTGCGAGACCCTCCCTACCAACTCCCCATAACGTGGACTGTTTCTTGAAACCGGACTTAGGTCCAATAGTATCCCCAATGCAAGAACTCTTCCAAGACCTCCCTGCCGCAAAATTTTTACCAATCTGAAGAAGGTCAGGGGGTGTAATTGGAAGATGCCTGGGAACCCACACACCACAAGAAAAATCCAAAAGACAAGGGGAAAAACAGTACTTCCAACATAGGCATAAGACCTGTAATACACCACCTCTTTACCTGTTCTCCCCCAATTGTAAAGTAGTCTTTTGCACCACTTTGGTCCTTTAAAAACTTCACTAACTCAATATATATATATTTTTTTAATCGTTTTTGGGTATGAGACCTATTTCTGTTATCCACTCTGTCCACCCCAAATACACCAACAATATAATGGAGCACCACTTCCCCCTGCAAAGGCACACTAAATAAAGGGGAAATCTTACATAAAAAAAAACAAAACAAAACAAGAGCTTTTACCTACTAGAGATAGGAACTCAAAGTTGTTTACAATACAGGGATATCTCCTACCTTGAAAATATGTCATGTGGAATCAACTTAGACCTCAGGTGATCAGATTCCATTCATCCAGCCTTGAACCCTGGTGCCCAGGCATAGAAACGGCACAGCTCTTCACAACAGCTGCAAGAAACAAACTCCATCTGGGATGGCCTCAATACTGCAGGGTCAACAACAAGGGCTAGCGCTAACATGATATCCCGACAATGAAGAAAACGTGAACAACTGGACCTTAGAGCAGTTTAGCCTACCTTACCAGCTAACGACAAGACAAAACCAGAAGACGTGGCACCCTTTGGTAGGTCCAAAAGCCAAGATCGTGATTTACAGAGGACTGGCTGCTAGAACCACGACCAGACTGTAAACATCTTGGGACCAATTAAAAAGCCCTAGTCTAGGCTTTGAACTAAGACCGGCACAATAAGCATGATCCCCAGTTCCAAAGGTCCGGCAGAGACAACTGTAACGGAAAGGGGCTTCTGGAAGCACAAAGAAAGACACTATCCTAGATGCCATCCTAGGTTCAGTACAAAGACCAAGATCACCAACCACAGAAGATGGATTCAAATGGCACTGAGGCAACAGAACCTCTAGATTCACAAAGACTGACTTCACCATAAGGCCCACCTCAGGATCTGTACAGATACTGAGACCACTAAACACAGAGCCCTGAATGTATCACCCTGGACAAAGCAGAAGTCTTCCACACACAAAAAAACAAAACAAAACAAAACAAAAAAAAAAAACACCACCGGCAGAGTAATGATCCTGAGCAAAGACTAGAACTGATCCCATGACAGTATACTCCAAGGACGGAGAATCCCCATATCTCATAGGGCAAGTGAATTCCGTTTCGAATGACCCCAATATTTACTGTGCCAGGGCAGAGGGAAAAAACAAAAATGCAAAAAGCACAAAACCTTGGATATTTTTTTATATACACATATATATATATTACCTTCATTTATTATTGTTATTATTATTTTTATTTACCTACCTATTTTGGTCGATTTCTTGGTTTGGATGTGATTATTGAAATTGTTGTCCCCAATTATTCTTTTTTTTTTTTTCTCTTCCTTTCTTTTCTTTCGTTATGTGCTACACCATGTTTCTTATTTCAAGACCACGGCGAGTTTTTTTTGTTTATATGTTTGTTTGTTTTTGTTTGTATTTTTTTTATCAGTTTTTTTGTGGTGCTTATCGATGTAACTGGAGTCCTCACTGGATATTTGACACTTCTTTTGGTACTGATGGGGTGTTTCACCTTCTTTTTCTCCTTCATTTCCCAAATCGATGAGAAGAACCTCTAGAAGGATTCTGCCCATTTTTGGGGTATTAGACTCTTACCCCAGTTTACTCATTTTATCTTTTTCAGGCAAAACCACCCAACTTGATCTGCTAGCCCTGCCCCCACTTAGAGGGGGAAATAAGGGAGGCACCAAGACCAAACTGATGCAAGACTACTAAGTAGTAGGTCAAATACAGAGGGGATCACATATTCTAGCCACCCTGGGGGGGGTGGGAAGAGGAAATGGGAGATAGGACAAAAACGGAGGTGTAGGGAGGACAATTTAGGGATGGGAATCCCCCCTGATTTTATGTAAATATGTACCTAGAATATTATTGTCAACAATATGTAAGCCACTAAGATCAAAATAAAAATTATATTAAAAAAAAAAAAGAAGAAAAAAACCGGCTAACCTTTGCAAAAGCTGGCTCCCTGTGTGTGACACCAGGCGGGGAAAATCCGCAAAAGTACACCGGCCCAGTGGGGCTCAGCTGTGAAAGACTGTGAGTGTGACCTGTCTATGTCTGTCTACTGTCCTCTTGCGTGAAACTCTTGCGAGTGGGGCAAAAAGAGGCTCAGAGGAGCACGGCCGCTCCGCTTCGCTACGCGGCCGTGCACTCTTTCTAAGGAAAGAACTCCATTGCAACAAGAAGGAAAAATCACACTAAGAACGGCGCTATATCACAGAAGCAAACATTTCTCTCTGGACTGTCTTCTCTGTTGCATGCTCGGGCCTAAGATTTGTCCCAGTGTGAGGCTTCATCCATGGAGGACTCCCCTCCCTTAGAGGCAAGTCAGCCCATCCAGAAAGGGAGGAGCCAGAGGAGTGTGCTGCCTACATCATATAGACAATGAATACCACTACAACACGTAGAAAAACCCACAATACAAGTGTGACAATGGGGAAACAACGCAAACCAGCATCAGACATAGAGAATGAAGATGACAATTCTGAGGACCAGATAATGACTGAACAACTAATCAACCTCTCAGATAAGGACTTTAGACTAGCAATATGGAAGGTGCTCAACAGACTCCAAGAAACCATGGATCGAGTTGAACAGAACACTAATAAGAACCAAGAAAATATGAAGGCAGAAATGACAAAACTCCAAACTGAAATAACATGTCAACTAACAGGACTGAAAAAGTCAGTAAACGAAGTGAATGACAAAATGGATAAGCTCTGGGACAGGGTATCAGAAGCTGAGAATAGACTTGGTGCTGTGGAAGATGAGATACATAACAATTCCATACAGCAGGAGAGATTGGACAAAAAACTTAAAGCAAATGAGCAGACAATGGAAAAATTAGTCAAAGAATGGGAACAGACGAAAATAGAAGTCTATGATAAGATCAACAGAAACAACTTAAGAATCATTGGAGTCCCAGAGACCCAGGAAGAAAATTTCCAGGAAGAATCAATGGTCAAGAACATCATTAAAGAGAAACTTCCAGAGCTAAAGAATATATGTGATCAAATCCTGCATGCCAGAAGAGTACCAACCAAAAGAGACCCCAGAAAAACCACCCCAAGACACATCCTAGTCACAATGACAAATCCCACAGATAGAGACAGAATTCTGAAAACAGCAAGATCAAAAGGGGAAATCATGTTCAAGCAAGCTTCCCTGAGATTTACAGCAGACCTGTCACCAGAAACGCTCAATGCCAGAAAGCAGTGGTGGGATATTGTGACAAGACTGAATGAAATGAATGCTTCACCCAGAATACTATACCCAGCAAAACTCACTTTCCGGTTTGATGGAAGAATACATGGTTTCACAGACAAAAAACAGCTCAGAAACTTCACAGACACAAAACCAGTCTTAAGAGAAAAACTGAAAGACCTAATCTAAGACAAGACTACCCAAAAGACACACCAAATTTTGAAATAAAGATGGCGTTAAATCCCAGGACAATTCTTTCTCTCAATGTCAATGGACTAAATGCACCCGTTAAGAGACACAGAGTGGCTAAATGGATCAAAAAACTCAATCCAACCTTCTGCTGCCTACAAGAAACGCACCTGAATAGTCAGAACAAACATAGACTCAAAATAAAAGGCTGGAGAAAAGTTATCCAAGCAAACAACACCCATAAAAAAGCTGGAGTGGCCATACTAATATCAGATAATGCAAACTTTATACTCAGGAAGGTTGTAAGGGACAAAGACGGACATTTTATATTAATCAAGGGGTACGTAGAGCAGGAAGAATTCACTCTCCTAAACATATATGCACCGAATGAGGGGCCAGCAAAATATTTAATACAACTGTTGACAAATCTGAAAAATAATATCAACAACAACACAATAATTGTGGGGGACCTTAACACGGCTTTGTCAACACTGGACAGGTCAACCAGACTGAAACCCAACAAGAATATACTAGACCTGAGGAGAGAAATGGAAGAAAGAGGCCTAGTGGATATATATAGGACACTCCATCCCCAGAAACCTGGATACACATTCTTCTCCAATGTACATGGGACATTCTCCAGGATAGACTACATGCTGGCACATAAAACATACCTCCATAAGATCAAGAGGATAGAAATTTTGCAGACTACCTTCGCTGACCACAAGGCTCTGAAATTATTTGTGAACTCCAAAGGGACTCAGAAGAAACACTTTAACACCTGGAAGTTAAACAGCCTCATGCTCAATAACCAGTGGGTCCGAGATGAAATCAAGGAGGAAATAAAAAGGTTCCTGGAAACAAATGACAATAAAGACACAAACTCTCAGAACTTATGGGACACAGCAAAAGCAGTACTGAGAGGAAAATTTATAGCTTTGCAAGCACACATCAGGAAGGAAGAAGGAGCTTACCTGAGTAGCTTAATGACACAGCTAATAGAACTAGAAAATGCTCAACAAAAGGACCCAAGAATAGGAAGACAGAAGGAAATAACAAAGCTGAGAGCAGAAATCAACGAAGTGGAAACTCAAAAAACAATTCGAAAGATCAACGAAAGCAGAAGTTGGTTCTTTGAAAAAATAAACAAGATTGATAGACCACTGGCAAACCTAACAAAGAAAGAGAGAGAGAGAAACTTGATAACTCGTATCAGGAATGAAAAAGGAGAGATCACTACTGATATGACAGAGATTCAAAGGGTAATCAGAAACTACTTTGAAAAACTCTACGCCACTAAAAATGAGAACCTGGAAGAAATGGATAAATTCTTGGACTCTTATAATCTTCCACGGTTGAAGGAAGAGGATGTAGCATATCTAAACACCCCCATCACCATTGATGAAATTAAAACAGTAATCAAATGTCTGCCGAAAAACAAAAGCCCAGGTCCAGATGGATTCACTAATGAATTCTATCAAACTTTCCAAGAGGAACTACTGCCAATCTTGGCAAGACTCTTTCATGAAATTGAACAAACAGAAACACTTCCAAATAGCTTTTATGAAGCCAACATCACCTTGATACCTAAACCAGACAGAGACGCTACCAAAAAAGAAAATTACAGACCAATATCACTGATGAATGCAGATGCAAAGATCCTCAACAAAATCCTGGCAAATAGGATTCAATGCCTCGTTAAGAAGATCATCCACTACGATCAAGTAGGTTTCATCCCAGGAATGCAAGGCTGGTTTAACATCCGTAAATCTATCAACATAATACACAACATCAATAACAAGAAAAATAAAAACCACATGATCATATCAATAGATGCAGAGAAAGCATTTGATAAGGTCCAACACCCATTCTTGATCAAAACTCTCAGCAAGATGGGAATGGAGGGAACCTTTCTCAATATAGTGAAGGCCATCTACCACAAGCCAGTGGCAAATATTATCCTCAATGGAGAAAAACTGAAAGCCTTCCCTCTAAATTCTGGCACAAGACAAGGCTGTCCTCTCTCACCACTCCTATTCAACATAGCACTGGAAGTACTTGCTATAGCGATTAGGCAAGAAAAGGATATCAAGGGAATCCAGATAGGAAAGGAAGAAGTCAAGCTCTCACTGTTTGCAGATGACATGATACTCTACTTAGAAAACCCTAAAGACTCTATCAAAAAGCTTCTAGAAACAATAGACTCATATAGCAAGGTGGCAGGCTACAAAATTAACACACAAAAATCAATGGCCTTTCTATATACCAATAGTAATAAGGATGAAATGGACATTAAGAAAACAACCCCATTCACAATAGTACCACACAAACTCAAATATCTTGGAATCAACTTGACTAAATATGTGAAGGACCTATACAAAGAAAACTATAAAACTCTGCTCCAAGAAATAAGAGAGGACACACGGAAATGGAAACACATACCCTGCTCATGGATTGGCAGGATTAACATCATCAAAATGTCAATACTCCCCAAGGCATTATACAGATTTAATGCCATCCCTCTAAAGATACCCATGACATTCTTCAAAGAAGTGGATCAGACACTTTTGAAATTCATTTGGAACAATAAACACCCTCGAATAGCTAAAGCAATCATTGGGAAAAAGAATATGGGAGGAATTACTTTTCCCAACTTTAAACTGTACTACAAAGCAACAATTATCAAAACAGCATGGTATTGGAATAAGGATAGGTCCTCAGATCAGTGGAATAGGCTTGAATACTCAGAAAATGTTCCCCAGAGATACAACCATCTAATTTTTGATAAAGGAGCAGGAAATCCTAAATGGAGCAGGGAAAGCCTCTTCAACAAGTGGTGTTGGCACAATTGGATAGCCACTTGCAAAAAATTAAACTTAGACCCCCAGCTAACATCATGTACAAAGGTAAAATCCAAATGGATTAAAGACCTCGATATCAGCCCCAAAACCATAAGATATATAGAACAGCACATAGGCAAAACACTCCAGGACATTACAGGCATCTTCAAGGAGGAAACTGCACTCTCCAAGCAAGTGAAAGCAGAGATTAACAGATGGGAATATATTAAGCTGAGAAGCTTCTGCACCTCAAAGGAAATAGTGCCCAGGATACAAGAGCCACCCACTGAGTGGGAGAAACTATTCACCCAATACCCATCAGATAAGGGGCTAATCTCCAAAATATACAAGGCACTGACAGAACTTTACAAGAAAAAAACATCTAACCCCATCAAAAAATGGGGAGAAGAAATGAACAGACACTTTGACAAAGAAGAAATACGCATGGCCAAAAGACACATGAAAAAATGTTCCACATCACTAATCATCAGGGAGATGCAAATCAAAACAACGATGAGATACCACCTCACACCCCAGAGAATGGCACACATCACAAAGAATGAGAATAAACTGTTGGCGGGGATGTGGAGAGAAAGGAACTCTTATCCACTGCTGGTGGGAATGCTGTCTAGTTCAACCTTTATGGAAAGCGATATGGAGATTCCTCCAAAAACTGGAAATCGAGCTCCCATACGATCCAGCTATACCACTCCTAGGAATATACCCTAGGAACACAAAAATACAATACAAAAACCCCTTCCTTACACCTATATTCATTGCAGCTCTATTTACCATAGCAAGACTCTGGAAACAACCAAGATGCCCTTCAACAGACGAATGGCTAAAGAAACTGTGGTACATATACACAATGGAATATTATGCAGCTGTCAGGAGAGATGAAGTCATGAAATTTTCCTATACATGGATGTACATGGAATCTATTATGCTGAGTGAAATAAGTCAGAGAGAGAGAGAAAAACGCAGACTGGTCTCACTCATCTATGGGTTTTAAGAAAAATGAAAGACACCCTTGTAATAATAATTTTCAGACACAAAAGAGAAAAGAGCTGGAAGTTCCAGCTCACCTCAGGAAGCTCACCACAAAGAGTGATGAGTTTAGTTAGAGAAATAACTACATTTTGAACTGTCCTAATATTGAGAATGTATGAGGGAAATGTAGAGCCTGTTTAGGGTACAGGCGGGGGTTGGGGGGGGAGGAGGGAGATTTGGGACTTGGGTGATGGGAATGTTGCACTGGTGATGGGTGGTGTTCCTTTTATGACTGAAACCCAAACACAATCATGTATGTAATCAAGGTGTTTAAATAAAAAAAAATTAAAAAAAAAAAAAAAAGAAAACTTTTGTGTCTAAAGATCCTTTTATAATGAAGCTTGACACATTGGTAGATGTATCTAGAGACATTTGCACTCTCTCTCCTCCCTTTGGCCTATTCCAGCCCCAAGAGAAATCTGTATTTCCCTGGGGATTGGGAGAACAATGGTGGCTCTATGGCCAAGAATGCTTCCTCTTTGCACCTCAACCCCAGCTAGGCCATTTTCCTGCAGTGCTGTCTCTGCTCTGGGTGACAGCTGAGATGTATGGAGTCAGCTTTCTGTGCATTTCTGGATGAACACTTTATACCAGATCATCATGTCTTGTATCAATATAACCAACAGCTTCCGTCCTAGTTCATGCTCCTAAGTGATATCCTCTGGGTCAGTCTTGGAGGAGGTTTCCTGTCCTGCATATTTATGACCTCCTGCATCCCCATATCTTAGAATCCCAGGGTCTACTGTCTATCTCCTAATCAGAATGACATTTTCTAGTTCAGTTTCAATCTGTAAAAATAAAAATAAAATAAATTAATAAAAGAGGAGAAACCACAATGCTGGGGAAGCTCATTTATTTGTATTTCAAGGAAGAATTGTGATAGTTATATAATTTTTAAGGCCAATTTCATCTTGATTCACAATCATGAAAGTCTTGTGAGGTCTTAATTTTCACCAGCTTTGAACAAATGTATGAAAACAAATAGGATGATAAATGATAAATGATAGAAAGATGACTGGTATCTCCAAAGATATTTTGGGGAAGTGATTTATTGGCTTAGCCAATGTTCTTATGTTTGGTAATGAGTCCAACTTGCTAGTTAGATGAATTAATTTTCTAATGCTGTACTGTGTGGTATGTCTGCAGTTGAGTTAAAATTACCACTTACTTTTTTTCTAAATGAGGAACAAGCTGATGAGGTCAGTTGAAATGCAATTTATGATTATGTAAATTAGGCTATCTCAGGATATTAATTTGGAGACAAATGAGACTTTTATAATCTTGAATTAAGAAGCTGTTTGCCTTAAAAATTATACAATTTCCACAAATATTTCTTAAATGATGCAAAAGGACCATCTCTGGCTCTGTGCTTGCTCTCTTATATTTTATTTTTTTCCAGCTTTTTTGAAACATAATTGATATTAATAGTCCACAAGGTTAAAATGTACAATGCAATGATTTTATGAACTTATATGTTGTGAAATGGTTTGTTGCCACCTCCATCACCTCATGTGACAATCAGTTTATAGTGTGTTGTGATGCATATGATCTAGTGTCTCAGCAACTTTCAAGTATATATATATGTATATATATATATACACACATATATATAATATGGTATTAAATATAACCATCATGTATAGTAGATCCCCAGACATTGTAATCTTATATCTAGATTTGGACTTGTTGACCAATATATATATCTATATATCTATATCTATATCTATATCTATATCTATCTATATATCTTTTCCTTTTTTTTTTTTTTTGGGTCACACCTGGCAGCGCTCAGGGGCTACTCCTGGCTCTAAGCTCAGAAATCGCTCCTGGCAGGCTTAGGGGACCATATGGGATGCCGGGATTCGAACCACTGTCCTTCAGCGTCTAAGGCAAACGCCCTACCACTGCACTATCTGTCCAGCCCTGACAAATATTTCCTTATTTCATTAAAAAATTAGTCCCAACTCTGCTTTCACTCTTACTAATATTGATGATTTTAGATTCCATATGAAAATGATATTATACAGAATAAAACTTTCTTTGATCTAATTAACTTTCTGTTATGCCCTTAGGGTCCATTAATATTGTTGCAAATAGCAGGATTTCCTTCTTATGGCTGAACATTAAATATAAAAATGTATACATAGACATGTAACATGTAGATATTACATATGACTTATTCATTCATCTCTGGATAGATATGATGGATGTTTCCATATTTACTATGGTGAATAATACTGCAGTGAATATGGGAGGTGGCTTAACTTTTAAAGATCTGGCTTCATTTCCTTTGGATATATACTTTGACCTTAGCTTTCCTCTCTTAGAGTAGTTATAGTTTTCATTTTTAGGAGGAATCTCAGAACTGGTGTCCAGGCTGGGCATGCTCTCACCAGTAGTGTACGTATGTTCTCCTTTATCAACCTCTTTATTAGCTCTTGTTATCTCTTAACTGATGTTTGATGGTAGCTAGTCAAACAGGTGAGATGATATCCCTCAGTGTTTTTCATTTTTTTCCTGATATTTAGTGATGCTCTGGCCATTTGCATACTTTTAGAAAAACCGTATTTTATCTAACTTTTTTCTTTTGAGTCATTAGAGTTCCTCATATGTCTTGGTTATTAATTTATTACTGAATATATTATTTTCAAATGTTTTCTCCCATTTTATTTTAAGCTGTCGTAAAAAAAGCTCTTTGATTTTAGACCACACTTTGCAATGCTCTGTGCATACTGCTGGCTATGTGTTCAGGAATTGCTCCTGGTGGAACTTGGAGGACCATAAGTGGTGCTGGGGTTTGAAGTGCAGTTGGTCATATCCAAAGTAAGCATCTTAACTGCTGATATGATTTGCCTGTCCTGGGCTCCATTTTAATTTTATTGATTGCATCTTGTACAGATTGTAAGATTGCCTCTTGATTTGGTGTGTTTACCCATTTTACTATTGTTGCTTAGAATTTTGGTGTAATGTTCAATTTATTGTTGGCAATTTTAATCCAGGAATTTAATGGTTTTAGGTATAATGTTAAATCTTTAATCCATTTCAAGTTGAATTTTGTGAGTGGTATAAGATAGGTTGTCCAATTTCATTTCTTTATATGTGATTGTATACTTTTCCCAAAGTCTTTTATTGATGCAACTATTTTTTTAATCAAGTAGTCCCAGCACTTTTGTTAAATATTATTTGAACATATAAGTGAGAGCTTATTTCTGTTCTGTTAAACTATACTTTTTTGCTGAGTTTGTAAAGTTTTAATATCTTTATTTAAACACCTTGGTTATAAATACAATTATAGTTAGGTTTTAGTCATATAAAGAACACCCACCTACACCAGTGCTACATTCCCATCACCAATGTCCCAAATCTCCCTCCTCCCCACCCTCCCCATCTGTATTTGAGAGAGGCGTTCTACTTCTCTCATACATTCACATTGTTATGATAGTTGTCAGTGTAGTTTTTCTCTAACTGCACTCACAACTCTTTGTGATGAGCTTCATATTGTGAGCTGGACCTTCCAGCCCCCATCTCTTTTGTCTCTGAGAATTATTGCAAAAATGACTTTTATTTTTCTTAAAACCCATAGATGAGTGAGACTATTCTGTGTCTATCTCTCTCCCTCTGTCTTATTTCACTCAGCATAATAGACTCCATGTACATCCATGTATAGGAAAATTTCATGGCTTCATCTCTCCTGATAGATGCATAATATTCCATTGTATAAATGTACCACAGTTTCTTTAGGCATTTATCTGTTGAAGGGCATCTTGGTTGTTTCCAGAGTTTGGCTATTGTAAATAGTGCTGCAATGATTATAGGTGTAAGAAAGGGATTCTTGAATTGTATTTTTGTGTTACTAGGGTATATCTCTAGGAGTGGTATAGCTGAATCATATGGGAGCTCAATTTCCAGTTTTGGAGGAATCTCCATATCGTTTTCCACAAAGGTTAGACTAGATGGCATTCCCATTAGGCAGTGAATAAGAGTTCCTTTCTCTTCACATTCCCACCAGCACTGCTTGCTCTCATCCTTTGTGATGTGGGTTTTATTTTTCTTGTTGTTGATGTTGTGTATTATGTTGATAGATTTATGGATGTTAAACCATTCTTGCATTCTGGGGATGAAACCTACTTTATCATAGTGAATGACCTTCTTAGTGAGGCATTGGATCCTATTTTCCAGGATTTTGTTGAGTATCTCTGCATCTGTGTTCATCAGGGATATTGGTTTGTAATTTTCATTTTTGGCAGCATCTCTGTCTGGGTTGCTATCAAGGTGATGTTGGCTTCATAAAAACTATTTGGAAGTGTTCCTGTTTTTTTCAATCTCACAAAAGAACCTGGCAAGGATTTGTAGTAGTTTCTCTTGAAAGGTTTGAAAGAATTCATTTGTGAATTCATCTGGGCCTGGGCTTTTGTTTTTGGGCAGACATTTGATTACTATTTTATTTCTGTTGAATTATTTGTATACTTTTATGCCAATGCCATTTAAAAACTGTTAACAACTTTTTAGAATAACTTCAAATCAGGGAATATTACCTCTCATTTGGTTCTTTATTATAATTTCTTGGTCTATGCAGGATATTTTGTGATTTTATGGGAATTTTAAGATTTTTTTCTATTGCTCTGAAAATGCCTTTGGAATTTTAATAGGTATTTGTGGAGTATATAGATAGCTTTGGGCAGTATGGCCCTTTTAACAAAATTAATTTTTGTCTGTAAATCAATTAGTCTTTTTATGCATTTATATTTCAGCTGTGTCAAAATCTTATCATTTTCAGGGTAAATATTTTTATATTATTGGCTAAATTTATCATGAAATATTGCTTTTTGTTATTGTGAGTTAACCTTATTTCATTTTCAGTTATTTTGTTATTAGTATATAGAAATAAAATAAATTAATTATAATAGTTTTTATAGTATTTTGGATTTTCTATATATAAGGTCATATAATTTGCAATAACTTAATTTTGTCTTTTCTTATTTGTATCCTTTTAATTTCTTTTTCTTGTCCTATTGCTCTGGCTAGAAGTTTCGGTTAAATATAACTGATAAAAGTGGGAACCCTTATTTTGTTGCTAATATCAGAGGAAATTGTTTTAACTTTTCACTATTGAGTATAGTTTAAGGTGTTTTGATATTGTTATATATGACCTTTAATATGTGAAATGCATCATGTGTGTGTGGTTTTAGGACAAAACCATGAGCCTTATACATGTCAATTATGTGTTTCACTTGAGATATCTGAGTCACATCTCTAGTCCCAGAAGTACTTTATCTATGTCCAATCTGTTGAGAGCTTTTGTTTTAAAAGATGTTGTATTTTGTAAGATGCTTTTCTGCCTCTATTAAAAAGGTCATATGATTAATTTTTATTTAATCAATGTACTGTTCCACATTGGTATTGAATATGTAACTATCTTTGCATACTATAATAAAGACCATTGATTTTAGTGCATGATACCTTTATTGTGCTGTTGAATGAAGTTTGCCAATATTTTATTGAGAAGTTTTGCATATAGTCATTAAAGACATTGACTTATAATTTTCTTGTAGTGTTCTTTTCTTGAATGAGAGTCTACTACGTGGTGCTGAGGGTAGGAATCTGAGGACCATTCCTGGTGATTCTCAACCAGTCTTCAGTGTGAGGGCTAAAAGGACACTACTCAGATCCTGCAGTGCCAGAGATTACCTGGGTCACCCTGAAATTGTCTGGGCAATTTTTATTAATGCTGGAGGGAACAGGTAGTGCTGGGGATTGAACCTGGGTTGACCAAGATTTGTGCCTTAATCTCTGTGCTTTCTCTCTGGTTCCTCTTGTAGCATTCTGATTTGATTTTGTCTAGGATAATTTAGATCTTCTATGATAAGCTTGAAAGTATTCCTTCCTCCTAGGAGGAGTGTAAAAAGATAGGTAGGTCATAGTTCTTCAAATGCTTGGTAGAATTTGTTAGTGGCTACATTTGGTCCTGAGGTTTTCTTTGTTGGGAGGGTTTTGAGCACTGATTTGATTTTCTTTTTTCTTCTCTTTTGGTTGTCGGGTCACACCTGGCAGTGCTCAGGGGTTACTGCTCGCTCTGCACTCAGAAATCACTCCTGACCATATGGGATGCCAGGATTCAAACCACCGTCCAGCCTAGATGGCTGCTTGCAAGGCAAATGCCCTGCCGATGTGCTATCTCTCCAGCCCTGATTTGATTTTCTTAGTATGAGTTTATATTTCATAATTCAGGGGAATCCTGAAAAAATGCAGAATCTAACTGAATATATATAATGTAGCTTTTAAAATTCTTCATTTATAAACAATGCCAGGGATATTGTTATACTTACTTCTGGTATCCAAAACTTTGATAGGAAGTCCTTGCTTTCCTCCTATCTGCCATTATGAACACCCTTTCCCTCTATCTTCTTCTTCTTCTTTTTTTTTAGGAACATATCTCACGCATGTCTGAGATACTCATGGATCTATATTGATCTTTGTGAATGATTTATATAACTAGAACATTAATCTTTTTTTTGATGTATAGAGTGTGAATATTCTCTCCCATTCAGCTGGGAATCTCTTAGTTTTAGCACATGCAGAAACTGGTTTGATGTAGTTCTGTTTTTAAATTTTTGTTTCTGTTGCCTTTGCCAATAGAATTTACACATTCCATCTCTATAACTTTAGGCACCACTGGACCTAAAGAAGCAGATTCTGTTTATTGGGCACAAAGGAAGTTCCTCTGAAGATTCATCCATTTTGGTTTTGTAATATTCCTGTGGGCAAGTGAATTCACCTCGATTTTCACATGCTTTTTTTTTTTGGGGGGGGGCCACACCGGTAACGCTCAGGGGTTACTCCTGGCTATGCGCTCAGAAGTTGCTCCTGGCTTGGGAGACCATATGGGTCGCTGGGGGATCGACCTGCCGTCCGTCCAAGGCTAGCGTAGGCAAGGCAGGCACCTTACCTCTAGGGCCACCGCCCGGCCTTATCTCTTGATCTTGTCGGGCTAATTCAATCACTCTGATAAGGAAATAAAGACTAACCAAACTTCTGTACAGCCCAGTACAGACCCATTTAGTGGTGAAAAAAGGACTAATAATGATTCTAGTTCCTGAGGAAAACTCAGATCTGTTATTAATTCCTTTTTAATGGAATGTTCAAATGAAAAGTTGTTTAATGTGCAGGGATAGCCTTGGATTAGAAATCAAGAACCCTGGGTTTCATCAAAAAATAGGAAGAGGGGATGAACAGACTCTTTTACAAAGGAGACGTATGGATGGCCAGTAGGGATATGAAAAATGTCCATCGTCACTTTTTATCATGGAAATGCAAATCAACATCACATAATAAAATAATCATCTCATACAAGTGAACGTGATCTTAATCAAAAAGACTAGAAATAATCAATGTTGGTGGGAATGTAGTGAGAAAGTAACTCTCATTTATTGTTGATGGGAATGTCATCTGGTTTAGCCACCTTAGCAGTTTGAAAATTTCTTATAAAAGCATAAATTATCATAAAAGTAACAATAGAAATCTCATACAATCCAGTAACTCCCCCTCTTGGCATCTACCCACAAAATACCAAAACATTAATTTGAATATGCACATCTCTGCATTGCAGCATTTAGTAAACTAGCCAGGGTATGGAAATAATTCAAATGTCCAATGACAGATGAATAGATAATAACATGGTAAATACAGTTTCTACTGCATATATACATATATATGCACATATATAAACACTACTATATATTATATATAATACTGCATATATATATATATATATATTTTGAGTCACACCCGACAGTGCTCAGGGGTTAGCTGGCTCTACGCTTAGAAATCGCTTCTAGCAGGCTCAGGGGACCATATGAGATGCCAGGATTCGAACCACTGTCCTGCATGCAAGGCACATGCCCTACCACCATGCTATCTCTGGCTGTATATATGCAGCAGAAACTATGAAGCTCTAAGAAAGGATGGAATCATGCACTTAGTTTACTGCAACATGAATATAGCTGGAGGGTGTCATGTTAAAATAAGTCAGAGGGAGAGAACAAATTGCCAGATCATCTCACTAATCTTTGGAATACAGAGAGCTAAAACAAGGGAAAAGGCAATATCAAACAATAACAAGTCATTGACATTGGGTTACAAAACTGAATATCAAGCACTTGAGGGAGGGTTAAGAGGGAATAATGACTGGACTAGTGGTGATGTAAGAATTTTTAATAATGGAGTGTCATGGTTACTTTGGTGGTGGTAGGGTGTAGTGATATTGTACATAGGTACCATAAATTTTAACATTTTGATGAGAGTGACCATCTCACCTACATTGTAGAAAAATTGCAAGTGAAAATCTTACTTAAGATGAAAAAGAGTAAAAATCCCTGGGCTAAGTTTAGATAAGTTTTTTCTCTTCTCTGAGCTTCATTTTCCTAAAGGTGATGTACATGAATAGAGCTGAAGCTCCTCTGGATTTAAAATTAGAGGCTACGAATTGGTGATCATATTTCTGGGCCCCCTTTTATGTTATCTTTTGCAGCATTGCCAGGCCTGAAGTATGACTTTTCGACAAGATATTGGAGGATGTTCTAGAGGGTTTACCTCTCAATTGGCCTTTTATTGAGGTTTATTGACTGCCAAATGTTTAAGGGTTAGATGGATTATCTCACTGAAGTAAGACAAAGCTTAATTCTCCAAATGTCATTTGACACTCTTGGAAAAGCAAATGTCTCATCTGTTCTGAAATGTCATGAAGGGAAGTCATTGGAATTCATTGTTGAGACTGTAATCTTTCTCCATGTATTCCCCATGAATGCCATATAACTCTTCTTTCCAGACAGTTTCCATAGATTTAATGAAGAGAATGAAGCAGGTAATATGGAGGATGGCAGTAGATTAATGATTTCTTAGAAGATTATGCACAGATGGCAGTTGATGATGGATGGGAAGTTGACACATGTATGCTGAGGTTTTCTATGCATAAGGTGGCAGCTAGATATTAAATACTCACGAGTTGAATAAAATCTTTCATTCCTGAGATGAGGAAATTTGGGTTCAGAGAGTTAAAGCAGTCTTGAAAAGTTCACAGTTATTTGATGACAAAATTGAAAATTAGATCCAATCCCACTAGTGAAGAGTTAAAGGCTGAAGAGCAGATAGATGATTCTGACCTTGTGGCCCACTATTAGATCCTTATCAAAACACTTGATCTTTTGATCTCTTTGTGTATCAGTTTATTCAACTCAAAAGTGACAATAAAATATGAATGGGAGACTTAGTAGATAGTTGTTAACCCAATTTTAGACTTTTGAAAAGTGTATTTTGGTAATATATTACATAAATGTGTGACGTAAAGGTATTGCATTACATAATGTATTATGTAAGTAGACAGTAAGTGTATTATGGTAATGTATAATAGTAATCTTATGTCGCTGTAGTGAAATTTCTGCCTCCTAGGATTTCTTTGCTTTCAACCTTATCACCTGATCCTTTGCTCTTCAATAAGGCCTTATATTTCCCAGGGGGGGCTTTTCTTACCTGGAAGCAAGACCTTTGCCTAATTGATGCTAGCCAGTCTTTTTCCTCTTTGTAATTGATGTTATGTAAGGGTATGCAACTAGTTCTACATTGTAAATTCTGGTTTTATTTGGTATTTCCTCTATACTTCCCATCATTCTGGAATGGCCAATGCTGTCTTCTTATCTTGTGGATCTTGTAACTGTTCTTTCCACCCAGGTTGCTCAGCTGTCATTACTACCAATATGCAATCTTTTTCCTCTCTGTCAACCTCATATCACCCCTCCCCCTGCCCTGGGAATCTAGGTTCTACTTAGTGTCAGAGGTTATCGACAATCATTTCTTTATCTGATCCCCCTAGTGTCTGAACCCTACCACTAGAAAGTAACTTGTCTAGTTAAAGATACACTATCTTCTCTTAAATGCAGCTATTTCCAAAACATGCAGATCAAGTTTTACCAATTTTCCACACCTATGGGATAAATACCTTAATTGATGGGCTGCAGAATGAAAAGCTGCTGGGGAATTCTAAGGTATTTCTTAGTGAGGGAGGCTCTTTCATTTTTCTTCATATAGCTTCAGACATGGATAACCATGAAGAAAATCTGAGTATCCAGAGTAGTATCAGGGATAATTTATATAGAGAATACAATTAGAGAGGGGGGAAAATTAACCCAGCACAACTCTAAATTAGGAGATTCTGGATCTCTTCCCACCCCACCCAATTTTTACTGGAGAAAATCTATTGAAACTAGAGAGGGATTTTTCTCAGTCATAGAGTTGAGAGTTCAAGAACTCAGACTGATAAGAACCAATGACTGTGGAATAAAAATTGAGCAAACAGTGCCAACAGAGAAAAAGGGAGAGGATAGGTGATGTCCAGATGAAAAGCAGCAGGAGAAAACAAAGCTGGAAAAAAATCTCAGAAAGTAACACACACACACACACACACACACACACACATTTTTATCCTATGTAAACATAATCGAAGAAAGATTTCTTATTAGTTAGTGTTTCTAGCTTCACTACAATGACCCTTATAAGTCTAGGAAACTTTCTTGCAAATAAAAAGGTTCATAGAAAAGAGTCAAGACCAAATCACATATAAAGTTGTTATAAGAGAATAAAGACTAAGGAGTACAAAGAACATTTCTGTAAAGAGATGCCACAAATCAGAAGTATAACTTTCTTTTTTAAATTAATAAAATACATCATGGTACAAAAGATGAAAAAGTTTTGCAAATTAGAATTATAAATAAAAAGAAACAGAGACAAAGTAAAAATAACAGAAAAATAAAAGCACTATAAATATTTGAATAGGAATAAAGGGTAAAAAAGGAGAAATGAAAATAAAAATAGCCTTTGCCTTTTATGCATGGAACTAGAACATACCAAGCAAAAAAAGACAAGTACCAGATAATTTCACTCATGTATGGAATATAAAGAAACAAAGTTGGGGCAGGAGCAATAGCACAGCAGTAGGGCATTTGCCTTGCACATGGCTGACCCAGGTTGGACCTCAGTTCTGGAGCAGCACTATAGCAGTATGGGACTTGCCTTAATAGGGTTACAGGGATTGAACCTGGGTCCCATATGGTCCTCTCAGTACCTCCAAGAATAATTCCTAAGTGCAGAGCCAGGAGCATCATTGGGTATGACTCCCCCCCCAAATTATAAAAATAAGTCAATAAAAGGCTTTGGAAACAGAATAAATACAAAAATATTCATACAAGAAAATATTCTTAAGATAGCATGATTTAAAAAATGTATTTTGAAGTACACACATTATTACTGTGAATACTGATACAAAAATAAACTCCACGATACATCCAGTAAAAATTATTGGGCCATAAAGAGAGAAAAATCCATTGGATATTCATGCAACAAAATTTTAGGTTGCTGCCAGAATTTTAGAAAGTGATGTTTCATTCCAAGAGAAAATAGAAAAATATTTGATAAAAAAGTCAAAGATTTTATATCTACTAACTCTGACATTTAATTATTAAAAGGTGTGAATTGTTATTTGTATGTGAGGACTCAATAGAGTTTTCTTGAGTGGAACCTACTAGCAAAGAAACCCCAGCTCATTCAAGTAACTAAAAATATATTAACAGGAGTAATTGTGGTAAAATTGAGTAGGTGGCTAATTGCAGAATTTTTAAAAAAAATAGGAGATAGAAAATAGAGACTGACGGTATAGAGGGCAAAACTATAATGAGAAGATAAAATACCAAAACTATTTTTCATTTATTTATTTATCTTTTATTTATTTATTTATTTATTTGCTTTTTGGGCCACAACTAGTGATGCTCAGGGGTTACTCCTGGCTGTGTGCTCAGAAATCACTCCTGGCTCAGGGGACCATATGGGATGCCAGGAATCAAACCAATGTCCATCCTGGATCGGCCGCGTGCAAGGCAAAAGTTCTACCACTGTGCTATTGCTCCAACCCCTAGTTTTTATTTTCTTAAATATTTAAAGAAAATTAATTATTTTAAGAAAATTTATTATTTAAGAAAATTAATATTGAGGTTACATTGATCTATAGTACTGTATACATTTTTGGAATATAGTTTGACACCTTTTCAAAATGAATATCACCACATCATAACCAATACTCAACTACCAATATCTGCCAATCCTTTCAACAGATTCCTCCTCTCTCCACATATACTTTGGTAACCTCAGTTCTGATGCAAGAATCTGATGGTTTGTCTTCATTAGATAGTACTTATTTCTTTACTTTGTGTCTTTGCTTTTTTTGTTTGTTTGTTTGTTTGTTTTGGACCTCACCCAGTGATGCTCAGGGGTTATTTCTGGCTATCACTCAGAAATTGCTCCTGGCTCTGGGGACCATATGGGATGCCAGGGATCGAACTGAGGTCCGTCCTGGGTCAGCCATGTGCAAGGCAAATGCCCTACTGCTGTGCTATTGCTCTGGCCCCAACTTTGTTGTTTTATATTCCATACACAAGTGAAATTATCTGGTATTTGTCTTCTCCTCTGAATTATTTTGCTTGGTATGTTCTAGTTCCATGCATGAAAGGCAAAACCACCTTTTTAAATAGTTTAGTATTCTACTGTAAATATCCAACATCTACTTTACCCACTCATCTGTTGTGGAACATTTGGTTGTTTTCATATATTGGCTTTTGTAAATAGCATTGCATTCAACATGAGTATGCATATATCTTTTTGAATTAGTGTTTTAATATTCTTCAGATAGATACCTAGGGGTGAAATTGCTGGATCATATGGTAGATTTATTTTTACTATTTGAGAAATCTCCATTCTATTTTCCATAAAAGCTAGATGAATTTATATTTTCTGATAATTTGGAGGGTTGCTTTTATTTCACATCCTTTCAAGCACTTGTTTCTTGTCTTGTTGAAATATCCATTCTCACAGGTGTGAGGTGATATTTGAATGTGGCTTTGATTTGCATTTCCCAGAAAATAAGTGATTATGGGATTTTTTTTGTATTTATTGGCCATATATATATATCTTCTTTGAAGAAGAATATGTTAAGCTTTTCTCTCCATATATATTTTTTGAGTCAGACTTAGAAGTATTCAAAGATCTTTCCTGACTCTGTGCTCAGAGATAGCTTTGGTGAGGCTCAGAGGATTACCTGGGGTTCTAGAGATTGAATTCATGTCAGCTTCATGCAAGCAAGCATCGACTCATTGAACTAGCTTTCAGGTCCCTTTCTAAATTTTGATTAGGTTGTCAATTTCTTTGCTGTTAAGTTTATGAGTTCTTTATACACCTTGGCTGTTAGCACTTTGTTGGTTGCATGGTGTGTGATATTTTCTCCACATGCAGTGGTGCTCAGGACTTACACCTGGATACATTCTCACAGATGAGTTCAGGAGACCATATAGGATGATGGGGATTGAACCCTGGTTGACCATGTGCCAAGCGTTGTAATACTCTCTCTCTGGCCCTGTCTTTTCTTTTTGTTATTTAACATTTTTATTTATATAAGGAAAATGCATCAAATAGTTAACATAGTTGAGCATAATACATTTGTTTCCAGATAAGTGAAAGCAAAGTTATAGAAAAAATGGAAAGAAAAAATAAAATGGAAGAGAAAAAGGAAAGAAAAAAGAAAAAGTACAACAGCAAGCTTATTTGTGAAAATTATTGTATCACCAATGAAGCCATTAATACATTGGCAGAAGGATTATTAAGCTCTTGTTATATGTCCAATTTGTTAAATTGAGGTATTCTAGTAGATAGGGATGACAGCATCAAACAAATGAAGTTGTACAGAAATTTCAAGCTATGATACTACGACTTTAGGGGCATATACTAGTTGCAGGGCTATCTGGAAGAAGGCCTGATTCAAGTATGGCGACTGCGTTTGTGGATGTGATTACAGTTACCAGACTATCCGGAAGAAGAAAGATATGGGGGAGGGTGCCCATACTTACTCCAAAAATAGCCTGGTGATATCAGCTCAACGACCTGCATATCTGAGGTGTGAGCAGATTGGCATCCCCAAAAGGAATCATAGAGGGTCAGTGGTGAGGCAGGTCATTGGGGAACCAATGATTCTGAGTGATGGAGGCAGCAAGCATGGCTTCAGCAAGGGTGGGGGCTTGGCCCACCCTCTCTTCCTGAGATGGCCAACTTTCTGCTTTGTGGCTGGTGTAGCCATGATCTTTCATGGCTTGGTTTACATCTCTTTCGAGAAGAGAGAGTCTATGTTTGAACATGGAGACTGAGTTTTCCATCTTTTTTTTTTTTAATGAAAATTTTATTTCTGTGTAAAGGCCTTTTGATTTAAATTTAACTCTATTAGTCTATTTTTGTTTTGCTTCCCCTATATTGTAGTAAAAGCTTTGAAGATATCATTGGAACCAAATGCCATTAAATATAAAAACAATTAACTTTTAGTAATAATTCCTAAATAATAATTGATGATAGTGTTAACAATTACTCTGAATTTGTATAAGGTGAGTTAAAGAAAATAAATGATTATGAGATATTCACATATTATCATCTTCCATTGCTTGAAATAAAGTACAGATGTCATATAGAAGTGGTTGTGTACAGACCTCACAGTGTTAAATTCAAATGGAAAGTGTTAGTATGCATTCATGTTATGGACATCTGCTCATAGAATTCTTACTTAGATATTTTAGTATTTAGTACTGAATTCATCATTTCTATTGGCTGAGGAATAATTCATTATATGATCTTGTCACAATTTATTCTATACATTTACATATTTCATTTAATAAATGTATTTACTATCCTTTCCCATGTTCACTATTTGAAGTCGTGTGGTGGCAATGTATTTCTGAGTGACTCCTATTTAAATGAGAAATTTCTCAAAATAAATTGCATGATCAAGGGCTATGTGATTCTATAGATATTAGATGATTGCCTTCCAAAAAGATTGTTCAGTTTCAGTTTCCATTATGAATGGACTAAGCGTATCCCTTTCCTACAGGCTCAGCAATCTCTGCTTAGTCCAATAGAAAAAATATTGCCCTGTAGAGGTTTATTTATCATAATAAGATTTAACCCAAAAGGAAAATCCTATCTTTCATCTTAATTTTATAGGTTTATTTATACTTTCCCTCTTTTTTACTTTTTTTTAATGATACATTTGGCTGTGCTTTTGGGTCTATTCCTGGTATAGGGCTCAGAGGCTGTTTCTGTCAGTGTTCCAGAAACCACAAAGCCCCAGGGATTAGTCTCGGACCTCCTGCAAAGCATGCACTCCTAATCCTTTGAGCCATCTCTCTGTCCCCAATTTCTCTTTTTCCTTTGGGAAATTTACTATGTAAGATTTGATTCATTATGAGTTGAATGCTTATCTTTTCATTATTTACATATAGACACTATCACCATATTATATATGGTTACCAGTTTTCAGTTATACTTTTGGTAAATATTTTCACGAAAAAAAAAAAGCATGTATTTTAATGCATGAAATCTTATATTTTTTTAGAGACAGATTTGATAGTTCCCATCTTTAGCTTTTATGGTACCTAGGCTTTCTGGATCATTAGAAAAAAATCTTTGCCCCAAGACAATATTTCGCTTAAAGTTCCTTTCAATGACTTTTTAGCCCTTTATTTTATATTTAGATTTTTGAACTCACTGAAAATTTACTTTCATGTATGAGGTGCAGTGGGAATCTCTGCCTATTTGTCATTAGTCTTCCTGATAGTCATTTTTCTTCAGTACCCTTTATAAAAAAGCCTAACTATTCTCTATGGATTTGAAAAGACACTTCATTCTTACTAAATTATCATATATAATAGGCTTTCTTTAATGCTGTTCTGTTATGCTGAACTATATAATGCTCTTTCCCTACTCTATAGAGCTGAGGGATGAAGGGATTTTGTGAATATTCTTTTTCCACTGGCATCTGCAAATGAGCTGAGAGGGGTAGGATAACACCCTTCAATCTGCTGTGTATAAGTCTTCACTTCCCACCTTGATGAATCTCTTGGACTTCATAGTTTTTTTTTTTTTTTTTTTTTTTTACTGATCCCTTTAGTTAGCTTTAGGGGCCATTTCTGAGATAGCCATACCTTGGCCAAATTCATAAAGAACTCCTAGTTCAGAGTAATAGAAATGTCAACAATTGAAACTCACTCTGAAAGGATCTTCACTCTTGTATCATTGCTTTCAAATGACCTTCATTGTTAAAATAGCTATTAGGATTCTGGCTAGAATAATAATAGAAATATAATAATATATATAATAGAAATATGATTCTATTAATGAATAATTTTGAGGAAAGAGTAAAGAAATATACAGTGTGCATCTTCATAGTCAAGAATGTCATCTCAGTTTAGGTCTTTGAAAATTCCTTTTAGAGCATTTTCATAGAAAGTACTTGTAGTTTTCTTGTTGAGGATATTTTTAGATGTGCTATAATTGTTGTGAATAATTTGAATGTGGTTCTGTTTCCACTGTGTGTTTCCTACCTTATTCTAAACCAATTTCTGTCTATATAGAATTTGCTCTTGTGGAGACCTTGACAGAAAGGACTGATAAGATGGGGGAGAGAAGCTTAACTGGGAGAGTTGCAATAGATTGAATTCTCTTCTCCCACAATGAATACTGACTGGCTCTGTGAGAAGAGGCAGGCACCTCATTCTAGAAGAAATCTGCATTTTTTGCATCTTAGCCACCATAAAGTTAGCACATTACTTCTAGTGATCTATAATCTTTAGACACATGTAAGATTTGTATCAGAGTTCTACAACTCCTATTGCCAAATCCCTTTCATAGTTTCAGTGGTGGACAACCCATGGCATTGCAATTGATCAAGAATGTTCAGGGACTTTTTTTGTGTGTGTTACATATTTAAGTATTAATACAGGCTATGTATTAGTATGTATTAGCCTCTCTTGATATAACCTTAAAATATATTTGATCACAGAGAAGCTAGATATTTAATATACAAATGTTAGATGTCTTTAGAAATTTCAGAATAGAGAATTTTCCAGCTGATTAGAGTCTGTGTTGTTGTTTTTCTCTGAAAACTGGTACAAGATTGTACTGACATGGCAGGACAAGACCATGGTGGTAAATGAAGCCTTGGAGTTGGTATTTTTTAAGGCTGTATATCCTTGTCATTCCTGTCTTTGGGGCAGACTCCACACCCAGCAGGATTAGAGTCACGTACAGAGCTTTCACAATTAATATGGGAAACTGTCTAACAAGTTGTACATTTTGGTTTAATGGGATGCCTGATGAGTGACACATGGTTGTTTGTCGACTAAAAATATCTCGAAGACCTTTGAGCAAACCAAGGGAGACCTCTCTCTTGTTGCATCTCACAAACAGCTGCTCCCTGCCCTGGGTACACATAATTGCTGAAACTGATTGGGAAGGGCTGGAAGTGTTGGTACTGTCATATTAATTTTCTCTATAAATCAACACATGAACTTGACAGCCTAAGAAAATCTTTATCACTGTGCATTTATCCTTTGTGTTCTGAAAGAGGCTTCTCTGACTTCAATCCAAGCAACACTTTTTTATGAAACACAGTATTTACTGAGCATTGACAAGGGTTGGAGATGTAGAATCTAGATCCTATCTTCAGGGAACTTTACAGTCTAATGGAGAAATGGTTAATTAAGCAATAAAATAACAATTTAAAGTGATCAGTGTGGTGATAGGTTAGATCAATGTAATGTTTCTATGAAGATCTATCCATCTATTCACCCAGTTAAAACCTTCTAGTTTAGTAATGGGGCCTCAGAAGGCTTCAAGAGTTTTATATCAGCCTTCAAGCGGAACAGACAAATAAACAGATTATATACAAATATAAAATATGGCTATCTGTAGCAGGTATGGGGAGGGGCATATCAGAGCTGGGAGAAATCACCACATATAATATTGTCATGAGATGCTTCATAGATTAATTAATCTCTGCATTAAGTCTTGAATTATTGGTAAATATTTGTATCTTTGTTAGGCATTGAAGAACAATATTTGGGTGGTGGGAAGATGTGTAGAAGGATCTTACATGTATGGTGGGGAAAGAGAAGTAGAGTAGAACCCGATAGTAGTGTGGCTTATAATGAATATGGTGGGGGGAGGCTGTGTTGAGAGTTGAGGACAGATAAATCAGGTGGAGGTCACAGGATGGGTAGGATGGGTAGTCTTGAATGCTGATCTAAGGAACCTAATGTTATCTCAAACCTATTCAGTCACATGGTGAATGATCTTTAATGTCCATCCAAGGAGCCTAATGTTATCTAAAACCTATTTACAGCTGAGTTCCAGCTTTGTTCTTCTTTAGCTTCCTCCCTTTAGAAGCAGCCACAGTTATTTACATGCTGTAAAACACCATGCAAATTCTCAAATTTCAGAATAACGTACCCATTAAATAATAAGCTTTAAATTCAGTTTGATGACTTGTTTATGAATTTTTGGTTTATCCATTCACTTTTTGTTCATATTATATCATAGCTAACATCTACAATTGTCTCTAAAATGGCCAAGAGGGATTCCTAGGGCCAGTGAAATTTGAGTAAAATTGTGCCATTTACCCAAAGGAGATAAATTGTTGACTTCAGAGACTGGAGAGTCCTAGAGGGTAGACCAGCGGCCTGTAGCAACATCTTAACCAACACGAAAAAAAAAAAAAAAAGATGAGAAAATAGAGTCCCCAAAGTCTCTTTTTTTTCCCTCCAAATTTATGATTCTATACCCTTCCTTATCATTCCGAAGGGAGAGGGAATCAGGATGTTGTTCATATCTGATTACTATTTAATTTTACAACTTATTCACACTACAATCTTTCAGGTGATGTTTAAATAAGTTAAACAAAGTATATATTGCTGTTGAGGTAAGGTAAGCAATGAATCCTAGACTCTTACTATGAAATTGTGATCCAAGGTCAGCAGCATTAACTCACAAGAGAACTTAACTGAAAATACAGAATAAAAGGCCTCTTGAGACCTAGAGAATCAGCTTCATATTAACAGTGTCCCCATCCATACTAACAGATCTTGGTCCCTTGAGTCTGTGATGAATCAAATAAGAAACATATTGTCTCCTGAAAGAGCCAGATCAGTTTGACTTTAAAGGTTCTCCCCTTTTTAACATACCATGTGGCCTCTATTATGAATGTATCACTAAATATTAGTAGCAATTTGTGTTTGGGATAATAGATAAGCTCAGAGAATAATGATTTCTACTTTATAGCATGAATTTTGAGTTTAGTATCAAAGTTAAACAAAACAAATACTTCTAGAAGCAATGACTAAAGCTTGAAATTACTATGGAAAAAAGAATGGGTGTTGGGGACTTCTGGGTAGCAGGAACAGTATTTGTAAATGTCCAGGGGACTTTTGGAACTTAGTTGGACTCATTTCTTCCAGTAAGGGCTCAGTGTGACTAGAGGAAACTTGGGCTATTCTGGCAGTTTATGCCATCTTGCTTGAAGTGTATTTAAGGAAGAGTTCTTTCTCAGCTATGGGCAGGAGATATTGAATAAATAGAAGGAGCCCTGGCCCAGGAGACCATTTATCCCAATCATTTAACCACAAAAACTGGCCTCAGTTTCCCCCCCTCCCTAACTTGTGGGGGTTCTTGACTCCCTGTGTATCCTCAAGGCAGGGTGGATGGGGAAATGCTTAGTGAAGCAACATATACGCTACCACATTGTTTTGAAGCTTCCTTACCTCAGGGAGACATCTGTGGGGTGAAGTGAGGTAAATGGAGATGTTTCTAGCATCCCTGTTGAAGGATGGTGGATAATTAAAAAGACTGAATTTTTTTTTCTCACACACAATAGCACTGGGGGGGGGGGGAAGGGAGTGAGTGGCTGAGTGTCCCCAGCTGCATGTAAACACCCCACCGGAAGCCACAGACAAAGAGCTAATTATGACAGAGTGGCACCAGGCTGTGAGTGCTGAGCTACCAGATGTCATTAGCAACTGGGAATCGACCTGAGATGCTGGGCAGGAGACCTCCTTGTGTTTCGTGCAGGTCCTGTGGGCAGTCTGAGAGGGATGGCCAGGACTGAGGGACAGGGCACCTCCAACTCCATCTAGATAGTGTCCAGCATTGTGGGGACATTTGGACACTATCATTCTTATACTAGGGATCAGTGAGAAGGAGGCAAAGAAAACAAATTAAAGTTGAAACTTTAAGCTGCCTTTTGGTTTAAATTATGCCGAAGTCACACAGCCCACGACTTCAGAATATGCTCTTTGTGGGATGTGGGTCTTTGCATAAATTGACCTGAGATGATAATGACCTCAAATTGACCTTGTTAGAGAGCAGTGAGCCCCAGAGTTGCAGTCTGTCACAACACATGCCACGATAGGTTGGACATTCGAGACTCTGTTCTGCTGGGTAATCATCTTCCTTGGGGGGAATTGTATCTTTAGAATGTATAAATGGGGATATAAGAATGTACCCCTGCTGCGGGAATGCAAGGACAAGATAGAGGCCCTTTAAAGGTCTCCTCTCAGAACATCTGTTAGCTGTATAAGGATATATAGATCAAACCCGGACATAGGAGGAATGAATTGCCAAAAGCAAGGACAGTTGATTGTCACAAGGTTGCACGCCTTAGTTACTTTTTGAATTAATGCATCTGTGTGCACCAATGAGATACCTATGTTGTTAAGCCTATGGAACCCTTTATAAACCCTATACTTCCTCAGTTTGGGGTCCACAGACCAGCCTGCTTTATTAGAAGACTGGAGACTGTTGGATCCCTTAGCGCCCAGCTAATAAAAATCCCACTTGCTATTGCATTACCGATTGGTAGTCTCTCTCTCTCTCTCTCTCTCTCTCTCTCTCTCTCTCTCTCTCTCTCTCTCTCTCTCTCTCTCTCTCTCTCTCTCGTTTTGGGGCAATGGGCAACGCAGACTCCGCTCACTTTCCTGCCTATCCTTTTTTGGCTCTCTGTACCTCTAAATCTCTTTTCATTGGAGCAGTCTGAATATTCGACCCGGGCATGAGACCACCAACTAAAATCTTTTAGAGCAATGGCCATGGCCTTCTACAGCAGGATGAGGGGGTCACGAATAGGTCTTCCAGATAAAGACTAGTCCCCCTTAGAAGAAAATTCTTGCAATGGTGTTAGGCACACATTGGTTAAAGCAAAACATTGTCCCAATATTGTTTGGCAGACTGCTTCTACCTTTGCTCTTCCATCTCTGCCACCTGTGGCTTCTCTAACTCTAACAACCTGAGATCATTAGGGTGAATCCTAATCTAAAATGTGCAGGATCCTTAGCAATAGGGGGCTAATTTGGACCCAGATACAGGCACTCCCAGGGAAGACATGTGGAGATGCGAGCCGTGGGAAGAGAGAGCTGTCTCTGCTCATGACTGTGCCGGGATCACTGGCAAATACGAAGAGCTAGGGATCAAGAAAGGGTTGAGAGGTCAAAACCACAGTGCTGCAGTCCTGGACTTTTGATTCCTAGCCTGCAGGATAAAAAGATACTGTTTTAGGTTTCATTCACTCTCTCTGGTGTGCTCTGCTCTAGCAGCTTTAGGAAACGACTTCAAGGTCCTTTCAATGAGTGCTCCCTGGTGTGGCTTCTCAAAGCTCTCCCAGAAGACAGAGGCAGAAGAGCTTTGATGCGGATGCTGGGGAGGCAGCCATTCTCCCAGGGGTCTCTCTTAGTCAGTGGGCATCAGTGCATGCCGAGCCTGCTGGTATTTCCACTCCATGCAGGGCCCATGAAAAGTGGAACCCACAGCCACCCTGTGCCACCCACAGCCAGCACCTTCAAGCGGGCCCCAGTGCCTGTTCCTTGCTCAAACTTGTGTTCTCTGTCAAGTGAGGGTGTTGGGTCTTAGAGACTGAAGAATACAAAAGTGAGTGACTGAGCTCTATTCTGTCAGAGGAGGTGCTAGAAAATGAAGCGCCCCACTAAATCACCTTGGCCACCAGCCATTTCAGCAGGAGGTATTTTCTGCCTTCGTGGTCACAGATGGTGGGAGAAGATGGATGATGGGTGCCGCTGGGCTCAGTTTTGGCAACAGCAGCTTTAGGGGAATAGACACACAGTTTGAGGTGCCCAGGAGAGAAAAGAAATGGAGCAGTGACCTTGTTATCCCGAGGTCGGCATTTGACCCAGGTACTGCCCCACATTGAAGGACGTTGACCCTGCTGTTTGTGTCTCAGTTTGTAATCTCCTGTGCACCCCAATAAAGTGTGTGAGCATCACACCTCAACTATGCAAGTACTATTGCCATGTGTGTACCCTGGTGATTGCAAAAACAGAGAGAAGGGAAGGGGAGGAGTGGAGAAAGTTCATGTGTTGGTGTGACCCTTATTTCTTTCTTAGTTGACCCAAGGGATCTTCTGGTGTTCTGGGGTGTGTGTGTGTGTGTGTGTGTGTGTGTGTGTGTGTGTGTTTATGTGACCACTATACCTTTTCAACCTCTGCCTTCTGAACTCTGATCATGTGAGATTCCCCCATTCCTCAGAATTCTTCCCCGTTTCTCCCAGAGAAACCTGAGGCCTGTCCCGGTGGTTGATGAATGAGCGGTGCATGCCAGGGAAGCGAGCTGATAAGAAACCTTTTACAAAGGTGAGATTGAAAAATAGTTCCTAGTAAATCCTGGGTTTTACCTTTTAGAAATGGAGTGTTGGTTTCTAAGCAAGCCTCTTTAAGGGAGTCTATATGGGAAATATGTTGGTTGTTGGGACTGGACCATTATAGACTATTTTTTCAATAAGAGATGAGAAGGAGATTAAAAAGTGAGAGAAGAGAAAAATGCAGAGGAGAGAGACAGAGTTTACGATGATCTGAGCCACTGTTAGCCTTTCCTTTCCTGGAAACATTTCATCAATAGGCTTTAGTAACCACTTGAGTACCTACTTGGGGTAGGTATGTGGGAGATATCATGAGGACTGTGTTTAGGAGGTCTTACTAATTTGTTCTACTGGTATCAGGGGTGTGTTCCATCTTGTGCCCACTTCCTGATCTGGGTCAGGACTGCTCATGGTACGGGGTGACCTGCTTGAGACCCTAACTGACTGGTGGTTTGATTGCTGTGAGCTAGAAGAGTGTGTGCTGGGATTCCCCCCAGCCCTGTGGGTGCTGAGTGAGCAGGGCAGGACCTGATGAGGATTCACTGGAGGCTCCCAATTCCACAGAACTGGAGAAAGAACATGCCTCAAAAGCAGAGGACCTGCTGCCTACTATCATGGTTATTTGGGGGTGCAGTTGTTCTATTGCTGTCAGGTATGTCCCAGCTTCTAGATGGACATCCTGTATGGCTTCTTCTTTCTTGCACTCTGTTCTTGCTTTCTTCTTTACTCAAGGGGACTTGGGGAACAAGGTGTATAGGCTTAGTTGGAAAAGAGAGGGCAAGCAACAGTTTTTTGTGGGACTAGAGTCCAGGGCTTCTTCCACATGTTGCCTGTATGCTGCCACTGAGCTACATCCCCAGGCCTTGAGCCCCATATTTCTGTGTTTTTCAAAAATAGGGGCCATGCCTAATCGAATTTCACCAGGGATATATCTGTCAGTGCTCTACAGTGCTCAGGCATGCAAAACTGAGGAAAGTCTGGGTCTGTATAAGCTTGGCATACATGCCATCATTAGCACTCCCTGCCTCTTGAAATCCTGTTCTTAAAGGAGAGGGTTTGCTGATACCAGGATCCTGAAGACCCCTTTTAAATACAATATGTGCCTGCTGTGTATGAAGAGCAACAGGGTGGCTCTTCCCCAAGAATTGTGTTTGGAGGCTACCCCCACACTCTGAGTATGAGAAATACCCCGAGAAAACCTCAGGGGAGTTTCCATGGTATCCGAGAGCCTGAAATGATGTCTGAGACATACAGGACCCTGAATTCACTTAGCAGTATGGCACTTGCCTCATCTATTTGATCTGCCCCCCACCTCCAAAAAATCTTAATTCACTTAATAGACTTGGAAACTACTTAAAAACATGGCAGCCTTGGGCCAGGCCATCAGGCCTCCTCCCTCGGTTTCAATTACCTTCTAATGGTTAGACTCACCCCATTGTCTTTCGCAGAACTGCAGGGATCAAATAGGTTTTTCTGAAATGTCAAATGTTAAACAGATGCTAAGATTTAAAGGGCCTTGTTATGAGCAGGTACAGGCTATCATCTCAGAATAGGGGACTTCTGCGAAGTGACCTGGAGGATTAATGAGTCCAATGGCATTTCCTCTTTGACATTGTTTTTTCCTAAATGTCTGGGTCTTAGGATGTGAAGCCAGTGGGCAGACTGAAAAATTAAAATTGAATTGAGATTTGTTTCTGTGCTCAATGCAGTTTTTTTTTTTTTTTTTTTTTTGGATGAGGAGATTTGTGTGGATCGTTTAGGGATCTCTTCAGGCTCTGAGGCTCTCAAGACCCATGGGTACAATTTTGGCATTCAAGACCCTCTGTGCCCCACTTTTATAATCACATTCTTCCTTTTCTGCACTCGATGCATTGGGAAATTCCCTTCTCCTTTCAGGAACTAGACTAGACTAGAGAATTCCTGGAAGGAGAAGGGAATTTCTCAATGCATCGAGTGCAGAAAAGGAAGAAAGTGATTATGTTCCTTTTCCACATCTTACCACATGTTTCCCTATTCAGAGGATGAGCAAGTTGTAGCCAGTCTGAGAAATTATTTTTTGGTTAGGGGGTGGTGGTCATATTTGGTAGTGCCCTGGGGCTACTCTGACTCTTTGCCTGGGGAGACAATGCAGTTCTAGGGCTTAAACCTGGGCCTCCTGCAGGCAAGTGTTCCAGTCTATTGAACTACTTCTCTGGTCCCTTCAATCTGAGATTTCATCATGACCAGAAGACAGCTCCTGTAGAATTGCCACAGTGCTCACTGCAGTTACTACAGTAAGCTGCAAAGTTTCCAGGCTTCTGCAGGCTATTGCAGTAAGCTGCTAATCTGCCTGCTGCTTGGCTGCTGCAAGGCTGCAGAGGTCCAAGGCTGCCAGGGCTGCAGGGTCCAGTACTGCAACTCTTGAAGGGGCCTGTGGGGTCCTGCTGCCCAGTGGGGTCAAGAGTCCACCCAGAGATGCCAGGAGAGAGAGAGAGGGAGGAGAGAGAGGAGAGAGAGGAAAGAGAAAGAGAGAGGAGAGAGAGAAAGAGAGAGAGGAGAGAGAAGACAGGAGTGGGGAGAGAGAGGAAAGGAGAGGAGAGAGAAAGAGAGGAGAGGGAAGAGAGAGGAGAGTGAGGAGAGGAGAGAAAGGAGAGAGAGAAGATAGAGGAGAGGAGAGAAAGGAAAGAGAGGAGATAGAGGAGAGAGAGAATTGGAAATTTACCAGTTAGAGGTGGTGGTGATGGTGGGGAGACCTGGGAGGGGAGACCTGGGTTCAAAAAAAGAAAGAGGGATAGATATAAAGCAGGCAGCATCTCGTTGATGCTTTTTATCTGACCCCCAACGAGCTGGTAGGGGCTGCTCTGGTCATTATCCTGGACCCCCCACCAAAGGACCAAGTCTTCCCTTTTATACCTGGCATAACAAGGAATGTCTAGGGGCAACTCCAGTGAGCATGTCCAGGTCAACTGTCATTACAGTGGTGGTATCCAAGAGGCATGTCCAGGCCCAACTACCATACATCAACAGACCCACCAGATGAATTTCTAATGCTGATCTCTATTCTGTCTTTATGTTTTGATTTTGAAGAAGGAACTCATTTTCCAGGGTGATGGGAAAATTAAAATAAAAAGGCAAAGTTATTCTATTGCTCACATGATTTTTGCTCTGATTTCTAAGGCAGCACTGAATATTACAGGTTGGATTGTGCTGACATCAATCCTCTTGAGATGTTAGTGGGGCCCAGAGTGCTCTCTCTCCAGGCCTGAGCACCAGGCACCTTTATTATCCTAAGATTTAAAAACAATTTTTAATGTTTTAATTTCATCTTTAATAAATACATTTTTAATTAAATTATCATGAGATACAGAGATACAAAGTTGTTCTGATTGAGTTTCTGTTATACAATGTACATTTACTAATGCACATTTTCCACCACCAATGTCCCAAGTTTCTCTTTGGCCCTCCCAACTACCTTTTCCCCTGCCTGCCTCTATTTCAGATACTTTTCTTATCTCTCTGTCTCTTTCTCTTTTTCCCTCTTCCTTGTTTTTCCATTTAGATATTGTAATATTATATTTAGATATTGTAATATTTTTATGGAAGGGACATATGCATATCACTTTATCTCCCTTCTACATTCAGTTCTAGTCAGAGTGATATTTTCCCACTATCATTGTCATATGGTTCTTTCTCAGACCTAACTGCACTTTCTGGCTCTTTATGGCAAGCTTTCTACCATGGACTGGTCTCACTGGCCCTTGTCTCTTTTGACTAGACACCTTTTTGGAAGAGAATTTCACTAATGCAGGGTGAGGGCCTCAGAATGCAAAGAGGTCCCCATTCCTGGAGTGAAGCTTTGCCTTGGCTGTTTGTCCCTGGCTCAAAGATGCACTCAAGTTGTCCCTAAGTCTATCGTCCTCAAGAAGAATAGGCCAAGTAAAAGGGACAGGCAATCTTGGTGCCACAGTGTGGGGTGTGAGGGTGCTTCTCTCTGGCTGCAGGGAAAAGAGAGAGAAGAGAGCAAGTCTCATTCAGGAACATATAATGGTGCACCCAGCCCAGCAGGACTTACTCCTCATTCCATGCCACCTTATTCATGAAAGTATTTTCCCCTTTAGTACAAGAAAAGATATAACAAACTCATTAATACACACACAAAAATGTTGAAAACAAGACAACAAAATAACCTGAACCCAGCAGACTAGAAACGCCCCCAAATAATTTCATTATTTTCTTGACATGTGCTCCTAGTTTAGTCCTATTGTCTTTGGTATGTACTGTCTATACCCCTCCACCTCACAGAGACTTGATCGTTTTTCTACAAGAGAAGGACCCAGCCTTTCCTTGAGCTGGACTGAGTGAAAAAAGTAATTGTTATTGATGTTTTAGCACAGTTTCTATTTCATTCTCATTGCTAGCAGAACATATAGTTTCAGGAATGGCATCATGTTTGGAAAGGCATCTGTCAAGTTTCTCACATCTAAAATCTCATGCAATTTTAGATTATTTATGTCTGTTTTATGATGATGTGTGTTATAAACAAAATGTGCACTTGAGAGAGAATACACATACCATGAAATTAATTCCTTTAGGGGTTGGAAGATAGTCCAACAGTTACTGGAAGGACCAATAATGTATCTTGGGCATCCCAGGCACTTTAGGGCTTCAGCAACTTTGTATCCTTGTACAGAATGAGTGATCCAGTTGTCTGAGAATTGTTGATGGGACCTAAGGGCCTTCTGAGCCTCACTTGAGAAGCCTCCTCAAAAGCAAACTCATTCCTTTAAAGTGCATAATTGCAAAGTTATAGAGACATAATTAATCTTATCCCAGAACCTTTTTATCAACCTGAAAAGAAATTCCTTACCCATAGCATCCCATTGTCTACCTCTTGGTACCTAGCCCCCAGTTCCTAGGAATAATGGTTCTTATCTCTGTTTCTATAGATTTTTTTAATATAAATTAAATCATACAATGGTGACTTTGGTATTTGTGTTCTTCTTAGCTTCACGGGCCATCCATGTTGTAGAATGGATGAATATGGCTGAATAATATTCTAATTCACAAATATGCCACATTGTTTATCCTTTCATAAATTGATAGACATTGGATTGTTTAAACATCTAGGCTATATTGAATAAGACAGCTATAAATAATTATGCACGTTACTTTTGTGAACACATTATTTTCATATCTTTATGCACCTATACTAGTTGTTAGGAATCTCTAGAACATTTCACCACAAGACTTTCTTAAACACAATAATCCTCTTTTCCTTGAAAACTAGTTAACACTAGGTGGGATAGACTGGGGGAGAGGAATGATGATTACCCAAAAGGTCTTTCAAAGTTTCCCACTTCTTTGATTTCATAGAAATGGAGGCTGACAACAGGACACATCAGAAAAATTAAGTAAAATTATAAGTCACTATTTTAGAATAAACCTTTTATTTAGCTTTATGAGGAATGATTCAGTTCTACTTCAGTTGTGTAGTCTATTGGTAAAAGTGGGATGTAGGATCTGGAAAGATAGTTTAGGGATTCAGTGCTTGCCTTGTATGTGGTCAATCCTTGTTTGATCCCTGGCACCTCATGTTGTCCTGGTCCTCTGTACAAGGTCAGGAGTTATACCTAAGCCCAGATCCACGAATAAGTCCTGAACACAGGCAGGTATGGGTCTCCACTCCAGATAAAATAAATTATGGACCTGGCTGCATGGATTGACAGTCCAGCTTCATTACTTACTAGCTGTGGCCTGACTGAGCTGTTTAGCCACCCTGTTAAGGTTGGAGCTATTATTCTCACACAATAATTCATGTAACATATGAAGTAGGGTCCCTGGAAAACTCCCTTGTTGTAAATATAATACTTTTATTTGGTATCCTTTAGTAATGGAAACATCTAAGGACATCTGCATAGAACTCTGGTCATTAAAGGATTCATTTCTGGAGCATGTTTGAAGTAACCTGTCAGGATTGTCATACCACTAGCTGTCCCTCACTCAGTTTATACCCATTTTCAATACTGAACCTGGAAGAGCTGGTGGTAGGGCCTATGGTTCTATAAGAGGCTCAATAAATATTTGAAGACTGATCAAATCACTGCAGCAAGTGGGGATGTGAGAAACCTAAGAAGGTTCCCTAAGAAACCTTCTAACACAAATGGCTTCATTTGTGTCTAGACAGCTACTCCTGGTTTCTTCTGATCTCACCCATTCCACCAGTCTCTTGGAGATTTCCAGCAAATTGACATTGCCAAAGTAGTTCCCACCCTAAGAAAAAGTAAGTCATATATTTGTGCTTTATTCCCCCCTCACCCACAAATTAATCCTATCAGTTTTCACTTAACTTGTAACAAATGAAACAGAGAATTTTAGAGGACAAGGAGAAGCAGCAAAACCTTTGTAAGTCTGTCTAGATGGGTGTCTGTCTCTACTTATCTACCCACCCATTATTTATCATGCCTTTCTGTCACTATCCATTTATCATCTACCAATCTATTTATCATTTATTATCCTATCTATCTATATAACTATCTATCTATCTATCTATCTATCTATCTATCTATCTATCTATCTATCTATCTATCACTTATCTATCGATCATTCACCCATCCATCCAATCCATCCATCTTTTATCTTCTTCCTGATTATCTAGTCTTTTTATAGTCCATCACCCACTAGTACTCACCAATATTCACTATTTTCTAAGCGACCTGTGGGGGACATAAAGTAGAAGAGGAATAGGATACACATCAGAAAACAAATAATTGCAGTATAACATAAGAAACACAAAGAGAATATGAAAAATGTAGTCATCAATTAGTGGATCTGGCCTTCTAGTCACAGGGAGAGAATTACCTAGAAGTATGGATCTAGAATCATATACCAGATCTACCCACAGCTCAACCAATCCCTCCTAAGGACAGCTATCATCTTTGTTCAGGTTTTACGCACAAATTGTTGACCACAAATTTAATTTCTTTGATTCACTTAGAGTGAGCCCACAGCCACTTGGGACTAGGCCTGGATGCTGTAGTCTAACACTTTCTCCTGTTGTTTCTCATGATGCTATATGAGTGGGTTCATGTAAAGGGTTGTGGTTTTGTGGTTCGCAGACTAATAGAAGTGTCAGTTCTACACAGTCCCCAGAATTCTCTGGAGCTCTTTCTCTAAATCTAATTGCCTGTGGCCCTCTATCTACCTCCTATCAGAAGGCTAATGTTAATAGCCTTCAGCTTAGTTGACTGCCTGATGGCTATTTCTGTTCTCAAGCTAAGGGACATCTAACTTGTAGCTATAAACATCATTCAGGGTGTTTAGTAAATCTAAGCCAAATGGATTTGCTTGCTGTAAAGTGACAATACAGGCACCTTCTGCTGTCTGGTAATCTCTGGAGTGCATGACTTGGTGTATGTGAGGATTCATGGGTACACTGTGTCCCTCTATGTGGCAGAGACCCTGTTTTCTGTATTCTCTTGCTACTACCATCCACTTTTCTCTTAGGTCACAGCCAGGGCCCTCAGACACATGTAGGTTATTTGAATAGCTGATTCCACCCTTACACAGAGCCATCTGGTAGCCTTATTTGTCAAGGTGTTTGCTTGGGCACTGCTCACTCCACCAGGACCTGATGCAAAAGTGGTTTGGAAGGAGCTAGTCTTCTACCTAGGGAAGGGGGTCTCAAACTCAATTTACCTGGGGACCGCAGGAGGCAAAGTCGGGGTGAGGCAGGGCTGCATAAGGGATTTCGCTTACTGAATATTCGCAATAAAAAATCACATTAGTAAGAAAAAACGCAAAAAATTGCATTAAACATTTGCATACCCTGCACGGAACTGTTCGGGGTATGTGAATGTTTAATGCAATTTTTTCTTACTAATGCGATTTTTATTGCAATTATTCGGTAAGCGAATAATCGCGAAAACTGCGATATTTGAAGGCCGGCTGCGGGCCACAAAATATTGTACGGAGGGCCGCAAATGGCCCGCGGGCCGCGAGTTTGAGACCCCTGACCTAGGGGAACTGCTCTGGAGTCTTCCAATGCTCAGAGGCTCTTAGTGCATGAAGAGCTAAGTACATCCATCACTCTGGAAGGAAATAAATCTCCTAGCAGGAGGGAGCCTACCCACTGTGCTTTACATTCTGGGACCTGTGAATGGCCTTCTAAGATTCAGCATCCTCCACAGTCTGGTGGGACTTAAATTTCTCCTGAAGTTTGCAATGTTATGAGCATCAGCTGGCTACTTCCAGCTATCTGTTCCAGCCTTGCTCCTTCATACTCATATTGCAACTCACCTAGATAGTAGCTACTTTTTCAGAAAACTTCACCTGAGACCTGCACTTTTTTTTTTTTTTAAATCACTTTACATGCTGTGGCGTAAATGTCCCATTTTACAAATGAGGGAATTGGAGATTCAGACAAGTAAGCAATTTGGCACCAAGAAAATGCTTTGAAAACTCTCCCTTGACATCAGATACTTGTTCCAGGTACCAGGTTCTTCATATTGCTTTTATTTAAGATCCTGTGACATAGGAACTATGATGATTTTCAGTGTGTGTGTGTGTGTGTGTGTGTGTGTGTGTGTGTGTGTGTGTATGTGTGTGTGTGTGTGTGTGTGTGTGTGCGTGTAAATTTAGAGCACTTACAAGTGAGTTGATTAAGCAGTTGCTTCAAGGTCTGGGAGACTGAATATAAAATACTTAGCCATTCTACCTAATCTCAACTGGTACACTATGTTGTCTCTCAGAGACTTCTTATTTATTGGGATCACATTCCTCAGTGGGCAGGGGCCAGGGTTAAATTTACATCCAGCAGAACTTGACTTATGGTTGTTGCTTCAGTGTAGGGTCAAAGGTGATGGAGAAGAGAGTGTGCGCCAGGGCCCTACCCAGCAATGCTGGCAGGAAGGGTAAATCCTCCTGGGAGTTAAACTCAGGACTCTGTCAACCCTCAAAATCCCCATGGTCTATGTTGAATGGCTTGGTTATCTGGATTTAGTTATGTTACTAAATTTTTCTTCCAAAACTAAGATGAATGGCCCCAAATGATTATTATGCTAGGTTCATAATTTATTTCCATTTCTGAAGCCAGTCTGCAAAAATGTAAATTCTGTCAGACTGAGCACTAAATGAGATTTCAATAACCTTTTTTTTTTTGGTGGAGAGTAATCTGAAATATCTATTAAAACAAATAACACACTCATCTTTCCCACTCGCAAGCTTCACTTTGGGAAATTTTCTGAAAGAAATAGAGGCACAGGGGAGATAAGGTGTGTGATGAGGGAGGTTTAAGCTCCCTTGTTTATAATGACAAAGATCAGGGAGAGCTTGGCAGCCTGTCACTAAACTGGAGGAAACAGACAGCTGAATAAATGAATCGTTGTTTGTCTATGCAAGGGAATGGGTGCAGCTCTGAGCTGGAAGGCCGTAGGCTGACAGGAGCGGGGAGCAGAAACACATGCCTAGAAAATTCTAATTTCAAAAAGCTTACAAGTGCTTTTTCCTTCTTCCCTCAATAGAGTAGTTAGTTTCTGTGGTGTAAGGAGTAAGGAAGGACATTACTCCAGACTAATTCTGTTTATTGCATGGGAGGGTATGAGGCTAATATAAGGTAAAGAATAAAATTGGGTGGCACTATGAATTGTCTGCTGTTTCACTGTAAATGGTAAATATGGTGGTATTAAAGAGATATGTAGGAGCTGGAGCAGTAACACAGTGGGGAGGATGTTTGCCTTGCACATTGCTAACCACAGTTTGATATCTGGGATCCCATATGGTTCCCTGAGCCTGCCAGGAACATTTATATGTGCAGAGCTAGGAGTAACTGCTTGAGTGCCGCTGGTGTGGTCCACCAACACAATATATATAAATATTTATAAATATTTTTATATTATATATAACATACAAGAGATATTTAGGACCAGAGTGAAATTCTAGATTCTCAATTTATTTTGGACAAGCATAGTAAAAACGGTAGCTTTTGGACCATGTTCTGACATTATCCAAATCATAATAGTAGTATCAAGAGATAGGATACATTTCTCACCCCAGAAAGTTGCTTTGTGCTCCTTTCAGTCAATTCCTGGCAGCCATCTCTATAAGCAGCAACTCCTTTTATTATTTCTTTAATGAGAACTTAATTTCCAGTTGTGAAAACTTTTTGCTTCTTTTTCTGTTTTCTTTTTCTTTCTTAATTTTGACATGACTTTGCTGTCTACTGCAAGAAATTCTTTTTATTGCAGAGCAATATTTCACCATATAAAAATACCACAATTAAGTTATCTGTTCTTCTTTTGATGGACATTTGGTTTGTGTCTCAGTTTAGGAGGCTATGAATACACTGTTAGGAATATTCTTTAATATCTTAATGGAAGTCATAGTGTATCATAATTTACGTTTCAGGTGTATATCATGGAAAATTTGTTGTGTGATTGTACTACACTAAATTCATCCCTGAATGTTCAATTCTAATCTTTATCATAGGCAACCGACGCCTTTTTATTCATTTTACTTCTTTCTACCTTTCTTCCACCTTCTATTTTATAGCTCTTAATGAGATTTTTCTAGTCTAATCCATTTTGGTTTTATTTAATTCACTCCTCCACTTTGTATCTTTATTGACCACACGTGTGACTGCTCTTTTGCATCTATTTTATTCACAAGCAGAATCAGTCCTTTTGGATCATCCATGTTGATACCAAGGGCAGATCTTTTTATTTTTTCAGTTTACAAAGTAGTTTTCTACATCTCCATTATCCAGTCATGCTGTGGATATTAATATATACTTTTTCTTATATACTTAGATTTTCCTTTTTCTTCAGTAAATGCTAGAAAAAACATTTGCTTGGTCAAAACCTAGTCATACAATTATATTTGTAAGAAACTAATAGTTTTCCAAATGTGTTGCAACATTTGAACATCTCCAGAAATGTAGGAGTGTTCAGATTACCCCATATCTTTGCCAGGAAAGCTTTTCACTTTATAAAAATATTTTTTTGATTTTGGGTCACATGCCGCAATGTGCAGGCATTTCTCCTGGCTCTGCACTCAGGAATTAGTCCTGGCAGTGCTCTGAGGACCATACGGAATGCCGGAAATTGAGTCCTAGTTGGCCACATGTGAGGCAAATGTCTTACCCGCTGTACTGTAGCTCCAGCGCCATCTGGAAATTTTTGTATTATAAGTTTCATATTACTAAATGTAGGATGATATCTTGTTATTGTTTTAACTTACATCTCTCTAACAACTCATAATGCTGAGCACTTTTTGTGACCTTATTTTGACCTTATTATGACCTATTCTCTCTCTCTAGTTATTTTTTTTTTTTGAGTCACACCCGGCGGTGCTCAGGGGTTACTCCTGGCTGTCTGCTCAGAAATAGCTCCTGGCAGGCACTGGGACCATATGGGACACAGGGATTCGAACCAACCACCTTTGGTCCTGGATCGGCTGCTTGCAAGGCAAACGCCGCTGTGCTATCTCTTTGGGCCCTGAAATTAATTTTAATGATAAAAGTTATCTAACCCAATATATTCAACTGATATATTATTGTCTTTCCATTGCATAATAAGTATTAAACTTCTTAATGAGCTATTTGGACATTTATTTTTGTACTTTTCTTGAAATATTGTGTTCAGTTTATACTTATAGCTTATCTAAATCAAGCTGGCCATGACTGAAGTTCTCATCTGACTAGTGGTTACTGTAGTAGACAGTCACAATATAGACCAATTTGAGAAGAATTACCATTTTTTACAATATTGAATCTTGCATTCCAGGAGTCTGATATATCTCTTTGTTTAGGTCTTAAATTTTATGTACAGAAATTTTGGTTAAAGTGTCTTGTATATATTACATTAATTTTATCACTAGGTGCCTATTATTTTTATACTATTGTGAACAGTACTTCGTAGTTCTATTTTTTGTAGCTTCCTTAGTGATTTTTTGTTAACTTCGTAGTATTTTCAGATATGTTACCTGTATTTCACACATATTGTACATTGAATATATATTTATTCATCTGAGTGTGTTACCTGCAAATACAGTTTTCTTTTTTTTTTCTTTCTTTCTAATCCATGAACTTTTGATTTCTTTTCCTTGCTCTCTTTTTTTACCAGCACTGGTTAAATATCTATAAAATATTGAGCTGTTGAATGTAGGCAGACTCATCTTGTTCTCCATGTTTGGAAGAATATATTCAGTCTTTTGTCGTTAAAGATGATATTAGCTCTAAGCTTTGGATTAATATACTTTATCAGATGGAGGCCAGTTTACATATGTTCTATTCGGTGCATTTTGTTTTCATGAATAGTGTTGGCTTTGTCATACATATTTTTTCTGCAGCTTTTACTATACTCACATATTATTTCATCTTGATTTGTTATATTGATGATAGTTGAATGGAAAACCAGTTTTGGAATGCTGCAACAAACCCCTATTTGGTCACAATATGTGTCTGTGAGTCTATTGTTCTCTCTCAGGGGTTCTCAAACTTTTTAAACAGGGGGCCAGTTCACTGTCCCTCAGACCATTGGAGGGTCTGACTATAGTAAAAACAAAACTTATGAACGAATTCTTATGCACACTACATATATCTTATTTTGCAATGAAGAAACAAAACAGATACAAATACAATATGTGGCCCACGGGCCATAGTTTGAGGACCACTGCACATAAATATCCATATATGTGTATATTGATATGTATTTATTCAATTTGTTAACATTTTGTTAAGAATTTCCATATCTATATTCATGAGGATATTGGGCTTTGATTTTCTTTCCTTGTGATTCCCTTTGGCAGGGTTTTGGTATCACAGTCATGCTTGTCTTAAAGAATTTGAAAGTGCTTTCTTCTCTTATTTTCTGGAAGAGTTTATGTAGAATTTACATTATTTTTTTCTTGAATGTTTCTTAGAATCTAACACTGAATTATTCTGGGCCTGGAGTTTTATTTGTGGTAAGGTTTTTGATAGTAAATCCAATTTTTGTAATAGTTATAATTTTGTTTTCTGTTTCTTTGTGCCCATTTTAAAAATGTGTGCTTTTCAAGAAACTTGTCAATTTCATCAAATTATCAGAGTGGTGTAAATTGTTCAGAACATTATCTTGTTATCCTTTTAATGTTTGTACTATAGTTAGTCATGGTCTTTTATTTCTGATATTAGCATATTTGTTGCATGACATATTTTTTACCATCTTGTATTTCCTTATATTTAAGGTGACTCTAATATATACTATATAATTGGATTTTATCTTTAAAAGTCTGATATACCAGAGCAATAGCATAGTGGTAGGGCAATTGCCTTGCTTTCAACCAACCCGGGACAGACCCAGGTTTGATTCTTGGTATTCTATGTTTCTGGAGACTGCCAGGAGTGATTTCTAAGTAAAGAGCCAGGAGTAACCCCTGAGTGCTGCCCCTGAGTGCCACCCCCCCAATAATTAAAAGTCTGTTCTAACATGTCCTGGATTTTATATTTAACATAATAATCTGCATTGTTGAATTTAGTATTGTAGTTTCAATTTGGTTTTATTTGCCTTCTTTTATCTTCTTTCTTACCTTATTTTGGGGTTATTGCAACTTTATTTTTTTGTTTTTGAGCCACATCCAACAGCTCAGGGATTACTCCTGTCTCTGTGTTCAGAAATTGCTCCTGGCAGGCTAAAGGGACCATATGGGATGCCAGAAATCAAACCTGAGTTCATCCTAGGTTTCCATGTGTAAGGCAAATGTCCTACCACTGTGCTATCTTTCCAGCCGCTATGTGGATTTTGGGGGGGGGGTGGAATAAGTGAAATAGATATTTTTTGAAATACTCTAGTAATAAAATAAACATCTATATTTAAAATAAAATCTATATTTAAGATATAGATATTAGGTGCTAGGATTACAATAGTGTTCAAATTTTGGGTATTGATTTACAAAGATATTTATACTCACACTTTGTCTTTCATTTCTTAATTTACATTTATTTGTTGAAATTATATCATTTACTCAAGAATTATTGTAGGGGGCCGGGCGGTGGCGCTAAAGGTAAGGTGCCTGCCTTGCCTGCGCTAGCCTTGGACGGACCGCGGTTCGATCCCCCGGTGTCCCATATGGTCCCCCAAGCCAGGAGCAACTTCTGAGCAAAAAGCCAGGAGTAACCCCTGAGCGTTACCGGGTGTGGCCCAAAAACCAAAAAAAAAAAAAAAAAAAAAAAAAGAATTATTGTAGTTCCACTTATAGGAAAATTTTATGACTTTATCTCTCCTGATGGCTGCATAATATTCCATTGTATATATGTACCACAGTTTCTTTAGCCATTCATCTGTTGAAGGTCATCTTAGTTGTTTCCAGAGTCTGGCTATTGTAAATTGCACTGCAATTTTTAAATTGCATTTTTATGTTCCTAGGTTATATCCCTAGGAGTGGTATAGCTGGATAATATGGGAGCTCAATTTCCATTTTTTGAGGAATCTCCATATTGTTTTCCATAAAGGCTGAACAAGATGGCATTCCCACCAGCAGTGAATAAGAGTTCCTTTCTCTCCACTGATTGTTCTCAGCACTGATTGTTCCTATTCTCTGTGATGTGTGCCAGTCTCTGTGGTGTGAGATGATACCACATTGTTGTTTTGATTTGAATCTCACTGATGATTAGTGATGTGGAGCATTTTTTTCACGTGTCTTTTGGCCATTTGTATTTATTCTTTGGCAAAGTGTCTGTTCATTTCATCTCCCCATGGTATCTTTTCTGAGTGAAATAAATCAGAGGGAGAGAGATAGATACATAATAATCTCACTCATCTATGGGTTTTAAGAAAAATTAAGGATATTATTGTAATAATATCTAGAGACAATAGAGATGAGGGCCAGAAGGACCAGCTCACAATATAAAGCTCACCACAAAGAGTGCTGAGTGCAGTTAGGGAAGTAACTACACTAACAACTATCATGACAATCTTTTTTTTTTTTTTTTTGGTTTTTGGGCCACACCCTTTTGACGCTCAGGGGTTACTCCTGGCTATGCGCTCAGAAGTCACCCCTGGCTTGGGGGGACCATATGGGATGCCGGGGGATCAAACTGCGGTCTGTCCTATGCTAGCGCTTGCAAGGTAGACACCTTACCTCTAGCGCCACCTTTCCGGCCCCTATCATGACAATCTTAATGATTGAGAGTAGAATGTCTGTCTCGAATACACATAGAGGTGGGGAATGAGTAAGAGGGGTCATTGGTGGTAGGAATGTTGCACTGGTGAAGGGGGGTGCTCTGTTTATGACTGAAATCCAATTAGAATCATGCTTTTAATCATGGTGCATAAATAAAGGTTTTATATTAAAAAAGAAAAAAAAAAGAATTATAGTAGTTGATATTCATCTGCCATAATTTACCCTACTGTTTTTGTAGTTTTCTTTTACATGTGCTATTTCCCTAAAATATATTGCTGTGATTTTTTCAGCAGTTTATCAGGGCCATAGAGGTAATAGAGGGCATAAAGTACTTGCTTTGCAAGTACTCGTTTATCCCCAGCACCAATTATAGTCCCCTGAGCATGGCCAAGAGTGATCCCCAAGCAGAGCCAGGTAACCTATAAGCACTGCCTGGTGTGGCTCCCCAAACTAGAAATCAAAACAAAATATGAGGTCTCAAATCTTTATGGGCTGGAGACATAGTACAGTTACATAGTAAGGCATTTGACTTGAATGTAGTAGATCTTTATTCAAACCTCTGGAACTACATATGATCCCTTGGCAATATCAGGGGTCACTCAGCCAACTGAGATCATAGTGGTCTATTTTTACATGTTCCTGTGTGGTCTGGACTCCAACTTCAGACTCAAAGTCAATATAACATGTAGCTTACATCCTTGGTTTCCCTCTGACATGGACCATACCCCAGTGTTTCCTGACATGGAGTATCTGCAAACTGGTGTTTCATGTACTTGAAACAGTTTTTTAGTGGTGCCAGTTTGTTTCCTGATACTTTTGCTGAGTTTTCATAAAACCTCCAACAAAATTTTTTTGTGGACCTCCAGGGGCTAGAGACACTTGCAACATTCTTGGCCAACAGGCTGGATAGCTCAGTGCTAAGCTCAGCAATGTAGTGCTTCTCAGGCTAATGATGCTAGCCATCCTGGTGGTACTCAGGCAAGTCTTTGGGGGAATCATGTAGTACCAGGCTTTAACTTGGGGCATACACTATGCAAACTATGTGCTCCTGACTTTTGAGCTATCTCCAGCCCTATTTTTGAAGAGCAACTTCGTTAAAATAATTATTTTCAATAGTCATCACAAAATAGTCTTTATTCCCTATACGTACTGTATTGGGTCATTGAATGGATCAAATAAGTGGAGTAGAACTCTGGTTTGAGGAGCTCTAAGACATATTACTTTCTTTCTCCTCCTCTCTTTGCTCCCCCTTTTCCTAGCCATAGAAATTCAGAGGCTGGTATGTGAGTGAAGGAAGGAAAGAAGAGAGGTAGTGATTTGCTATTCATTGCTCAGTTTCCAGCCTCATTATCTAGTCAGGTTCTCCAGAGTCTGCAGGAAACATGAGGCGAAGGAGAGAGCAAGTTGTCAAGAGTTAGCAAGTTGCTAACTCTGTTAGGGTGACTCCAATGAGTAAATGGTGGTTGTGACAGTAGGGGGGGTTGGAGTATGATTCCCACACCCCAGACATCATAGAGTCTTCCTTGATGAAAAATTACCTACCTCCCCTTCTTCAAAAATTCAGATTATGGGGGCCGGAAAGATAGCATGGAGGTAGAGCATTTGCCTTTCATGCAGAAGGATGGTGGTTTGAATTCTGACATCCAATATGGTCCCCTGAACCTGCCAGGAGCAATTTCTGAGTGTAGAGCCAGGAGTAACCCCTGAGCACTGCTGTGTGTGACCCAAAAACCCCCCAAAAAAAATTCAGATTATGATAGATGAAGATCCAGATGTTAGAGGCAAAGAAAGGGAGCTCATGGTGAGAGCACAAGGGTCTGATGCAGTGGGACGATAGCCTCTGCCACTGGCTTCTGCAAACAGTCACATAGTCCTGGCTACTGACCCAGGAAAGGCAAATGCTGCCACTTATTCCTGGGAGTTGGGCCAGAGGCCAGCAGTCAGTGCAGTGAATGGAACTCTCCCAGCTGCGTTAGGAACAAATACATTAAGGCAAAGCTTCTTGGAAAGAAGGTGAAAATACCAGTCTTTTCTGGCTCTAATGAAATCTCTACTATCTTTCACCCCAAGAGAAGGGTGTCAGGGGCTGGAGAGGTAGCACAGCAGTAGGGTCTTTGCCTTGTAGGCAGCTGATTCAGGACAGAGAGTGGTTCAAATCCCAGCACCCCATATGGTCCCCCGAGCCTGCCAGGAATGGTTTCTGAGTGCAGAGTAACCCCTGAGTGCTGCTGGGGAGTGACCCAAAAACAAAACACACACACACACACACACAAAAGAGAGAAGGGTGTCTGTGGTAGTTGGATAGAGAGGGGCCTGCCCAGAATCTGGAAAGACAGATCTGGGCTCAGAGTCACTGCCCGTTTGTGTCAGAATTCTTCAGATGGTCTGGGGAATTCTTTAAGCTTGTTCTTTACAGGTGAACAATGACTTTCTTTGATCAGAACACTTCTTGAAGTCTGTTTACCTTTTTTCTTCTCAGATACAGGGTAAGCCTTTGAGCAAGCTTTTGATTATTTTGTTTTGGGATTATACCCAGAAGGGTTTATTACTGGTGATGCTCAGGGATCTATATGTGTGGTACTGAGGATCGAACTGGATTTGGCTGAGAGCAAGGCAAGTGCTTAGACATATATACCAGCTCTCCAGCTCTTGATACTTTTTTTTGTTTGTTTTGGAGCCAGACTTTGGAGGGCTCAGGGCTTACTCATGGCTCTGTTTTCAGGGGTCACTCTTGTGTAGGGCTAGGGGTCAAACTGTGGTGGTGGGGATTGAACACGAGTTAGCTATGTGCAAGGCAAGTGCTTTACCCACTGTACTCTCACTCTGGCCCCAGAAAAATTATTTTGAGAAGCAAAAATGCAGACAAGTGAAGACCACTGATGGAGTCATTGACAATGATTTCTTCCTTCATTAAGAATTTTAGGTAGGGGCCAGAGTGATTGCACAGTGGTAAGGCATTTGCCTTGAACACAGCCGTCCCAGGACAGACTCAGGTTTGATCCCCGGCATCCCATATAGTCCCCTAAGCCTGCCAGGAACTATTTTTGAGAGCAGAGCCAGGAATAAACCCTGAGCGCCACTGGGTGTGACCCAAAAACAAAAACAAAAAAACAAAACGAGAAAGAATCTTAGGCAATTAACCTAGGAAGAGCCCCTAAAGCTTCCATACCCTTGATCTATTTTTATTTTACTTAACATATTTATTATTTTAGTCGGGGCACATAATGCCTGGCTCAGGGGTTCCTGAGTGCTCAGGGCTTCAAAAGATCCCTGGTACTCAGTTGGGGATTGAACCTAGGTTAGCCATGTGCAAAGCAGGTGCCTTAACCCTTGTATTTACTGTCTGGCCCACTTTCCGACTCTTGAAGATTGTGGTAAATGTAAGCCTTGGACCCAGATCTGTAGGCTCATGAGAATTATTTTTACAATAATGGTAAAGAAGAAAAGTAAAAATAAAACAAAAGGGCAGAGCTCAGAATTTTTCTTCAGAAAACCTGGGGTGCAAAGATGGGGAACAATTTCAATGCAGTAACTTTATGCTGCAGAAATAGAGCTGGAGACATGCAATTAGAACCTTTGGCCACCCACCCAGCCGTGCAGCTGGCAAGGGCAGATTTCGCCAGATGAGAAAAATCTGAAATAGTGGGTTTTCAACCGTCCAGACTAGAATGTCTCAACATGACATTGCTTTTGCTTAGAGACACTGCTGGGGGTGGTTGGCTATGCATTCAAGCTAAAGCAGCACTTAGATTCTCACATTCCCAAATCATGACTAAGAAGATTCAAGCCATCTAAATAAAGGGATATAGTCCTATTTAGTGGTCTCAAAATGTAATTAAACTGCTGCATCGGTAATTTTCTAAATGCGGAGCCCTCATGCGTGACTAACACCTTCATTCCCTGATCAAAATACACAAAAAGGAAGAGGAAAACAAACAAAACAAAACAACAGGAAGATTGCAAAGTGCACCCTTCAGAATTCAGCCTTGAACTCGGAGAGTTTGATTACAATTCATACCTGAGGTAGAACTGCAGAGAAATTCACTTCCCTTGTATTTGGCAAGCCTGGCTGCTTGCTGATCAAAATCTTGGAGAAGGCAAGAGTCTGGGGTCACATGGGAAGAGAGATGAGGCAGAGGAGAGGGGTGTCCTAGGGGAGAGACCAAGAGTTGGGAAATAGAGGGATAAGTATTGGCATTTGGCTATTTGACTCCTAGCCTATACCATGTATGCTAATGCCGGCAACAAGGTTCTAACCATGTGAATATCAACCAGGTGGATGTCAGTTGGGACTGTCAAATGATTTTCCAAAAGCTAAGGAGGCCAGCAGTCAGAGCTGGGAGGGGTGTGTGTGTGTGTGTGTGTGATATATGCTTGTTCTCTTGCTGTTCAAGTCCAGGAAGTGGGGAAATGATGGGAACGCAGAAGGTTCCTCTCACCCCCTCCCGTCCCCTGACTGTGGCTTGGAGATAATTCAGGAAGCAGCTGAGTGTAGAGTGAGGTAGTGTCCAGATCACTTGGGTGGGCTCTGCACATCCTGGCCTTCCCCAACTGAGAAGGCCAAGCTGGTGGGCCTGATTGCAGCAGGAGGCTAAAGGGAAGGCCAAGCTGTTTGCTAGGCCAGTCTCATGAAAGGAGCAGAATATTGGCAGAAATTTTAAAATCTGACTGCGGGACAGAGCTATTTATGTTAAAAACATTGGAATGACTCCCCCCACTTCTTTCACAATATGAGGTGGGCATGCTTCCAGGCCTGCCTCCGCACCCAGCCAGCCTCCAGAAACTGCCTTCACTCCCCTTGGCCAAAACTGTGAGGTGCCCGGCTGAATAAATGCCCCAGCAGAGCACTGGGAGCACTCGCATTTAATATGCACTTGACCTCTTTGTCTTTCAGAAATGAAATGTATTGAGTTTGGATTCCAGCACCCCTGGGCCCCCACTAACATCTAATTAACCAGACCACACTTTGACTTCAAAAGTGCACGAGAAAATGAGGAGATGGATTATGATGTTCTCGCTGCAGGAACCTCGAGGGAGGGGCTGGGGAGCAGAGCCAGGGGTGTTTTGAAGCCTCTGAGTTGGTGGTCTGTGGTTGGTTTTTGCCAGAACACAAGATAAGCGGGGCAACCCTCCTTTGCTGCTGCTTTTTTCTCTACTAAAGAGTGATTATCTTTTCCTTTTGTTGTCATTGACCCTTCGTGGCCCGCATTTCCCAGACTCTGAAGCAGAACTTCTTTGATGTAAGGGGACAGTCGAATATGTCCCCCTCCTGCCATTTCTATCTTGTCTCCTGTTACCTTGACACTGAGTCTAAAGTCCCACTATGCAAACCAGTTCTCTTTCAGGGCACTGAGGCTAGAAAACACTGTGGAAACACCTCAATAGAGATTGGGGCATACATGCATCCCCCCAGAGGAGAGTCATGTTTCTGAAATTCAAGAACTACGGATTCAGGATGTGTTTAGGCTGTCCAAGTAGGGAGATAAAGAAGAGAGAGGCAAAATCTGAGTTTTGTCTCAAGCAGATAAAAAGACTGTGGAAATTGCCATCTTATCCCCGCCTTGTCTTGGAGGCCTTAATGGAGAAGGGTGTGGAGTGTATTTCACCTTTGGGAAATGAAATTCAAATGTGGGGTGAAGCAGAAGGGGTCTTTGGGGGCCTGCAGGCCATGTTAGAGCTTTGACTACAGGAGTTTAAGGAGTACAGAGCACATTGGGACATGACCTGTGGGTTTGTTTAGAGAAAAGATTACTCTGTGGCCAAGTGCTCAGGTCATGGTGCTTTCTAAGAATGCCGCTGCAATAAGGCAGGAGCTGCAATCGAAGAATGAGATCTGGATTGTTTTTGGAGATTTAAACAAGATAATAACACTGAACTCCTTAACCCAGGGCCTAGAACATAGGGTCATCCCAGTAAGAGTATCATCTATCCCTGCCATGATCAGATCAGGTAGATAAGGTTAGTCATACCCTACAGCCAGGGTTAGTTGGATTGAGAGAAGGAGACATTGGGATGAAGACACTGGGCAAAGACTCAAAAACATACAAGTGACTCCTGGTGAGGTTTGTAAGGCCTCCTAATCTATAAATTGAGAGGAGAGTTGCAAGGAGATACAGTGTGTTGATTGCCTCCTGTAGTTTCCATGATCAAACTGTGTTTCACTTGTGGATATCTGTGGCCAAGGGTACAGCCTAGCTTTGGAGACCTGGCCAGAAGAGCTGCTGCAGCCCTGGTGCTCTATCTCTCTCTCTTACTCTTTGCCATTTGATTTGAAGGCTTTGGCCAATTTCCAACTGTCTTAGGTTGCATAAGCTGACTTTCCCCTTTGAACAGAAGATAAGAAATTAGAAAATTAATGGCACCGGAAGAGACAGGGGTATAAATACCCTGGTTCTTTCCCTTCCTTGGAGGGATAAGTGTAAGGTAAAGGTTACACTCTGAGTCCCAGGGGTGAACATACAGGGAAAATGTCGTCTTAAATCACTTCCTTCCCTTTCTTGGCTTATGTTTACATTCCTCTTAAGGTATTTTCTTGTTCCCACAAATAGCTAGCATTTAAATACTTATCTGCTTTTGATAAAGAACAGAGGAAGGCAGTGCTTGGTAACTATTGTTGGCTGGGTCTAAGCAATGCCGCAGCAGCTTCAACCTGGCTGTTCCATCACTAAAGTCCAAAGCACATGAGTGTATCAATAGGGCACTCCAGGCTGCTTTACCAGTTTCAGCCTCTCCTTTTGTTGCATCCTTTTTATTGTTGTTGTTGTTGTTGTTGCTGGCATAAATCAAAAGGGGGAAAATATTTTTTTTTGTTTGTTAGCTTGTTTGTTTTCTGCTTCAGCAGCCTCCATCCTTGACCATTCATCTGGGTGATTTCTCTTGCATCAAGAAAAAAATTTCCCCTCAACACTTTTTTCAGAGCACATCTCTCATCCTTAATGCTTCTTTAATGGAATCAGGCAAGAAACATATCAGATCTTTGTAGCTTTATCTCACAGAAAGGTTGAAAAGATGGGATAACAGTGCCTGTCATGCAAAACAAAACAAAACAAAACAAAAAAATGAAAAAAAAGCCATGAGTAGCGAGACAGCCAAAGTAGAGAGATAGAATCTGAGTGTCCGGGGAATCCAAGCTGTTGCGGAGTCTTGCCTTGGAGAAATTTGTTAAACAATCTCCAAGTCTTGTACAATTAGATGACAACATTTATTTGCAAATTGTAAGGGTGATGGTGACAGGACTATAATTTATATCTTCAATAAATGGTTGATGCACAGCATCAGAATAGATCCATTGCCATTCAATCTCGCCCCTGTTTTTCCCACTTTTGCATTTATATTGGGTATGTAAGTGACAAAATAAAGCATGTGACAGGCCAGGTTGTTGTCAGTTTCATTCTCAGATTACAAAAACTGCTGGTTTTGATAAGATAATTACTTCACTTTGTGTGTGTCTTTTGCTTCTTTGATGGCAAATGGGGCAATATTGGTATCTTTCTGGAGCACTTCTCATGAATTTTCAGAGGGAAGGAGCAAGTAGCTCTTGCTTTGTAACTTGGATTAAGTAGAGAACATTCTGGAATCTGAAAGTCCCTCTTTCATAGACTAATGGCTGTTTAGTATCACCTTCTGTTCGAGAAGGTGTATATTGTTTATTGTTTTAACTAAAACCCTTATGAAGATGAAAGGGGCATTATTAATAATTATTTTGGAATGAAATATACAAATTTGGAAAGTTGGCATATAGAGACATGCTTCCTTCTGTATTTATACAGCCAGGAGGTAGGGAACTTACTATTATTATGTTTTTTGTTTTGTTTTGTTTTGTTTTGGGGCCACACCCAGCATTGTTCAGGATTTACTCCTGGTTCTGCACTCAGAAATTGCACCTGGCAGGCTCGGGGGACCATATGAGATGCCAGGATTCGAACTGGGGTCTATCCTGTGTTGGCCACATGCAAGGCAAATGCCTTACTGCTGTGCTATCGCTCCAACCCCTACTTATTATTATTTTTGATTGAAGTGATGTTGGTTTACAAGATAGTATATTTTTAGGGGTACAATTTCACATCTCTTTACAATGTCTTTCCACATCACATGGTGGGGGATATTTTTAAACTGCAAAGTTTATATATTAAAAATTGAACACTCTCCACATATTTGGGGAAATATATATTTCTCTCAAAATTGAGGAGACAATGACCTCTAGTCTTAATTTTTCTTTTCAATATTGTATTGTAAAATTTAGTCAGTATAAGAGAATTTAAATTAGGACTTCAAAGGTTAGAAAGGATAAACAATCGCTTCTCGGCCTTTTGGCTAAGATCAAGTGTAGAAAGAATAAACAAAAGTACCATTTTTATGAGCAAAGAATACCCTAGATATTCCAAAAATCATAATTAGAATTTATACTGGTTCATTTAATTTTCTATGAGATTAATATATAAAATCATTTTTTTCTTTACATCACAACAATTCATTTAAGACCTTATTTGCAATGACAGCACAAAAGCAACATGCTTAGAATAAAAAGAATAAAAGCTTTACTTGACATTCTCAAAGAAACTTACAATAACGAAAGAAAAACCTAAATATATACCATATATATGTGGTATATATACCTAAATATATACCATGTTCACGGATATGTGGTTTCTATTGGAAAGATGTTGGCTTTTTATACATTAGTCAGTTAAATGCAATTCTAATAAAAATTCCAACAAAATATTTATGGATCTTCAGGAACTTATTCTAAACCAGTTGTCAATGAACAAAGTTCAAAGAACAACCAGGGTATTTTTGGAAAAGAATTGAGTCCAGTTTCACTTGACTACCAAGACTAATTGTAAAATTGTAATAATATAAAAGATATATTTTATATTTAGGACTTTAGGAGGTACAAGATAAATCCAAGAGCATCACAAAAGAGAAAAGCCAGACACACCCATATAAACATATCCAAGACTACTATGATATAGCAGATCAATGAATTACTAATTCTTAAGGAAATCAACCAATTAACCAAATCAACCAATTAACAACCTGAAGCAGAGATTTATGACTTCAGTGTAACTCTAGTTGCACAGATTTGGATTGATTTTCATTCTTGTTTAAAAATGCATTCTTTTTTTTTTTTTTTTTTTGGTTTTTGGGCCACACCCGGCGGTGCTCAGGGGTCACTCCTGGCTGTCTGCTCAGAAATAGCTCCTGGCAGGCGCGGGGGACCATATGGGACACAGGGATTCGAACCAACCACCTTAGGTCCTGGATCGGCTGCTTGCAAGGCAAACTCCGCTGTGCTATCTCTCCGGGCCCATGCATTCTTTTTTTTTTTTTTTCTTTAAACCTTTTTTTGGTTTTTGGTTTTGGTTTTTGGGCCACACCCAGTGACCCTCAGGGGTTACTCCTGGCTGTGTGCTCAGAAATGGCTCCTGGCTTGGGGGACCATATGGGACAATAAGGACAGAACTGAAGTCTGTCCTAGGCCAGCCATGTGCATTCTTTTCTTGTTTGTTTGTTTTTGGTTTTTGGGCCATACCCAGTGGTGCTCAGGGGTTACTCCTGGCTCTACACTCAGAAATCACTCCAGACAAGCTCGGGGGACCATATGGGATGCTGGGGATAGAACTCAAATCTGTCCTCAGTTGGCCGTATGCAAGGCAAATGCCCTAACCCTGTGCTATCACTCCAGATCCTAAAAATGCATTCTAATCATCATTTCTGGTTTGCTTGCATTCTATGAACTCACCTTCTAGAATAAAAACTAGGGGCTTGAACCAAAAGCCTAAATGTGGGGGTTCTTTATAAATCACATGTTTTTTTTTGTCTTTATGACATAAGGAAAACATCCTGAGTCATTGACCAATATTATATTTAATTTATTCTTTCATAGTTTTATTTTACTTAATTTTTTCTAAAGGTATATATTTAATTTAATTGCTTTTCACTTTTCAGAAAGGTTATTATGCTACTGTTAATATCTGGGGAATTATATTCTATTCTAAGATTTTTCTACATTTTGTCTTACTCTAGTTAACTTGTTTGACTGCTTTCTAGTAGTCCATGTGTAAATGCATCCATAATTGGTTTACCTGCTGCCCAAGTGATCAGGATTTGGTTATTTCCAGGATGTTTACTTAAACCTTAAGGTTTACTTAGAAACCTTAAGAGGTTGAGAAAGACTTCTGATGGAAAATGCATTGCTTTTTAAGAAGATGGACAACTTGATATTAAAGAGAAATATTTGGCTTTGTTTTTTAGAAGTTTTAGAAGAGGTTAATCTGTTATTTTCCATGTGCAATCTAAAATGGACATGTTCATACTGTGAAAAAAAAATCTCACCAGTTTGGGGGTGTAGCTATAGAACAGCACTTGCCTTGTATACAACTGACCTGGTTTCCCAGGTCATCCCATATGTCCCCTGAACACAGAACCAGGAAAAGTCCTGAGCACCACTGGCTATGACTTCCTCACCAAAATCAAAGTAATTTATCAATTAAAAAGGAAACTATAAAAGATCACATTAAAATGGGTAAATATACATAAACCAGTATTTTGTGTTAAGGCAACATGGAAGGCCATTATAAAACAAACATATTTCATGTTTCTTGAATCTGATTTAAGAAATAGAAGTGAAGGCCACTGTTGGGTTACTGATCTGACCCTAATCAATATTTTTGCTCCACCCTAGGGTGAGACCTGATTCTTGTCAGTAAAAACAGGGGTCTGAGGAAGGCAGAGGCTCATTCCTCTGTCTTCTTCCACTGAACTGCATTTCATCATAAGAGCAGAAAGCTTGGGTAGTTTAACTTCTTGCTTGAGCACTAGATTTCCTGAACCCATTCTGTACCTCTTCACTGTATGGATTATTTCCTGCGTCGATGTTTGCTTCCAGACCTATGTCTCACCAGACCCTCATTTTGGAACAATAGGCTCCACTAGTAGATACTCCACTAATTGGCCACAATAAGATCATTTCATTTAAATACAATTAAAAGTATGAAAACAATTATTATTAGAACTAACCTGAGTCCTGAGGGCCACTGAGGGGGCAGAGAGATTACTCAAAGGGTTAGTGCACATGTGGGACCCCAGGTTTGATCTAGGCACCACATGAACCTCATAGCACTACCAGAAGTATTTCTCAAGAACAGGGGTGACAAACAAGTTCAACACAAAGAACCAAAATTTTAAACTGTGAGAGTCAGAGAGCCACACCAGCCAGTGACCTTCCAAAACAGACAAACACTCACACAAAAGCATCTAATTTTAACAATAATCTATTCAACACATATTGCATTTTGCCATTTGAGTGAAGGTCAAAATCCTACAGTGATGGTGAGGGTGTGCTGCGTCCTCCATACTCAGAACTAACGGCAAGATGTGACACAACATGTGACACATGCCTCCCACCCCCCCAACCCCCCAACCCCCACCCCCCACCCCCCCCCTGCTCGCTGGCCCGTGCAGAGAGATGGGAGATGAGATGCCGCAGCCTGGGGGTATGACTCCATGCTCAGAGATCTCTCCTCAGAGGTCCTTCCTCAGAAACAGCAGAACAAAATCCAAACTTGGCAAAGAGCCACAATATACAAAATCATGGTAAGAGGCCAAGAGCAGCATTCATTTTGGCCTGGAGCCGCATGCAGCTTGAGAGCCGCGTGTTCGCCACCCCTGCTCAAGAACATAGTTTCAAAATCAAAGAAACAAAGAATTGTTGAGACATTATTTTATTGCCATAAATCAATCATTTTCACCAATAACTGTTTGTCTCTGTAATCAAAAGATACCATTCAAAGGGAGGAGTCAACTGCCTGGAAAGAAATATTTATAATCATATTTCAGGAAGGGGATGAGCATATTTGAAATACAGAAAGAATTGTCAAAGATCAAATCAACTAGAAGATGACAAATGCAATGGAAAATTGAACAAATGAACAAGCTGGAAAAAAAAAGAGAATAAGTTGGGGAAAAAGACAATGACTAATAAATAAATATGGCCCAACCTCAATAATCACCAGGAAAATGCAAGTGAAAACTGTAATAAGGTACTATTTCATAATCAAAATGGGCCACATTACTAAATATGGTTGAGAATTTGATACCACAGAATGATTTGATACTACTCTTGGGAGTATAAGTAAGTGATATTAATTAGGAGAAAGAATTTAAAGCTTTCAGAAAAGTTGAACATGATTAAATTGTAAGCCCTAGCTGTTCTTCCTTGAACACATAACCTAGAGAAGCTCTCAGTTTCACAGAAACATGCAAGAAAGTCAAGAGTGCAGTTTGTAACCAAATTATCAAGTAGTGTTAGCATTGTTTGCTAAATATTAATCAACAGAAGAATAAATAAATGAATTGAGGAGCAAATAGAATACTCAACTGCAGGGGCTACAAGCCCCTTCAATATTGGGATAGATAGAAAATAGTTTACATTTAATAGCCCAGTGTTCTTTTTGTTGGATTTTGGGCCACATTTGGTGATGCTCAGGGATTTCACCTGGTTATGCACTCAGAAATCGCTCCTGGGTTGGGGGACCATATAGGATGCTCGGGATCAAACCGTGGTTCCTTTTAGGTCAGACATGTGCAAGGCAACTGCCTTACTGCTGTGCCACCGCTCAGGCCCAAACAGGCCTAGTGTTCTATCCTAGCTTCTCCATTCTATCCTAACAAGAAAGCAGTTCTCTACAGCCTTTAAGGATCAGTGTGCAGATGTTTCTATGACTACAATAACAGGAGCCCAATTGGATTTAGTCCATGGGACAATTCCCATACTACAAAAAAGAGAATCAATCTGTTCAAAGAACATACATCAATGTGGATAAATTCCATCCAAATGAAGCTGGGTAGAAATAAAATCATAGGCCCAGAGAGATAGAGCAATGAATGAACACATTGAGGAAGTCTGAGTTAAATCCATGATACTTTATAGTCCCTCAAACAATGCCAAGGACTGAACCCTGAACACCAGGTCCAGAGTAACTTCTAAACTGGGGGTCCTCAAAATATGATCCGTGAGTTACATGTAGCCCACTGAGGACATTTATCCAGCCTGTACGGTGTTATAGCTGCTGTGTCCTGTCCTGCTTAGCAGCCAACTCATCCTGGGCCCACAGTGTACATGTCTGAGATGTGTGCCTCATTCTCTGACTTCCCTCCTTCTTTCTTTCTCTTGACTCATCCTCTCAGTCTCTAGTAGAGATCCTCAAACTATGGCCCACCCAAGCATTCCCATAATTCCCATTAAAATACTAGTAAGTTTGTTGATTTAACTTTACTTGTCCTTCAGTTTAAGTATTGTATCTGTTTCTTTTTTTTTTTTAACTTCAAAATAAGATATGTGCTTTGTACATAGGAATTTGTTTTAGTTTATTTCTTAAACTATAGTCTGGCCCTCCAATAGTCTGAGGAACAGTGATATAACTCCCTATTTAAAAAGTTTGAGTACCCCTGCTCTAAGTATTGCTGGATACGGACAAAAAAAAAATAAAAAGCATAGAAATATATATGTATTACATAAAAATATTACTTAAAGATTAAGGAATGACTAACATATTATTATTGGGTATTTCCTGCAGAGATTAGCATTAGTTGGCTGAGCAAAGAGCTCTAAACAAAGTGGATAGACCTTGTTCAGTCCATTGAGGATCTGAACTGAACGAAAAGGCTGAAAGCTAAGGGAGATATGCTGAGACTTCCATCTTCTCCAGCCTTCAGAAGTGTAGTTTCAGTTCTTAAAACTTTAGGCTTGATCACCCACCTCCCCTGGTCTCCAGTTTGCAAAAGAAAGTTTGTGTGGCATAGCAACCTCTAGGACTGATTGCACAAGCCAAGCTCTGCTCATAAATCCCTTCTCTAGATCTGTATATGTCCTATGGGTGTGGTTTCTCTGAGTAATAAACATACAGTACAAGAAAAAAATATAAATGATCTAGGAAGAAATGCCTGGGAGTGATACTACATAGTGTTCCAAACTGCATTGAGTCTTGGGAGTTGTCGTTGAGGGTAGAGGGAGGTAGCTCAGGAGGGGAAAACCCATAGTTTTTAGCTCCATGAATCTGTCTTTTTTTTTAAATGGGTAATAGGTACCTGAGCAATTGTTATGTTTCTTATATCTTTTGGTATACCTTAAGTTATTAATAATATATTTATGTTTTCTCCCAAGAGTCTAATTCAAATAGCCTTGGAGTGTATTAGGCTGTACTATGGAGGTTTATGTAATTATGTTCTGTTGTGTTTGGTGAATGATAAAATCACATGGCGTTGCATTTTCCAGAACAAATCTGTGTTGCAGTACATAACTGAATTCTTTCTCTTACACACACACACACACACACACACACACACACACACACACACACACACACACACGCACACACACACACACACACACACTGAAGGCACCAGGGGCAGGACCAGAAGCACTGAATTTAAAGGCTGTTCCTTGCAGAACTTTCTGCATAGAGGTTTACTTATCTTTGTCCCCATTACAATTCTTTGCTTTTCCCCACTGTGAAGGCAATATTTTTCTGTGCTCTCAATTTTGGTAGCCACTTTCCTTGATATACACTGTTCTCATCACTAGCTCTTCAAAGCCTGCTACATCTAGAATAGCCAAGTCACTTTAGAGAAACCTTTAGAGGACACTATATGCTATCAAAGAAATCTTTCTTATTGAGGACCAAACATTTGTCTCAGCTTGCTCTGGGCATGGGGAACTCATCTATTGAGAAAGCAGGATTTTGAGTTCATCTGCATAGAGCAAGCTGGTCAGAACCTTGCAGTCTAAGGCAGCTCCATCCCAAATGGCTAAAAAACTTGGGCACAAAGTATTGACTTTCTGGTTCTTGTTTTTTACTTTTGCAAAATGGCATCAATCCGATCAGGTTATTCAAGGACTTGAGTCTCTGAAACCAGGCAATTTTGGGAGCTTTCTATGGGAAGAGCTTATTTTTTTTTTCTAATTTTATTCCCGTTCTCTCTCCAACCCTCATTATCAAAATAAATGTAATTGTGGTAAAGAAATGAAGATATTTCCTAAAAGCACAAGGCAGAATCTGAAAACTGTCCTGAGCCTCACAAATCAGAGTTACTCCCTGGTTGACTCTCAATGATCTTGTTATCTATATAAAAGGGATAAAGACAGCAAAATGATAATGATGATAATAATAATAACTCATAATGCCACAAGGAAGTATTGATGGCAGCAGAAAGTAGCTTCTTCCTAATCTTTTTACATAGTTCATCTCATTTGATGCTTTTAATATGTCTCTTTACATTGCCTCCTTTCCCCCTTTTTAATAAATATATCATGGGTTTAGATTATTAGAGTTTTAGGGGTACTGCTTAAAACTCTTTATGTGTATAGAGTTCACTACACTTGCCTGCAAAGTTCCAGAGCTCTTTCCCTGTCACAAGGCCTCTCGAACAATTCTTCTCTTTAGTTTTGTTGCAGAAAAGCTACATGTTAGACTGAAAAGAACTAAGGGAGCACTCAGAAGTCTTGAGATATGGGAGTTATTTCACACTAGTGGACTACATATGCAAGTCAGGGAACCATGTACATTTACTAGTTCCATATACATGATTCTACAAAGAGTTCCAGTATGTGGAAAAAGGAACAAAGGACTTGGTAGGTTGAGTCATAGTGTTAGGGGCAAGGGGCAAGGGTCTCATCGGGAATTTTGGTGCACATATAGAACAAAAGGTAGGATAAGAAAAAGAATAATCAGTAAACAGCTAACTGAGGAAAGTGTAATCATTAGTTGATCAGCAAACTAAGAGGAGTAGGAGAGAAAGCTCCTAGCAGTAGTAGTTTTTGTCTGCAGGAGCAGAAGAATTAATTTTGTCTTATGCCCGTATGTTTGCTTGGGTTGTTTATGTCCCACATATGTAAAACCATCTGGTAATTGTCTTTTAGTTCTTTCACTTTATACAATTACCCCAAGATACATGCATTTTTTGTCCCAAATAACATAACTTTATCTTTTTTTTAATCACAGAGTAGCATTTTGCTGAATATATACCTCTCAGCTACTTGATGAGTTCCTTTGTCAATGGGCATTTAGCTGCATTTCTAACATTTTGACCATTGAGAATAATGTTGCTATGAACATTGGGGGAGATCATCTTTTGATCTTTTTTGAGGAAGTAATTAGGAATAGTTGCTGGCTTATACAGAATTTTTATTTCTATTAGAAAAAAATGGGATGTGTGTCTCCCACGCAGTGCTCAGGGAGTTGGGGCCACTCCTACTTAGACTGCTGCTGCTCAGACCAATTCAGCAGTCTTTAGAAGAAACAGAGGCCATTCCCAGGGTCTTGAGGTGATGCTCTGGGCTTTATTTGCCTTTTCTTAACCAAGAGTGATGATGAGTAATTCACTTCCCCACGCCCACCCCCATGCCCAAGAATAATCTCTATCATTGAAGGGAGAGTCTATTCAGGTCTTTGGCTCATTTTAAACATTGGGTGTTCTTTGTCCTTAAGTCATGTGACTTTTTGATGTATTTGAGCTTTAAAGCCTTTGCCAAATGTATGATGAGCAAATATCATCCTCCTAGCTGCAGGTGGTCTTATTGTTTTTGCAGTCATTTCCTTTTTTCTGTGTAGAAGCTTTAAAAATGGAGGGAGTCGCCTTGGTTTATTCTTGCTTTAGTTTCCCTTGTGAATGGAGTAACTCTCCACATTTGTATCTTATGCTGAGACCAGAGTGTTTCCCTACTGGTTTAATTTTATTTATTTATTTATTTATTTATTTTTACATTCTCTTTGTTCTATTGTCGGGGGAACTTGAGCTGCACAGAGTTAGTAGTGGAATTGGTGGTCTGAGTTGCGTTGTCTGATTTCATATGTGCTTTTGTATGATCCTTCTCGAACATTAGGCCTCTGTTTTACACTTTGAGAAAGAAAGACATCAAAGAGCCAGTCAGGTGGCTTTTGGATTCTGTAATGGCCACATGAATGAGTGTTGCATAGTAGAATCTTTTGTTTGTTTGTTTGTTTGTTTTTTTGGGTCACACCCATTTGATGCTCAGGGGTTACTCCTGGCTAAGCACTCAGAAATTGCCCCTGGCTTGGGGGGACCATATAGGACGCCGGGGGATCGAATCGTGGTCCTTCCTTGGCTAGCGCTTGCAAGGCAGACACCTTACTTCTAGCACCACCTCTCCAGCCCCACATAGTAGAATCTTAAAGACTCTAAAGCAGGCTCTAACACTATATAAATGAAGGAGTCTATCTCAGGGAAATGGTAGAGGCAGACAAGGCTTTAATAATGATCAGAGACACTCATTGCTGTTTCTGCATAACAAAAACTGCCTAAATATCTGATCATCTGATCATTTTACAATCACTGGGTGCAGGCATTTCTTGAAACATCCTGGAACTCCTGCAGGGTGCATACCATGGAACACCCATCATGTGGCCTATTATGAAATCCAAGAACTACTTGAAACTAGCTTACTGTCTCAAGGTGAAAGGCAGATATCTGATATTTGGGAAGGATCACAAAAAACTGCGTGTGAAATCATGTGCAGCATCTTAGACCACTAGGTCCACCTCTAGCTCTGCACAGACCTTTAGGCAATTTTTATTATTATAGAAACAGCAGGTGTCTTTGGCTTAAAAACCTTTGTCTGCTTCTATCATTTCCCTTAGAACTATTTCTCCATGTATAGTTATGAACCATATTTTGAAGTGTTGAAGGTTTTATCAAGTGGATCTATGACTAGGCAGGCAGGTTAATGTCCTAGGGACTCAATGGGGATGCGTATGAAGCACCCATCAGTCTATGCTGGACCCAGTGTCCTCTGGCCCTGATAAACTAGTGCCTGTAGTTCCAGATTGGTCTCAACCCAAAGGGGAAGGAGGAGCCTCTTCCTCTCCCTCTCCCCCTGCTTCTGGAGAGCAGGGAGACATTTAGTAGGTCTCAGCCATCTTTCTCCAGTAGACACTTGGAGGGGAGGCTCCAGTGCTCCCCAACATATTTGACTTGAAGGTTTTATTCAAAGCAGTGCACTCAAAGCTTTTAAAATAAGCAAATTCTTTCTGAATTTCTAAACAATTATTTAAAACATGTTCATGTGGAAAGAGCTAAAACCATGATTTTTAGTAAGAAATGACAAAGTCATTATTGTGTTAAAAGTGGATTAAATATTATTTCAATAAAATTTTAAATAATATTTATAATATAAGACTAGTTTTGATCTTTAGCCAATAAATCATAAGTGACAAATGATGCTTCATGTAGTCTGGAAAAGGTTGGTGGGTTGGTAACTCGATTAAAAATTGTATTTGACATCATACTTGGATTTGGAACCAAATATATATTTAATGAGACCCCAATTTTGACTTGTTATTACAGTCTAAGAAAAAGACATACATTGTTCTCATGACCTGGCATTTGGCATGCCTGAGCTATTGCTTAACTATTCTTTAAAAAAATTCTATTAAACATTTTAAATTGAATCACTATGAATTACAAAGTTACTCATGATTGAGTTTCAGCCATACACTGTTCTAATACTAATCTCTTCACTTCCCTCTACCAATGTCACCAATTTTCTTCTTGCTCCCTAAGCCTGCCTCTATGGCAGACACTATTTTTTCCACTTCTTTTCCTTCTGCCCTCCTTTTAGGCACCGTTGCTGATAGAATATCATGCATGTCGCTTTACTTTCTTTCAGCACCTACTCCTGGCCCAGATGGATCACTTCCCTTTATCATTGTCCTAATGGTCCCTTCCCTGACCACCCCAAGCTTCCTACATAGAATCATAACATAATCCTACATAGAACTCTTAACTGTTCATTTGAAGATCAATTTAGTATTTTGTTTCCAGATGACAGAAGAGAGACTTCAGGCTACTGTTTGAAATCTGTCTCCACTAATATAAAAAGTGAATTGGATGGCATTGCCATTCCCTTTTCTATTTAGAATGTGACTTTCTGAGCAGTAGGGATGCCTTGATATGCTCATTTGTCAGAATCCTATGAGAAGGATTTATCCACAATCTTCCTTTCAGGAGCTGGGTCCTCACCTCTGCTTTTACACCTGCAACTCCACTTCTGGCCTCTAGAGGTCGTGCGGCCCAAACTCCAGGGCTTTGGACCAAAAGTCTGGATTTGTGGGGTGGTGCAGAATTCTCGAATGTTCCAGCAAGAAGAGGCCCCCTACCTAGAGAAGGGGACTCATTCAAAGACTTAGAAACAGAGCTAAGCATAGAGCGCTGGCTGAATCAGCTGGTCCCAGTTTATATCATGTGTACATTCTGGATGAGAGGGAGTGTTGGGTCCGGGATAGGCAAGAAATCCTCTCCCAGCTCCTTCACTCGACTCTTCAGTGACCTTGCTGCTGCTGAAATGTCTTGGCTTATACATCATCTCAAGTTCTAACTAAATTCCCTTGAGGTAGAAAGCCCCAAGGTTGAGACAGAGCTTTTAGCCCAGTAGGAAATGTAGAAGGTTTTGATGTTCAACTTCTTTTGACTTTGAAAAAATCTGGGGGATGCAGAACCTTCTGCAATTTTGCCCAATGGAGCTGAATAGGGAAATTTCCTGGAGAGGCATCAAGCCTAAAGCTGGAGCCTAGCTGGCAACTTGGGGCAGAGGGAGTTGGCAGTGGATAGCACGAGTGCAGGAGAGATGAGCGAACAGATTGAAAGACGCTGGCCTCGGGACACCACACCCTACACCAAACACAGGTTCTTTCAGGCTGACCCTCCATGAGGAGAATATTCTTTCTGGCATTTGGAAAGCAATCAGTTAATGCATGCCACCACTCCCCCCAACTTCTTTGTGACACGTAGTACCATAATTCTCCCTAATAAAATAATATGAAGCTCAATTATGCTCTCGTTCCCATGTTCCTGGACTTCATTAAGCACAGAGGGATTAAAAACTTGTATAAATTAATCAATGTACCATAATCCTAAAAATTAGAAGATGAGTCCTTGAGGAAGGAATGTAATACGGGCTTTTTAATTAGCGCGGCCCCCGAGATTCATCGCTCTCCCCTGCAAGTCTCGTGTTTATGAATTGCTTTATCACTTGAAGGGGAAGGCCCTGCAGACTTCAACCCCTGTGGGAGGAAACACCAGGAGCTCTGCTCCTTCCTGAGGTCTGGTTCTTCCCCAGGGTGGGTGGCAGTGCCAACCTTACCTCTTCCTTCTTCCTATTCTCCCCCAGCAACCGCCAGCTTTCAAGGGAAACACAGAGAAAGGATCTGGAGGGGAAACAAGGATCTTTTTATTCTTTTTCTAGATTCTAAGCCTGGGTGTTGTTGACACAGACATTTAGACTGAACTTGGGCTTTGCTCAGCAGCTTTGGGACAGTAGATGGGGCACCTGACTGCTGCTGAGTCCTCCAAATTCTCTTCCTTCTTTTCCTGCTTCTCCTCCTCCTCTTCCTCTACAGGAGTTTTGGTGAGAACTGGCTCCTGACAGCAGATTGGAAGTACCCACACATCTCAAAGCTTCCTCAGACACTGCCTTCTTCAATACTGGAGTGGAGAATGTGTTCCCCTTTGGGACAAGTCTCTCTGGGCTCAACAACCTGGTCCTGCTCAGTGGTTGATTGACTCCATTTTTGGATTTTCTTTTTTCACAACTTCCTGCTGTCTTCTCAACAGTCTTGATCTGGCCAGGTCTTTCATGTGAAACACTCCCACATTTAACCAACTCTTCCTGGTCTCCTCTTCCTTTCCAGTTACTACCTTTTGCCTCTCCTCCCTTTTGTAGCTGACACTGCCTCCTCTCAGTGCTTCAGTGCATCTGATTCACTCAGCTCAGTTTACTAGAACTTGGCCTCACTTCCCAGATCAGTGCAGTGGAACTTGACCATGCCCACTGGTGTGTACTAGAACTTGGTTGTTCACTACTCACATCTGAATTCTATTTCTAAAGATCTGAGTCTTCCTCCTACCTTACTTCCTGCCCTAACAGACCCAAGAGCAACCCTTCTCCTTAGAACCCTCTGCTTCCTTCTAGTTTTTTTTGTTTCTTTTGGGGTTACACCTGGAAGTGCTAGGGACTACTCCTGGCTCTTCACTCAGGAATCATTCCTGGTGTTGCTCAGGGAACCATATGGATGCTGGGGATCAAACCTGGGGTTGGCCACATACAAGGCAACTGTACTATCACTCTGTCCCCTCCTAATGTTTTGATACTTTCTCAAAATTTATTCTTCACCACTATCCCTTTGATCTCAGGAATCTTGGGATTTCCCATATTTATTTTCTGTGTTCTTGTTGGAGACCCCTTCCTCTCTCAAAATATCACCCCACCCTGATGTTCAAGACTTGCACAGACATCTAATGCTCAGGGCTCTTTGCCCATCCCACACTTTCAAACCCAATGGCTATTCTCTCTGCTTTTGTTCTGACATCTTATATATTCCAGTTGTCTATGAACCACAGGACCTCTTCTGCTTCCCAAAGTGGTTCTCCTTATCTTAGTCTCCACAATGGCTCTTCCATCCATCCAACATTCTGAAACCTATCTCTCCTCCAAGAGTAAAACTTGGGTGTCTAGACCCCACTCTTCCCCAGATTTGGTGCAAAATTCAGGATCCTACAGACCTTTGGTAACTAGGTTCCATGAGTGGATGAAAGGCTCCTTTCACTGTCTCTCCCATTGGGTTTGATAGTTTAGTTCATGGATAAGAATTTGCTGTAATCATTTTCCCTAATGATCTCTCTGGAATTATGGTGACTCTGACTCTGATATAGACAATAAGCCCCTCAGTATTTGAGTCTTAGAAAGAATTCCCACTATCAAGCAGAGCCTTTCCTTCATGACCAGTTTCCATGACTTCTCATGTACTAAGCTCCCAAGACTAGGAATCTAAGATACCTGGAGTTACTTCCTCAGACCCCAGCTTGCTCTCCCACCTGTCTGTTGTATAGTGGCTTTAGGAATGGGGTTCTTTGGGGATCCAAGTCAAAGTCTTTCCAAGGGTTTCCTGGGGTCAGAGGCTGGGTTGTCCTGCCAGTGTCCCTAGGAGACTGTCAGTCCAAAGAACAGTTACTCGCACCTTCGAGGCAGTGCCCCCATCTGCTTGCTGTGTCTATTTTTATCCTGGCTCGCTTACCCCGCATGTTTGGGAAAACAGACATGCACATACACAACAGCAGGGCTGCCAAAACTCACACCTCCTCTCCCTTCCAGGCTTTTCCCTGGAAAAGCTCAGGCAGAGCTGTTCGGGCTGAGGCTCTTTGCTCAACAGTTGTGTCAGGTCTGGGTTCAAGACTGCAGCATAGGTAACCCTGGCCTTTGTGTTTCATAGCTGAGAAGCCCCCTTTGTTTTTTATTTATTTTTATTTTTTTTATTTAAACACCTTGATTACATACATGATTGTGTTTGGGTTTCAGTAATAAAAGGAACACCACCCATCACCAGTGCAACATTCCCATCACCCATGTCCCAAATCTCCCTCCTCCCCACCCGACCCTCGCCTGTACTCTAAACAGGCTCTGCATTTCCCTCATACATTCTCAATATTAGGACAGTTCAAAATGTAGTTATTTCTCTAACTAAACTCATCACTCTTTGTGGTGAGCTTCCTGAGGTGAGCTGGAACTTCCAGCTCTTTTCTCTTTTGTGTCTGAAATTTATTATTGCAAGAATGTCTTTCATTTTTCTTAAAACCCATAGATGAGTGAGACCATTCTGCGTTTTTCTCTCTCTCTCTGACTTATTTCACTCAGCATAATAGATTCTGTGTACATCCATGTATAGGAAAATTTCATGACTTCATCCCTCCTGACAGCTGCATAATATTCCATTGTGTATATGTACCACAGTTTCTTTAGTCATTCGTCTGTTGAAGGGCATCTTGGTTGTTTCCAGAGTCTTGCTATGGTAAATAGTGCTGCAATGAATATAGGTGTAAGGAAGAGATTTTTGTATTGTATTTTTGTGTTCTTAGGGTATATTCCTAGGAGTGGTATAGCTGGATCGTATGGGAGCTCGATTTCCAGTTTTTGGAGGAATCTCCATATTGCTTTCCATAAAGGTTGAACTAGACGGCATTCCCACCAGCAGTGGATAAGGGTTCCTTTCTCTCCACATCCCCACCAGCACTGTTTGTTCTCATTCTTTGTGATGTGTGCCATTCTCTGTGGTGTGAGGTGGTATCTCATTGTTGTTTTGATTTGCATGAGAAGCCCCTTTTAATTTCTCTTCTGGCTCTTGAGGGATTTGGCTCTTGTCAATAGGAACCTCAGCTGGGGAGGTGACTCTGTTGAATATATAGGTTCTCTTGATCTCCTCATGGACTTCTTTGCCTCACTTTGACAGAAGTTCTTGCAAGCCCTATTACCACTTCTCTCCTGTCACAGTCTGAAGGTAGAGCCAAGCTTTATTCATGATTGCCATGGCTTCCCCAGCTGCTCCCCTTGTCTTGGGCTCCTCCTTCCATGGACACTCCATGGATCTTTCCAAGACATAATAGCTGCTCCTACATGCTTTGGGGGGAAAGTCACTGTCTTTTCCTGAGCCTGCTTCAATGTCAACAAAAAGGGGACAAGGGCTGGAGAGACAGAACAACAGGGAAGGCTCTAGTCTTGCATTTTGTAGACCTGGGTTTGCCACCTCTAGGGCCTTCCAAACACTACCAGGGAATATCTCTGAGCACAGAGTTAGGAGTAAGCCTTGAACATCACGGGGTGTGGCTTAAAAAAAAAAAGAGGGTGAGGTGGTGATGGTGGGTGGGTGGGTAGTGCCTTTTGCCTTAGGAGGAAGCTCTGAAACCTTATTTAGACCTTGGTGGTAAAGTGCTTACCCAGTTCCTGGCCCAGAGTGGAAGGCCCCTAAGTGATTATAAGTGATCAATAATACATTCAGGCTGGGCCAAAGCAGAGACAGATGAATGCATGCCTGCTCCAAGTTTTTGAAATGTGTCTCAGTGGTGCTTACTTCCTCTCACCACTCATCCTGGCTCCCGAGCCTTGATTGCTTTCACTAACAAGAAATTCCACAGCAACAACCAGGTGCCTTTTGGGACCTAAGCTGTGAGTTGGATGAACAGAAATACCCCACCCCACTTCTGGTCTCTGGAAGCATGTGGCATTGCCCACAAACTCCTGATGGTCGTGCACACTGTGGGTGGATACGGAAGCACACCTGCACCAGAGATGGCTGAGAGCATGCATTTCCCCTTCAGTGACTCGGACCATCTCAGCTCCACACCTGCAAACCGTGTCCTTTCTTTCCTCTTCAATCAGAACCTTCTTTGGCTCCAACTCCTTTGCCTGCCATCTCTGCCTGGCATGGATCTGTGGGAAGGGCCAGGAGAAAGCCTAGCGATCAGATTTGCAGTGATTAGACACTCAGCAGGCCCCTCTTCCCCAGCTAGAGCTGTTTTTAGCTCTGTCTCCCTGGCGGGAGGGCCTGGCCTTGGGGTCTGGGCCCAGCCTGGTAAATTAATCACAGCATCAGACTGCCAGGGCCCCAGCAGAGCTGGGAGAGGGAAAACTCTCTCTCTGAATGCTTGAACTTGGGGAACTGCCTAATTTTTTCCTTTATTCTGTCGTCAATGACAGTTTCCCTTTAAAAGATCCTGGCTTCTGTCCAGATGTTCTTTGTTAAATAAAAATACAAGACTAGCATTGTATTTTGAGTGGAACACAGAACCCCAGTATGAAATTCCAAAAGTCCATGCCCACATGTGAACGAAAAGGGTGTGAATGGGGCACAGTTTGAGATTGGTGGAAAAACCAGAAACTTCCAGGAACAGGAGAAAACCTCCTGGGTTTTCCAAATTGGAATGTGGATGTTGGGGGTACTAACTCCAAGGAAAAGGCGTGGCAAGACTTGGGGGAGTTGATCTGCTTTGTAAGCAAGAGGGTTGGTTTGGGGAGGCGAATGGGCTTCAGGCTGAAAGAATCTGAAGGCAAAAATAACTCCGGATTCCCATAGAACAAAGACTATAAAAAGGAGCGTGGAGACTTGTTTTTCAGCCTTGGGGATTTGGGGTAGTTTTAAATGAAGGACAGATGTAGTCTGAGGCCCAAATATGCCTTCCTGCTCTACTACAGCCTTCTCAGAGCCTCAAAACAAAGACTTATAAAATAAGAAAAAATAGGTGTTCCGGTGGCTGTTCTGAGGTGACAGCAAGGTTTAGAAGGTGGTATCTCCTCATCTCTGGATTCTAGATCACAGATGGGGAGGGGATAGGGGCATGGGGGCCTCATGGCTGGTGTTGCCTTGTAAGCCTTCCTTAGGGTGTGGTAAGACTGTGAAAGGGGACAGAGAAAAATACCCCAACTTTCCACTGTCCCATGGCCTCTCACTGGGGAGGACTGGGTCTTCATTATGGTGGCAAATGAAAAGGCATATCAGATTTACCTGAGGCTTATCAGGTTTGGAATTGTTGTGGTCATGAGAACTAAACTAGGCACTTAGCTCTTTTATTATTATTATTATTATTATTATTATTATTATTATTATTATTATTATTACTATTATTATTATTATTATTATTGGTTTTTGGGGATACTCCTGGCTGTCTGCTCAGAAATAGCAGGCGATCATATGGGATACTGGGATTCGAACTGACCACCTTTGGTCCTTGATTGGCTGCTTGCAAGGCAAACGCCGCTGTGCTATCTCTCCGGGCCCTATTATTTATTTTTTTAAGTTATTTATTTATTTTGGCTTTTGGGCTGCACCTGGCAGTGCTCAGGGGTTATTCCTGGTTCTGCACACAGGAATCACTCCTGACAGGCTCAGGAGACCATATGGGAAGCCAGGAATCAAGTCAGGTTGGTTGCATGCAAGGCAAATGTACTATTGCTCTGGCCTGGCACTTAGTTCTTGAGTGGCTTCTCATCATCCACTCAATGATGTAATGGATCAGAATTTTGGGGCCTACTAAGAGACAAGAGAGATAGACTAGGCATTAGAACCAGGGGGGTGTCTGCTTTTAAGGGACAGAGCTATGCTGTGCCCTTCCTCCTTCCTTGGCTTCCTGTAGATCAGTTGAAGAAGAAGCATCTGCATAGTCTAAGTGTGGCTCTTGGTGATTCCTTAGGCTGAGAAAGCAAGGTTTGCCTTCATGGCATTTCTCATTTATCTGGTTCAGAAAGATGTGAGTTCAAGTCAGGTTGCCTGGCACCCATTTTTTAATGTTTGATTAGGTCTCTCTGCTTTTAGAATATAACCTTTATTTAAAAATATATATATATATATAGGGTTTGTATTCAGGGTTTACTCCTGGCTCTGTAATCTACCCTCTGTAGTCTCTCTCCAGACCAGAATGTAATTCTCTTTCTGTCCTTCCACCCTCACTTGACTAGTTGATTCAGGCCTTCTCCTCCACTTCAGATCCCATGGACTCATTTCTGACCATGCTGGTGCCACAATGGCTCCTGTACCCACCATCTCTCTCACCCCAAAGTATACTTGCTGACATCCCATATTCTCTCTCATAAATGCAAGACTTCAGGGCCCTTGGTGAAATATAGTCTGTTCTGGGGACTACAACATATCAACTGTTGCTAAAGACTACCACCACTCTGGTCATTTCAGAGAAGATGCAGGGAGTTCCTAGAGGAGAAATGGAATTGCTTACCCTGAGTCCCATCAGGTCATCTGCTGCTTGTTTCTAAGGAGAAAGACCTTGGAGACTCTACCAGGTCTCATAGGGACCAGCTACAGATGCCTCTGCTCTACCTGGACCATATTGTCTTGCTGGTTCTGTGAGGTCCTAGGCTTTGAATAAGGAGGGTCACCATTTTGTAAGGATTATATGTTAGGCTTTCTCAAGCCTATTTCCATTAACAGTGACCCAAGATAATTGGTCACACCAGGTAGCCTATAGAAGAAGGACACAGGGACTAATAACAAGGTACCCCTAGACAACAGTCAGTCATTTTAAAGATCACCACAAAGCTAGAACCTCCCTATATACCGGTACCCTTCCTATATAATCCAATTCATGACCTAGGGCAGGGTTCATCTTTTATTAGAGATGACCCTGACTGTCGGGTGGGGCTGTTGGTAGAAGAATTTTGTTTTGTTCAGCTTTACTCCCTCCAACTGTGTGGTCTCATCCTCTGACTATGCTCGAACAGTTCCACTTTCCTGACCCCTGCTGGAGGAAGCATGTTCTGATGAGCAGATGGGGACTCTCCAAAGCCAGGACATGACCTTTGTATTGAGCAGACAACTCTGTGGCAATAGAGAGAGAAAGCCAGACTACTTTTCCTTCTGGTTAGCAAATGGGCAGTGTTGGCTCAAAATGATGTGTTATTAAGGCTCCTATACCATGCATTCTCATATTCTCTGTGGTTCATGTATCTTTCTGGATTAGTACACTGGCACTTGTCCAGATTTAAAAATTTTTACATTTGAGGAACAGGTAAAATTTATGCTAGTACGAGTGCATTCAAGATGTGCATATTTTTGGTAAGAGAAAAAATTGGAAATAATTTTAATGTTTCTCAGTAGGGGTTGGTTGAAGCAAGGGTAATAACCTATAATGGAGAATAAAGGTGTTTATCAAAATTATATAGTAGGTGTGTAGGTGAGGCTAGTGACAAAGTTGGTTCTCAGGAAGAGTTGGTCTTTCCCTGTGGGGGATGCTGTGGATGAGAGTCCATGAGCCATTTGTCTCTGTAGAAGATGATGGACCAGAGGTTTCCAGACATATTTGGCTGACTGACTCCTTTTCAGGACTCTATCTCAGTTCTTCCCTTCTCTAATTAATTTCTCTAGTTTACTAATACCGAATAAGTATGTGATAGTATAAATTGTACCATGTGAAATCTGATATGTATAAATGAGAAATGATCACCTTAGAGCCACCAACTTCTCCAAGTTCACCCCTAATTCCTGTTGCTTTAGTGTAGGAAGTTTAAGATGGACACTCTTAGCATCTTTCAAATGTATACTCAGTACTGGATTGCTAACCCCAATTCACAGCTGTGCAGTAGATCCCAACCTTAACTGTTTTTTCCCTTTGACATCTTCCTCTGACTAGCCACTCCTACCTCTCAAGCTCTGGTAACCATCATCCCCCACTCTTTCTGTGCACTTGAATTTTATTTCCTCTTTTGTACCTATGATTCTCCTCTGCCTGAATTTCTTCTCTTTTATATGTTCCTGCAGCACTGTCTAACATAGAAGATATTCAGGGTGCCAGAAATTCAGGTGGCACTGTAATATGTCTTTGAAAATTCCTTTACATATCAGACAGTCATATTTCCCATTAGTAGATAATTGCACATTCAGCAAATCACAGCATGGAAAGGGAGACTTTGTCAGACATTAGGTAGAGATTGATAATGATGAATATTCCATGCTCTCCTGTGGTCTTCACAACAACAACAGCAACAACAAGAGGCAGACAGGTTGTGGGGCTCATGTAAGTTTCTTCATTCTCTGCCCTGCTGAGGTCTTCAGAAATGGCACTTGAACAAGTATATTAATTTGAGTTTGAAATGCCTTGGTGCTAAAATGAGGGCTGAGGGGACAGAGGAAATTACATATTATTGTTGTCTTTGATAGAAGATGGAGACTCAGGCCGTCGAACATGACAGGAGACAGCTTTATTTCCCCCCGAAGAAATAAAAGCTGCCTAACGGGTCTACACTGATAGTTAGCATTATGAGTTGCAGTTAGACACAGTGACACCGCATTTGGAGCATTATAATAACTTCTCTGGTTTCCCAACTTATCTCCTGCGCCTGCCATCGTGTGTACTTCTCCGTAGTTTATGGGTTTAATATTATTCTGCAGTTTCATCCAAATCATATTACGGCACAATCCCACTCATAGAAGATCCAGCAGGGTAATGAAGAGCAATGTTTGCCTTTGACTCCATGAAGGATTCCTAGGGTGGACTTGCAGACCTGGGAAAGGCCTTGGATGCTTTTGTGAGGTGGAGAGACAGGAGATTCTTCCATTTAATTCAAAACCCTGGATGTTACACTGTCAACTTTATCCCCAAGCATTGGGGCAACACTGAGATTCTGTGCACTGTTCAAGAAGAAATATTCAGTGAGATCAAATATTTGGGTCCAGAATGACTTGGAATGGCTCTCTGCCTGATCACATGTGGATGAACCACTAGTCTATAATCTTGGTGGTTTTCATTGGCACACAGGGCACAGGATTCTTTATTTTTAACTTTTTTATGGTCAAGAATTGAACATTGAAGTGATTAGGAATTCTTAGAGTTGCTGGGATTTTTTACAACCTTGAGTAGAGTGTCAAATCGCAAAGAAGATAAATTGGGGTTAGGGAATTGGGGGTGGGAAAGCCCACTGGTATAGTATGGCATGATGATGGCAGTATAGTGGCCAGGAACAGAGTTGGAGGTCCCAGGCCCCCTTCACACTGATTTCCCATGTGGACCAAGGCTAGATTTTATTTTTTGATAAAGAGATCAATGTTAAGAGAATCCAGGAAGCTATACATGTACTTGGATGCTGCTTTTCCTGTTGATCAGCATTGCCATGCTGGATCTTCAGAAAGCTGGCAGGGAAGTCTTCATGGGAAGCTATGTTCACACTTTAATGAGGCCGTCAGACAAGGAAAGGGCTGGTAAGGACAGAGGGAGACAGGAGTGCCCACCTAGCTTTAATTATCATTGGGGCTGGACTGGAAAGGAGCCTTTTCCATCCAAGACAGATCATGGGTAATGGTCATTCTTGGGCAGATGATGGTCATTGGATTGACAGTCAGGCAGAGGCTCAGGTCCTTTCTTACCATCCAGGCCTTCAATGTTCTTGAACTGTACTGGAGTGGTGGTGTAACACAGGGCAAGTGGCAGTCAGAAATTATTAAAAATTAGCAATGGGCTAATGGGCTAATAGATGGGTGCCCAGGGTGCTGAACAAAGAATCATCTCTAGCCTCTGTGAAAGTTTTGGGATGTTTGTTCCTGATTCTGGAGGCACCACACATTTGTAGCGAGTGTCAGGTGAACTAATCTTTTATAAATTGTGGGTGCTTTGCCTTCTTTTCTTAGCTGCTGCAGCCAAGCCAACTCAGGTATGGGAACAACACTGTCCCAGCATTTGGGCTCACTCACTTTTAAGTTACAAGAGGGGTCCTTTTCTTCTGACTTCTGACATAGAAGCACCTCCTGCCTCAACACTATTTTATATTTCTTTTGCCAGGCACATCGTAGGTTGGGTAGCTGGTCTGCAAATATTGGTTGTGAGCAAGACTTTTTTTGGTGGTCTTAGCAGCTTTTGAGAGCAATTTCAGTGTGACAAATCTGTAAGATAGGCTTGAAAAGAGGGGTTATGAGATTTCCTCTACAATTGACCCTAACCCAAAAGCAGAGAGAGGGAGTCTGTCCTTGGAATCTGTGTGCCTCTTTTCCTCCATCAGGTGGGCAGCCTGGCTGAGCTATAGACTTTACATATCCAGTACCAGGAAATTTCAGTGACAAGGATGTTCCTTGGACATCCCCAGAATAAGCTCCTGGATTTGACCCCTCCTGACCATCCAGAGAGCACTTGGGTGAGGAAAATTTCTCGGACCCAGTCTTGCTTCCCTGTTTCTCTGTGTTTGATGGAGAAGAGACTCAGTTTCCATGCTCCCACTCTCAAATGGACATTATTCAGCTTTTACTAATTGGCTTTACGATGGTCTCAGTAGTTAATATTCATCTGTCAGAGATGGAAGCATAAATAAATAACTTCGGTGTGAGCACCCCTTCTTATTAGGCCATACATCATGTTGGAGAGTTCGCATTCTTTAACCAGGAAGATGAAATTAGAAACATCTTGAAAAAGCCTTCTCGTTATCAATCATGTCATCTCGAACACGTTTCGAAGCTTGCTGCTGGCATCAAGAATAGATGTTTTATTCAAAAGAATGTATTTAAAGAAAATGACAGCACTTTGTGATTTTGGCTTTTTAAAAACAGGGAATCTTTCAAGTCCTCCTGACGAGGTGCCTCCCTGCACCCCAAAGATTCATGCAGTGGCTTATGACTTCTCGGGAGGTGTCCCCTAAGGATGTGGGAGTGTACGCTGACCCCCTCAGGAAGGGCACATGACAGAGAGCCTTAGGATGGGGCTGGCTTCCTGAAATAACCCTGGATATTCAGTTCATTCATTTTCAGAATGATGTGTGTGTGTGTGTGTGTGTGTGTGTGTGTGTGTGTGTGTGTGTGTGAGGCATGGTCAGAGTTGGAGCTTCTTCAGTAAAAATAAAAATAACCACAGGGGAGCAAAGAATGAAGGAACACAAGTGTCAAACATTGGTTTCTCCCAGATCTGGTAGATGTGACCAGCTCTGCTTGTTTTGCAGAAGACCTGCATATATCCTCATATAGGGATGAGCAGAAAGTCAAATCCTTTTCTTCTCCTCTTTTTACAAAACAATTTTTATTGATTTATTTTGGAAGTGCGTCAGGGGACATTACAGTGTTGGTATCAAAGTCAGGACTTCCACATAGAAAGCATGTGCTCTAGCCCTTTGAATCATCTCCCTGACCCTCCTTTTTCAAAAAAAATTTTTATATTATTAATTTGGGTTTGGGGCCACATTTGGTGTTGCTCAGGTTACTACTGGCTCCACACTCAGGAATTACTCCTGGGTGCTCAGGGTACCATGTGAGATGCTGGAGATAAAACTCTGGCCACATGTAAGGCAAATTCCCTACCACTGCATTATTGTTTTGGCCCTGTTGTTGATTATGGACATATTCTAGGAGGTTGAAGGGAGGAAGCAGATGGTAAGACTCCCACTGCAGGCCATCTCCCACCCTAAATATGTTTGTCTTTCAAAAATCATCCATGCTAACTGGAGAGATACCATTGGGGTATGTTAATTGCTTTGCAGGAGGACAATGCTGATTCCAACCCTGTCACTTCTGAGCACAGAGCCAGAAGTAGCCACTAAGCACCTTCAGGTATTGCCCAATTGCCTCTGAAAGTCACTCCCCTCCCCACAATCATCCCATTTCTATTTAACAACACTTAATCTTGCATTTCTTCCCTCCTTTGCTCATGCCAATAAAGTTGCTGTTTGTAAAAGTTCTGCATTTTGAATCTAGACTTTCCCCCAGAGGTGTTCCCATCACCCCACCACCCATTCGCTCTCCTCAAGAGTCAACACAGCCAACCATCACACACTCACCATGGACATTTGCCAAACATTTCCCTGCTGAACCTGGCTGAAAATGAATAATGTTAAGTGTGTCTGTGACACCTCCTATGAATCAAACAGGTCAATTTATGACAAAAGCCTATTCACACACACACACACACACCCATTTAAAAATGAAAGGTGTTCTGCTGAACAGCCTAGGTTGGTGGTGGCCAGACTGAAATGATTAGGACAAATGTCAGCTCTGAAAAGCCCAGGGTCTGGTGGGGGATGCATTTCCTAAGGACATCATGACTTACAAAATCTTTAAAAAGCACTTGAGGCCTCCTGGCAGAGGAAAGAGGGCTTTTGGAAGGCTGAGAATGGGGATAGGAGGAAGGGATTCCCCAGACCAGGCCTGGGAAGTGTCTATTATGAGAAGTGTCTATTGAAGTTCAAAGTTGAGATGAAGACACTATACCCACCTGAAGACCAGTGGCTTGAGATGGGGTATACTGGAACAAAGTGGTTGAAGCCCAATGTTATTAGGATCATCATTTGGTGGCTTTTTAAGCAGTATTGAGGGGCCCTGGGAGCTGTTCCTGCAGAGACTTGACCTGCCTTGTGACCAGACAATTCCTCCTGAAACCTAGTGATGTGCTGTTCAGATTCTGGGCTGTATTTAAGGGTGCTATGGGGGACAAGAAGTACAGAGGTCAAATGCATGGCCTCGTGCATTCAAGGCATGTACTCCTGTCCTTTGAATTATCACCCCTGGCATCCAACTTTATTAGACTTATTTAAACACCACAAAAACCACCACAAACTTTACTTTCAAAAGATATTTAAAAGAATATGAACTGTGGGGTTCCTATTTATTGTTTTGGGTAACACATGCATTGTTTGGGGCTAATACCTGGCTCTGTGCTCGGGGATCACTCCTGACAGTGCCAGGGGGGCCATATGTGCTGCCAGGGATTGCACTGGTGTTGGCTGTGTGTAAGGTAAGCTTTCATCTCTGTTATGTCTCTTTGTCCCTGGATACCAACTTTAAAAGTCTCGAATACCAGGCTACTAAGGACTTCCTATGTACATATCCAACCTACTTACTGAATAGATAGTTCGAGGTGCTAATGGGGACAGATTTAGCATGCAGATTGGTGACTTTTGGCAAATCCTTATCTGTCATCTCAAATGAGACTTGGCGCTTAATGGAGGGCTTAGATTTTTGTGTCACTCTCATCCTCATGAAAACTGGGCTGAGTTGGTGTGTACTACATAGTGCATTGGAACTAAAGGTTTGTGTAGCTTGCAATAGTGAGTCTCCAAAAATAATTTTCTACTGTTAATTATGTTCCCATTGAACAAATAGAGGTGCCCAAAACTCAGTGATCAGTCCTCTGGACTGGCCAGAGTGAGTGATCTCTCTGCACAGTTTGCCCAGAGCCTAGTATCATAATCACCGTGTATCTTACTGAGGAACTGGGCAGGTGTAGGGAAGCAATTTACAGGAGCTCATGTCCACTGCCTTTGCAATAGCCTTAGTGACTGGCACCATGTGTCTTCCCTCATCCAAGACTTTAAAAACAACACCCCTTCCCACTTCTCTATTCATGCTGTTCATAAATTCCAAATCCAGATCTTTGTTCCGCAAACAAACTGGCTTCAAATAGAAGCAAGGTCCTGCTGCTACTACCACTGTCTTCGTTTTTGAAGGCAGGGAGAGAAGCTTTTTAAAAAATTTAGATATACTGGTACATTAACAGGAATGCCCAGGGCAAAAATAGCTTTTACTCACCTGTCAAGTTCTTGTCATCACCTGCCAACACCACAAACTTTACTTTCGAAAGAAAGATATTTAAAAGAATATGAACTGTGGGGCTCCTGAAGGGAAGAATGTGTGGGCTTTCGTAGGAGAGGGGGAGGAAAGTGTTTTCATCTTCCTTCCTTCCCTTGGACAAAGAATAGGCCCCCATATCTCCTGGGACTCAGGAAAAGGAGCTTTGACTTTCATTACTGGAGGATTCCGGAATGGGGCACAAAGGTCATTGGTGAGGGGTTTGCTCCCTTGCTGTTTGCTTTTAGTGCTGGGGAGGCCTACCAAGTACTGTTGGGGATTTGGGTGCCATTCCTGGCTGTTCTTGGCCTGTGCACTAAAGGGTCAGTGCTGAGGCCCAGCAGGTCAAGTGGCCCAAAGCCGCATTTGACAGGGCTGGAGGGCATTGGTACAGTTGGTGGGGACTGTGCTGGGGACTGTATTTAGAACCTTGAGTGTGCTCTCGGACCCAGGAGCTATCTCCGCACCCCTTCCTCACTCTGCTACTTGACTTTGTTCCTTGGGCCCAAGGCCTCTAAGTGGCTCAAGTCAGGCTAGCAGCTCCTTCTCTCTGGAGCAGGATGGGTCTGACCCCCACTCAGGAAAAGATTCTCTCTGATTTCAGGGTAGGTGGTACCAACTGTTAGAACCTTCTAGAAGTGAGGCCTACGGTTGTTTTGGGATCAGATTCAAGGTGCTGAGCTGTTTTCAGGTTAGGTGGATTGTTGGAGAGGCCCCCTGACCTGATAGTGGAGGAGAGTGGCCCCTGCCTAATTTACTCCCCTTTCTCTGGCTGAATAGCACAGGTGTTTTTGGGCTCAGCAGGGGAGGGGAACCTCCTCTTTCCCCATTATAGGGACCTCCTATTTTAGCATGCAAATTTTAGGGGTGCATGAAAACCCTGTTTTTTTTTTGGGTCTCCTAAGGCCCTGAGTTCTGAAGTCGTCTCTGTGGTGAGTTCTGATCTCCTTTCTGTAGGGAGGGAACAGTACTGTGTCCTCCGCATGGTGACCACTGTAAAGGGGGGCTTTCTGATGCTCTCTCTGTGGGTTCTGTTTTGAAGTTGGGCTGTGTTTCTTTACTAATTCCTGCTGGGTCCTATCAATAGTTTCTAACTTGATCAATGTCCATTTGGTCAATATCTCCAGTGCAATAACAACATTTTCAGTTTTAAATTTAAAATGGAAAACTTTCCTCTGGGGAATTTTTTTTCTTTTTAAAGCAAGGAAATTGTGAGGTTAAGGCCTTTAAACTAACTGCTGACTAAGCCTGTTGGGAGGAGAGGAGCAAAGGCCCCTAATTGTGGGAGAGGCTCTTATTGGTTCTGGATACCTTATCTCTCCTCTCTGGGACCTGGGAGAAGGAGCTGGCAGTGGCATATGTAGGTAAGGGGCTCAGTCCTGCACTTGGCACACAGGGTGAGCATTTCTTGGGGAGAGATGATAGGCTCGGTTATCAGTAGGATCAAAGATCAGGGTTGGGATTGGATAAAATATGAAGTGAAAATAATGGAGTACAGGGAGTAAAGCACTTACTGACCCCTGACACTGCATATGATCCCCTGAGCACCACCAGGAGTGATCTCTAAACACAGAGCCAAGAGTAAGCTCTGAGCACTGCCAGGTGTAGTCTCCCATAATAACAAACAATAAATATATACCGCTGTGGGATCTGCTGAAGGGGGAGCTATCAGAGATGGAGAGTTCTGGGCCTTTTAAAAGTGGATTTCAAAGAATAAACAGGAGTTTTCCAAATGGGCCAGGCCAGGAGACAGTCTGCACAGACGGGCAAAATTTGTGAAGGCACAGCTGGGGTCATTGGGCAGACCCTGTTGATCCTCATTCTCATCCCCTCTGCAGATCTTAGCGTGCCAGTGAGCATAGGCCATGACTGACCCTCTTTCTGTGAAACCATAAACCAGCCAGGAGAGGAAATGAAAAGTAGTGCTGGTGATCTGTCTGGAACAGGGCAGCACCTTCAATTGTTGTGTATAGTGAGAGCCAGCCAGACTCTGTTAATGAGTCTAAGCAGCTGTCTTTCCTCCAGGCACAGCTTGGTCCCATGTCACCTGAGCCAAGGGTTGAGATATCCTGGAGAGCAGGGATGTTCCCAGTCACATTCATTCTTTTAAGGTTCCTCCTTCCTCCACAGTGACCCAGGCTGGGTCAGAAGCTCACCTAGTGTGAGCATGACTCATGATCAGTGCTATAGGGGTAGCCCAACTGCTTTCATTCCTCTCCCCAAGTTAAAGTGGAATCAAGTTCTATAAATGTCTTTATTTTTTTTAAATAATTTTTATTTTGACCACAGTGGATTACAAATCTTTCACAGTAATATTTTAGGTACATAGTGACATTGAATCAGGGGCATTCCCACTACCAATGTTGTCCTCCCTCCACCCCTGTTCCCAGCATGCATCCCATATCCTCCTTTGCCCCCAACAGCTGCTAGTATAAGTGTTCCCCTCTGTGTCTAGTTTGTTGTAGATTGGGTATTGATTCTGTTGTCCTTGGCTTTGGATTTGGTGTTTAAGTCTGATCATTTTTTATTTCTACTCAATGTTCATATGACTGTTTGGTACCCTCCATTATTTCTCCTTCAATTTTTGAGACAGAATAAGATGGTTCAAGTTATGTGGTTCTATTAGAAGGAAAGAAAAAAAATAAAAAGGGGGGGAGCAAAAATTAAACAAGCAAAAAAAAAAACCCAGAGGAGTTCTTCTACAGGCTATAAATATCAATTATATATTTATATATATGTATATATATAAATTTAAGAGAAGAAAGGGAAAAAAGGAAGAAAAGCATAACAACAATACAAAAAATATCAAACTAAACCCCCTCGAAAAGCACCACCACAATAAGCACCACAGCAATAGAGAAAACAACCAAACAATAACCATGGTTCTGAGATAAAAACAAAATAAAGCACAAAAAAACATTTAACAACAAAAATAACAAAAAATTAATTTGTGCTTCTTTTTTTGTATAGGCACAGTAAATAAATATTGGGGGAAATTAGAAAGGGAATTCCCTTGGCCTAAGAGTTACAGGGTTTCTCTGCCCTTGAGGTATACTGTCATGGGAATAACTACAGGCTCTGTACATGCTCTTATTCTCTCCCCTATGTACTTTTGTAATGTCTGGAAACTTTCTGCTCAGAAGTGGATGATAAAATAAGGCCTCTGTAACTAGAGATCTTGGCATTTGCACAGGTCGTAGGGTGGAGCCTAGGATAAAGTCTTTCTTTAAGGTTTTAGAAGTTCTGTTCCATCACTGTTGTTTTCATCAGTTTTAATCTGTAGTTGGTGGTCTTGGTTTTTGTACCAATCCTAGAATGAAGCCTAGGATAGAGTCTTTCATTATGTTTCCAGAAGTTCTGCTCAGTTGCAGTTGTCTCAGTCAGACCTCTGGAATTAGAGATCTTGGTTGTTGTACAGTTCATAGGCCAAAGCCTAGATTAGGGTCTTTTTTATTGGTCCCAGGATAGGTTCTGCCCAGTAATGGTTGTCACACTCAGTCTGCTATAGTTAGTGATCTTGGCTTTTGCACAGAAAAAAGGATGACGTGTCTTCTGATTTCATCTTAGTGTTAGGTGATGAGAAAAGACAACCTGCTCTTAGACCAAGTTGTTGCCATTTCCTCATTGTCAGGAAAACATCTTCATTTTTGACCAAATGGCAGCTGTATGCAAAAATCCAATGTAAATGGGGTTCACATACAATCTGGGTGTATCGGTGTCTGTTGATGAATTCTACAATTTGACAGCTGGGCCAATCTGGGGTAAAAGAGATCCCCATGAAGACATCACCCATGCCTTCCTATGCCCCCCATAGATGCTCCAGGTATAGCTCTGGGTCTGGATATATGAGGTCCTGAGTATAGTGGGGCCTTTTATCTTTGCTTTTGTTTTTGTCTCATTATTTATTCAGGCTTAGGAGATATATTAGACTATTTTCAGGGACTATTTCTGGAGCTGTCCCAGGAGACTGTACATGTATATGAGGATCAAACCTCATATATGCAAGGCAAGTGTTCTACCCACAAGCCACGGCTCTGCCCAAAACCTTGAGTTTAATTTCTGATTCCACAGATAGTCATTCCCTCAGTAATTTGTATTACTTCTGACCCCAGAACTAAGAGTAACCCTTAAGCACTACTGGGTGTAACCCACATAAGAACCCCCACCCCCAAGAAAGATCAGACGTGTTCAAGAACAATTAAGTCCCAAGAAAACGGCAAGTGAAAAAGAAGGGAATGCCAGCTGTATAAATTATGTAAAATATGAATATGCGACATTTTCATTTAGATCTGCACAGAGCTGGGAATAGGAAATAGTGGACAGAGGGTGGAAACAGAATACAAACAAAATGCAAACTGCATGTGGGTGAGATTACCAGGGCAAAATGTCCCTTGTACTGCTGGCTTTCATCAGAAATTTGTATCGCTTTCATAATCAAAGCATAAGTTGCCAAAAGCATTATTTTTGGAGATTTAACGTACACAGAAAGCTACAGTATCATGGGGAGTAGAAATGCCTTATGTGAGAGAAAGCATGCATTTATTAGGACTCTAATTATGCACATAAATTTAGTAATTGATTTCCTGTTTGTTTCATGCCGTGTTAAAAACAACATGGATGAACACACCTGCATATGCGGCTCCCCTGCAAAGCCTGCATGGCTTTAAAAGTGATGGGCTGGTTCTTGCACTGTAAGATTGGGGGACATTTATAAACAGTTTCCAGTGTTCTCTAATCGCCCCATTAATATTTCTGTAATTTTAGGAATAGCTATAGAAAAGACCAAACCAACTTGGGGAGCATTTGGAAACCCAATGTCAGCAGTGAACCCCTCCCCCCACCCACTACTCTCACTGTGGTCCTAGTGAATGGGTGAAGCAAACCTTTCACCCCTAGTTTTCAAGCTTTCCAGACATGTTGCCTGCCAGACCCTGTGCTTGGCTATAGGGACATAGAGAGCCCAATACTCTCCTGGGAATCAGGTAACAGAACAGGCACACACCAAGATTTCTGACAGGGGTACCCTAAAACAGTTGTCCCTCTGGAGACTGGCTCATGAAAACCCAGGTCTCTGGAAACAACTTTGAACTCAAAACATCTTATTTTAAAAAATAATTTAAATTAAAATAGTAAAAAAAAAAATTGGGTCACATTTTGGGTCACAATTGGGTCACAGTACTGGATTGGGGGTATATCTGATGATGCTTAGGGGACCATGGAGTGCTGGAATTTGGACCAAATTTGGACCAATTTGGACCAATATGTGTCCCAGTCCTTAAAAGCACCTTCCTGGTCCTCAAAACACCTTAAATATGAGCCACTGGAATTCATTGGCTCAAACAGAGACTTAGATCTGTTGTGAGTGTAAACAGGGGGTGATGAGCCCACCCACCACAAGAGCGCATGTTTGATTTGCTTATACTTTTATAAAGAGGTAATTTGCAAAAGTGCAGTTCATCCCACCCTGCTTTATAATTTAATGTCACTAGAAATGATTGCGGACATGATTAACAGCATCCTTGGTGCCAAATTAATCAGCATCTAATCCAGAGTGGGCATGAAGATGGAATGAGTTAAGAAAAAGCAAGTCTTCTCCCCCACCCCCTCTGCTGTTATTTTGATAGAGTGCCAAACTTCCCCGCCATCGGGACTTAGACAAAAAAAAAGAAAAAAAAAAACTGGTTTGAATTCTCTTCTTACATGGAAAAGACATGTCAGTGATAAATTGTCAAAACAGATGTATGCTTTTTCCCTCTGGGGGACCTGAGTTACCTCCTCTTCCTTGGATATGGATCAGAGGGACTGTCAGTCATGCAGCCCAAAGTTGGGGGTGGTAGAGAAAACTGCCTCTATCTCCCAACATTCTAGAAAGATAAACTGGGAGGGCTTCTCAGAACTCCCTCGTTCTCCATCCTGAAGCACACCTTGGTTTAGGTTCTTCGGAGAACCCTCAATTTTTTCAACAAAGATCTTTTTCTTCTATAAAAGACCAGCCAGTATTTGTTTGGTTGACAACAAGCAAAAACAAAACCCCAAACACAGAATGATCTGTCTTATACATGGAATATGAAGAAGTAGAGTAGGGGAAGTAACAAATAAATGCCCAAAGGCAACCAAAACAGAATTTGTTTTTAGTAGGGAGCGTACCACAGGGGTGGGTTGGGTGGTGAGAGTGATGAGGGATCCTGGGACAGTGGAGGAGAGAAGTGGACAGAGGGTGGAGTTTATGTATAAAATTTTACTAATAACATGTAAACCATGGTCCCCAAATAATATATTTTAGCTAATAAAGCAAATGTACTTCTAAGACTTCTGATCTAACCATGTTAAATAAAAATAATTCCAAGGTATATAAGTTTTAAACATGTCTTAAGGTGATGGGGAGGTAGCTCAAAGGGTCAGTCAACTCTATCTCCCCCCACCCCTCAACACCAATTCCTTTTAAAAAGAAATCTCACCAGAATCCTGTCATTTAGTTAAAAGGACACTCCTCTCCAGAATTCATACTAGAGATAATTGGTATTTTTAGGGTCAAGCATATGGCCCCAGGCTGTGTGTGATGGGGATTTCCTCTGGGTCAGTGGCCCTATTGGATTGGGGGGTGATTTCAGCTCTTGGCAAAGGCACCTCAGTGTTACACAACTTGAGTTTAAAACTATACCCTGAGGCTGGGCAGGAAGCTTTGACCATGGTGGGGATTTTTAATTTTCTTAAAACTGCACATTTTTTTGTATTCCCAGGAGTCTCTTGATCCCTCCTTGCTCCCTGACCCTGGCTGGTACTTTCTCTGTGGGGGAGCTCTCTGTTCCCCCAAGGTCCTGGCAGAAGAGCGCAGAGGGCACTCAGGTCTTTCTACTTAAGACAGAGGCCTGGCTGGGTGAGTCTTCCCAGCAGCAAGATCACTTTTCCTCCCCCTTAATCAAACCTGGGCTACTCATAGCTAAAATCTTGCTCTCATCTTTTTTCTGATTTTTGCATCATATCCTGACAGTGCTCAGGGAATCAAGTGCAGTGCTGGGGAAGTGAACCCAGGTAGGGTTCATTGAACCAAGCTGGGATTCAATATTTGTATGGCAAGAGTCTTACCTGCTCTACTATCTCTCCTGAATGCTTCCCTTGAATAAATATGGGTTTCCCAGAGTTGTAGTCTGTGAACTGGATGCCCCATTTCTTCATGGACTGATGTGTGACTTGTAGAATGGACACCAATGCTCAGAGGTGGGAGAGGAGTGTCTTAGAGTAAAGACCAAACTCCCATGTTCAGTTCTTACTAACAGTGTTGAGAATTGGGGCTTTTTTTTTTTTTTTCTCACATAAGATTTCTGAAGGGCAGCAGGGGATGTTCCTTCTCAAGAGAAATGACAGGCAGGGGGTCTCAAGGTGCAAATTTGTACCTATAGTAGATATTGTCCAGGATGGTGGTTTTCAGACTTTTTATTTTTATTTTTTCTGAAAGTAGAAGTGTCATTTCAAAGTGACACAGCACGCCAGCATAGATCTTATTTGTAAAAAGTTTGGGCCTCAGGAAAAACCTGGGCAAACTTAACTGACATGATGAGATTCTAAGTCAGCAAACACTATGTGTCATTTGTGCATACATTTTTTGGCCACACCCAGTGATGCTCTGGGGTTACTCCTGGCTATGCATTCAGAAATTGCTCCTGGCTTTGGGGGACCATATGGGACGCTGGGAGATCGAACCAAGGTTCGTCCTAAGTTAGTACATTCAAGGCAAATGCCTTACTGCTTGCGCCACCTCTCTGGCCCCATATGTGCATATCTTTAGAAGTATTCCAACAATTACTTGCTCATGGGAAGGTGATATGTTGATATATGTTGATATGTTGAGATTAATAATAATCAGGTACAACCACTGTTCTACAGTATCATGACCCACACTTCCTCTTCACTATTTTTCCCTGCACCCATATTCCCTAAATGTTCTTAACAATGATAATCACATCCAAATTGAATCAAGTGCTTGCTGTGCATTATATGTCGTGTCTACTCCTACGTGTACCGGACAGGTATAAGAAGTATTTTAATTAATGAGCAAACTCAGGTTCAGAGAGTTTGAATAACTGACACAGTAAGTAAAGTACACCTTTCCTAAATAAAGGGATTGGTACCCTGAGTCCTAGACACTAGAACTAACTAACACTCATGGAGTTCTATTCTGTTCCCAACTCAGTTCAGCAACTACTAACTTTCTTCTTGCTTTCCTTTGTCTTCCCTTGCAATTCCTCCCATCCCAAATCTTACCTTACATTTTCCTTCTCTTTGGCTTGGAGACAGCCTGGTTCCAAGTATCTGCACCTGATCCTTATCTTTATTTCACTGGAAGCTTCAGGGAATGTGTACTTTTTCAAGGTTGCTTAACAGGAAACATCACTGTGGCCAGCTCCTGGTCTCCACCCTAGCAAAGATAAGACTGCAAATTTGTGCCCTGAGCTTCCAAACAAACGTACAGAGAAAATGATGTGTGATGTGTGATTTGTGACTCTCCTCCAGGGCTTGAGCAATGGCCAGGCCAGCCTCTGCTAACTGCTTGCCCTCTGCCATCCTGCCTTTGGGGCAGGAAATGTTGGCAGAGAATATCTCCTCTTAAGTAGAAGCAACTGGGCGGATGCAGGTCTCTGGTGTCTTGCAGGATGAGACATAGCGTTTCTGCTAACACCCGCCAAGATGGAAGCCAGATTGGTAAATAGTTTGTCTAAATTCTGCTGCCTCCCAAAGAAGCTCCCAGGCTGCTTTTCTGACTGTACCCAGTGGCTGCCCTCACAGACACCATCTCCATCTCATGACCCAGCAGGAGAACTGACTACCCCTTGATCTTCCATCCTAATGTGGACCCAGGATGGGAGGCCTGGGCTCAGGCTCCATGACAGACTCAGCTCTAGGGCACAGGAGCTCAGATATGAAAACAGGCCCTATTTCACATTCTTGACTTGAACCCTAGGAATTCCTCAATCCTAGTCATATCTCTGGTTTTACATCCTCATCTCTTAAATGTACAGGCAGGACTCAATCATGCTTAAACTTTTATTAAATCTTCATGCTTGAGGGTAAATGTGTCTTTTATTTTCAGACCCGAACACCCTCTATGATACAGTGGATCTCATAAAATTTGTGTGGGATGAGCCCATTTTCCCAATATCCGGTATGGCTCTGCCTCACAGAGTTGAAATTCTGGGTGTTTTTCAGGATCACTGAGTGTGGGACCAAGCTCTGAACTGAGAAAGACTCATGTGGGTACAAACTAGTGGGTGCAGCAGACTTGGAAGAGCTAGCTGGGTGGATGCCTGAGTTGAGTCTTTTTCTTTGCACTGTCTTCAGGGGATAGCAGGCCTGGATGAATGACAGACCCAGGGGAGGCACGGAATTCTACCCCATGTTTTGTCTCTGAGGGACCTTGAAAGCCACATGACTGTTTGGTGTGAATCATGTGCTAGGCTCTCCCTTAATTCCTCCCATTCCCAGTGAACTCCAGGAGTTTGGCTGACATTGGTTTTTTTACTTGTTCCTAAAGTAGTAGCAAAGATATCTGGGAATCCTGTTCTGTTCTGTTCCAGACTTTCCCAGTTTCCCCTTCCCTTTTCTGACCATAAGGACAACATGGAGTATCCTGGTCTGCTGTGGTCACACTCTATCTGGGCCTGGCTAAGGCTGCTTTAATTCTGCTTCTCCAGGGGCCAGCCTGGAAATATCGGTCCATTGAAGAGAAGGGACCCAGAAAAGTCTTGCTGTGGGTTCTACTAGCAGCATTCTGGGGCTTTGGTGCCACCTTTCTCCTTTCACACTCTGTTTTATAAACTTCATATGGAGTAAAAATAAACATTAAAAAAATAAAGCAGAGGGAAATCATCTCATCCAAAAGGAGTGAGGGCCATCAAAATCACGTTATGGGCCAAAATGTGGCTGAGAGTTTTGTTCACCTGTGTCATCTGTAAATTTTATGGGGTGGGGGCAGAGAAGGGGCTACTGGACCATTAGCACATAAAAGGATGAAATAAGGAAACTCTATAAGTTTTCTCCCTTTATCATGGCACAGAAGGAACTATCCCAAGGAGCAAGCACAGTAATGTTTCACTGAAGTTGGCCAGACCTTCACTAATCTGTGTGATGGGCCTGAGGTCATCCCAGGCCCAGATAGGAAGAAAGGGGCCCTGTTTAGGGCTCCATTAATGTAGCAGATTGCTTACCAGCCCTAAGTGGAGACTTGTGGAGATGCAGAAGCCTCCTGGAACTCTCTCTGAGGAACACAGCATTCTCAGTAAGCCCCGAGGAAGCACTAGGTATGATCCTAAGCCAGGTTTCTGCCTAGTTCTGGCTCTGGTGCAGATTTCAACTGAGACTTGAGGAGAGTTGGGTGCAAGTGGTTTCCTCAGCTTTCTCCTGCTGTTCAGCCTCCGAACCTGGTGCTTGGGAGCTCCAGTTCTTAGGCTCTGGGGATCTCTGCCACTCATTTCCTGGCTGCTCCATATGGGGCCTCTTGGGTCTTAGAGAAAAGGAAGGGGAGTTGAGAGGGGTCTTCCCTAGCTCCCCTCACAGCCTCTTCCTCTTTCCAGACACTAATCATTTCCCATGCAATTGAACAACTTAATAAGCTGTGGAAACTTGATAAGACAATTTAATTGTCGGCTTTTACGTATCTGCTCAATAGAGCTGGGTTTCCTGGGAAGGTGAGCAGGAAGTGGGAGCAGAGACGCTTAATTAGAGAACTGGAACAATGGCACTAGATTAAGGAGCACAGGGGGCACCAGTCCTGGACTTAGTCTTTTGCATGGCGCCCTCAGATGGGCCTTTCCTGCAAATGGAGTGAATTATACTCGCTCTTTCTATAGTAAAGACAAACCTCTTCAGTAACCAAATAAAGATGAATCCCCTCTAAGGTAACCAAATTAAGGCAAATTCCTTCTTCCTGTCATACCCCCTACCTCCTATGTGCAATAGGGCGTTAGCTTGTGCAGTGGGACACTAAACTCTTGCCAGAAAGTTAGTTGGCTGGTGAGGATGCAGGAAGATCAGCATGTGGTTGCAATGGGGTGTTGTCAATGCACCTTTTCCATAGGGAAAGATGTGGGCTTGGTGTGAGGGGGCCCTCAGCCAGTCAGTGTGCGTTACTCTTGCCTATTCAGTGAGGTTCTATCTTTTCCTGTATCTTCAGGGTCCTTTTAATACTTTGGGAGATGCTGCCTCAGAGCCAATATTAAATCCCCATGTAAACATTGTGCTTCTTTTTTTTTATTTTATGATTTTTATTGAGACCAATGTGAATTGCAAGTCTTTCACAGTTGTATTTAAGGTACACAGTGACAGTGAATTAGGGCCATTCCCACCATTGTGCTTCTTTTAAATGATTGAAGCAATGTTGACTTATAGCATTATATAGATCTTAAGAGGGCAGCCTTATAGAGAAACGTGTCTATTTTATATGATGTTTGATATTAAAAGTCTCACATCTACCTTTCTTCATACTATTGACACATTATCCTGATTTAAATTCCTCTTCCTAACTTTCCCTTTTTTCCCCCGTAACTGTTGATTCCTTCTCTGAATGTGTGTTGTATGTGTCAGTGTGTGTGTGTGTATGTGTGTGAGAGAGAGAGAGAGTGTGTGTTTGTTATGTGTGAAGCAAAGTAGGTTTATTGAAACTTATTTTGAAAGATATGAGGAGGAGAAAGAGAGAAGTGTATTTTCAAGAAAAATATGTTCCAGAGTGATAGGTAAGCAAAGAAACATACAGACAAGTGAGACAATGTTTTCAGGGAGAAGAGTAAGACAGTTCTTATAAGAGTTTGCTTGCTTTTTATTTTTCTTTGATTTCATTTTTTTGTAAGCCTGATGGCATTTAGGGGTTACTCCTGGCTCTGAACTCATAAGTCACTCCTGGCAGGCTCTGGGGGCCATATAGGATGCCGGGGATTGAACCCAGGTTGGCTGTGTGCAAAGCAAATGTTCTTCCCACTGTGCTAATGCTCCACTCCTATTTATCTTTCACATGTGAAAGACACATGAGGCGAGGCCACATTACAACTCTGTGAGGCAGGATGCAGAATCTTTATTCCAAGTTCAGAATAGCAATTCTGAAATACAGAAAGGTTAGACAAATTTCCCAAAGCAGCACAGCTCGATAGCTGATTCCAAAAGGCTTGAGGGGCTCTACCAGATTACTCTTAGCCTCCATAACAATTCCCTGTGCGGCTAACGAAAGAGTTCCAGGTACTTCACCTCTACTTCTTATACACTGACTTGAAGGAGCCCTTGGACTACAGAAGTCCCACTTCCTGACTGTTGCAGCCAATGAGCAGTCAGATCTGGAGTCCAAGGGGCCAACTCTCTATATGTGTCACGACAGACCATGAGGTCAGATTTTTGTCTTAAGTCCCCATGAGGGCAGGTTGAATTTGAGACCTTGCTCAAATGCCAATTTAATTCTATCTCCACTCCCCTATTTCTTCCTTAATCTCTTGTGCACAAATTATCATCTCAGTGTCTGTTTATGGGACTCCTGACTTAAGACAGATTTATATTTGATCCTTACCTGCCCTTTCTGGAGCCATACAGCACATCCCCTGTTTCATGTGACTGGCAAATCTCCCTATTTAGACCAAGTTTGGCAAACACCAGGCTTAGAATTCCTGCTGCATCTTGAACTAAATCTGGTTCAAATAGCCCGAGGCTGAAAGCTCTCCTGTTATTGATGGCGAAGATGGTAGCATTGGTGATCATGCTGGTTGAATTTCCTAGCCTCCCTACAGTACACTTCTGCCACTGGATGTTCCATGTTTCTGCCATCTTGTCAGACCTTGGTTCCTCCTTCGGACTCAGAAATTAGGTCACTGTGCAGAGACCCAAGCCAAGCATTCTCTAAGCTCAAAGAACACATTAACATTTCTTGGTAAGGAAATTTTAAAAGAATTATTACCAGAAACAACATTTTCTTTCCACTGCATGGTTTGGCTGACTTGTGATACATTTTTTTCATCTACCAGTTAGTAAATCCATTCTCTCCCTATTTTCTCTTATTTGGAAGCCCCATTTGCCAAGCTTTTAATAAACACTGGGTGGGGGGGGGGATAAAAAAGGGAAAGAGACAAAAGGGGGAGAAACCAGCTTTTCCTCAGCATTCCCCAGGCACCCACATTAAAGGCCTGATTAACCTAAAATATTTCCCAGCTTCTGAAGCACTTGATTAAAGTCAATTGGGGGGAAAGAAGATAAGCTCTTACAAGGGCTAATTTGAGGCTTAGAAAACTTGAATATGTCTATGTCTCAAAGGAGTGGTGTGTGGAGCTAGTGGCTGTCAGCTTTGGAAGGGGGGTGGCATTTGAATGTTCTGAGTCCTCACTATCCAGCTCCTGGCCCCATCCTTTCTCTCTGAGGGAGCCCTCTAGTCCCTCCTAGCTTGTGAGAGTTTCAACGATTTTCCCCTTTGAAGGTAGAGAAATAGAAAGCTTTGGATTCAGAACACAGCCTCTGCGGCCCTCTTTCTCCATTGATGGCTAAAAAATCAAAGTGGGGCTTTACTGCCGCCATCACCTCAGCATCCCCTTGATGTGATAATGGGTCATGTTTGCTGCAGTGCTGTTCCCAATGCCAGGGGCACTATTCTATAGGTCAGACTCTTCCTTTCCCTTTAGAACAGGTGGCATAAAGCCAGATAGGAAGTCACTGGCGTTCTGGTCAAGCCTGGACCAATGCTTGATCTTTGACAGGCCTTTTCTGCAAGGATGCAGGGCAAGCAGCGTTCTAATCTGGTGGGCCTGTTTAGCCCAGTGAGGGTCAAGCCTGTGTGAGTTTTCTGTGGCTGCATGATGGCTTCGAGAAATACCCTTGTCAAAAGTTTGCTCCCTTTTTTGTAGCTCAAAGTCTTGCAAAGCCAATGCCATAGGGACCTCTGAGTTGATTATGAGGACATTTAAGAAATAAATAAGTTTAACTAGAGACTCATAATCCAAGGAGACTGTCAAAGGACTTTTAATTTGAATTACCTGAGTGAAGACAACAGCCAAGAATACTTTGTGGAGGGGGGTACTATATTTACTCTTTTGACTGACCCCTCTCCCAGAGGAAGGCAATCCACAGAGATATCAAATTAGCTTCCTCTTCTCCACACATCCTTCTTTGAGATGTATAGACCCACTTAGGCTTGATTAGCATTAGATAGGAATCTGACCTTCCAAGGACAATGTTGATTGTCCTTGATCAATAAATACTGTACATGAAAGATAGTCAGGGTGCTCAATCCATGAGGCTGGGACCCCATGCTTTTCTCTCATGTCTCTCTTGCTTTCTTAATCCTGAAGTGCCCTGCTTCAGGCCTGTTCACCCAAGGCTGGACCTCTGGGCTGAGTTCTGTTTTCTGTACACTGCAGCTATTTGTTTCCACAAATATTCCTGACACCAGCAGAGTTTGGGGCCCTGTGGGGTCTGTCTTCTTGCTGCCCATCCTCTGGGAACAGGCATCTTAGAGTACTGAAGACTCTGAGACTGCCTTTCTTCTCAGAGAAGTGACATGTAACCTGTACTTGGGTTTCCTATCTCTGACTTCCTCTTTTGTCAGAACCTAGAGAAACCTGTCTACTTTCCAATGCTCACCTGTTTGGGGGTGGGCCTGCTGGGTCATGTCTTTCTGACAAGTGTTCATTGACCTGGGGTCTTTTGGGCGTTGGAGTGGTAATGTTTGGGCCAATGCTGCTGACTCTGTTCTCCAGAGTGATTCCTGGTAAAGTTCAGAAGACTTCATTTCTACTTGCTCCTCTCTCTTAGTCACTACTGGGGATTGGTGGTGGCAACAGCTGAAAAAGCAACTTGTGGGCAGCAGAAGAGACAGTCTAGGAGCAGTGCATTTGGGAATCAGCATTTTCAGTGAATTCTTTTGTTTCAGGGAAGCAGGAATCAGGGAGAAATATTTTTAACTCTTCTACTTCAGCAAAGGGTATGTAGTGAGCAGGGGATTTATTCTTATACAAACACACCAGCCTACATGTATGGCTTCTTGCTGTTCAGCTGAGGCTTCTTTCTATATTGATTAAGAATTGGCCAGTAAAGGGTAACTTTTTAAAAAAGGAGGAATCACAAGAAGTTCTTTACCTCTAGGATGTTGAATTGTGTTGTAAAACCAGGATTGAAAAAGCATTTGCTTTTGGTATGAGAATCAACTGACTGATCAGTGGGATATAATATATAAACTAGCACTTGTTATTGGTGAAAAAGACATGGAAATACAAATGTATGTAGTTCATTAAATTATAATGTGAAAGATTATCATTTGCAAGAAGTATCAAGTTAGAGAGATCTTCGTCTTTTATCAGAGCACCCACATATCTGTTTTTTAGTAATACCCCACATCCAATCAATAGATTATACAACTTAAAGCCAGCTGCAAACTAGGAAAAGTTTCATACCTGACAGACATATAACAGGTAAAACTAGCAAAGTGCATGATTCACTGTTAAATCAAAATTATTATCTTTAAGAAATAATTAGGGAGCAAATATCTATTTATAAGTTTTTACTTTGTGTACACCACTATGAAGAACAACTCATCCAAAAACATTCCCTTTAATATTTTACTATTGGGGAGTGGTTAAATATATTGTAAATATCTATGTGATATGACATACGACTGTGAGTGTTATCATATTGTGATTTGTGGAATATCATGGGAGTGAAACTGAAGTGTGAAGTCTTTGTTGTTGTTGTTTTTGGGTCCTACTCAGTAGTGCTCAGGGTTTACTCTACTTTCTATGCTTAGGGATCACTCCTAGTAGAGCTCAGGAGACCATATGTGGTGCTGGAGAACTAACCTAGGTAGGCTATGTGCTGGCAAGTGGCCTATTTATTGTACTATTTGCTCCTATCCCAAATTCATAATTTTAATAGCAATAACAACAACCTGAAGTTTGCTGAATGTACTCAATCCACATACATGCCTTCATACCCGCCCCCCCCATACACATGAGGGTATACAAATACAGCCTGTTAAAAGGGTTTCTATTGTTAACATGTTTTTCGTTTTTTGCTTCTGTATTTTCTTTTATATTTATTGCCTCTTTTCTAACTTTCAGAAACAGGCTTTGTCGAAACAAGAGACATAAGTTATTTTAATAAATCAATAATTGTTAACTTAATGTCTAACACATAGAAAGCACCCTGGGAACAGTCAGTTTTGTTAGAGAAATCACAGTATTGTAAAGCTGTAACTTCTCTTTTGTCTATTAATAATTTAATCTATAAACCCAATGAAGCCCAATTAAAACATGAAAATTTCATTTTCAACATTTGACAAAAGGATTCAAGAGTCACCTGGGAAATTCGCTGGCAAACTAGGACAATTCAATGGAGCAGAGGAACAAAGGGAGAGGGGCTCGAGCAGACCCTAAAATGTGTCCCAAAGATATACACAGCAATCCAAATGCTTGCTTTCAGGAAACAAGGAAGAGAACAGAGTCCTAATTGATCCAGAACCCTTGGGAATTGTCAGCTATGGGAAAAGAAATGTTTCAAAATGAAATCTCAGGCGGGGAGGTTAGATGATTCAATAAATGGGACAAGTGACAAATGATTTTATGTGTGAAAAATATATCTTACATATATATATTCTGAATTTCAACACTGACAGACAGTGGGCAAGGGACCCAAGACAGTCTCTGCCCACATGGGACTGTATGCTCTTCTGCAATGACAGGAGGAAGCAGATAACCAGTAAGTAGTTCATGGTTAACAAATATACCAAGACCCAGCTAGGTATTGAGACAATAGCAGAGGAAGTCTAGGGTCCAGGGTAGATAGGTGATGTTTAAAGTGTGACCCCAAGAATGAAAGACCCATGGGCTCCTTTGTCTTTTAGCTGGAGGCAGGTGAAAAGCACATCCTGGAAGGAGATAAATAAGATACAAAGCATAAGATCCTTCTGGAAGGTAGCAAGTGAGGGGAAGCTATGAGGCTGGAAAAATAGGCAACTCCTGGATCTAGAATCTTCTGGTCCCAACATAGTGGTCAGAGGAATGGGGAGCTGCAAGAGGGTTTTAAGCAATGAAGCCAGACCTTCAGGGTTCTGTTTTAAAAATTCACAATCGTGGCCAGAGTAGAAATGGGAGGATCAGTTAGAAGGTGATTTTATGCAATAAAAAAAGTTAATGGTAAAGACATTAAAGAAAGAAAATTAATAAGTGAAGGTGGTGCCATTTCACCCAAGGCTGTTTTTCTGACTTTGAAAGAAGAGTTTGCAAAGTGATATTTTAAAAGAAGTTTAAAATATAGACTATAAAGAGGCAATTAATAAGGGAACTCTCTCTACTCCCCCCACCCCAAGTACGCACATGCGTGGGCACACACACACACACACATACACACACACACACACACACACACACACACACACACACACACACACACACACACCCCCCTCTTCTACCTAAGAAAATAACACTGAACAATGAATTGCCAGTCAATGTATGAAAAGCTGCTCACTGCTAGTCATAATAAAAGAGATCCAAATCAAAATAATCACAAGATTCCATTTTTCCACTTCTCAGATTGGTGAACATCCAAGTGTTTTCTATTTTTCTGGGTTGAATAGAGATGGGGAGAAAGACAACCCCAAGTGCAGTTAACAGGAGAAGGGGATCTCAGGAATATCAGGGTGGACATTCCCAACTTTAAATGTGCAGGGCATTGGGAAGGAAACCCCATGATTTTCATGTCAGAGCAAACTCGAGGTGATTCTCCTGACTGTATGCTTAACCTCTTGTTTGGGAGCTCACAGCAGTGCTAATATAAAAAGGACAAAAAAAATGCCAGCAAGACTACAAATAACCCCCTTCTCTGCCACTGAGGGTTGCTGAAATAATTTCTGGTTTACCCATTATTGGAGCTCTTTTCTCCTTAAAAAGAAATGAGGTGAATCTATGTACTGCTAGGTTACTGTGACCAAATGTACAGCTATCTGGGGAATAAAAAAGCAAGGTGTAGAACAGTAGAAAAGACATGCAAGCACACACATGCACTCTCTCACTCACAGATACAAATGGACTCATAAAATGTCTAGGACTGAATACTTTCCATAAGTTTCTGTAACATGTTGTTATATTAGCAGGTGTTACGTTGGAGACACTTCATTTTAGATTCTCTATACTATTTGAATTTTAAGATTTTGGGACCAGAGAGATAGTACAGAGAGATAGAGTGGGTATGGTGCTTGCCTGCTTGCCTTGCATGCAGATGACCCGAGTTCAATCCTTAGTACCTCATATGGTCCCCTAACCCTCACCAAGAGTGATCCCTGAGCACAGAGCTTGTGATAAGCTCTTAATACTGCTGGGTTTAGCTTAAAATACTTCTAGTATGTTACAAAATGGTTAAACTTTATGGAGCTTTACAGAACTAAATGAGTAAAACCAGAAACAATCATTATTCTAGGCACAATAAATAATAATGATCCCAGATAATGAAGAATAAAGATGGTCACCACCCCCTTGTATTTGCAGAATTATATTCTATTGACTAGACTGTGTCTTCAAACATCAGTTTCTTTCATTCTGGGGGATGCACTGACCCCCATTACTGATAAACAGGGGCTGTCAATCTATGTTCACATCTCTTGTTCCTCCTCCAAAGATTCTGTCAATTCTGATGAAGGTGATGGAGGGCATCAGTTGTAAATGGCAAGGATTTTGTTTCCTAACACCTGCCAATATGGGGAGAACTTATAGGTTGCTAATTTATCCCCACAGACCCTCTTGCCTGCAGTGTGACCTTGGCTGAGTCGCTTCCACTGGGTGGATGATCTCTAATGCCTTTCTCTGCTATATATATCTTTGATTTATGCCAAATGTCTTGCAGAGGTAATTGAATTTTCAGGGTGGTGTATCATAACTCATTCCTAAAAGTTTGAAACACAAGTTCATGGACAACAGTAAAAGAATTGGGGTCTTGAGCAACTCCGTAAATCAAATCACCTTTTATCCAAAGCACAATCGTTGTACCCTTGGGATGACTGTTGGGGGAAGGCAGAGGCGGTGTTGCAGACTCCACTCCAGCCTGCCTGGACTCTGCTTCTTGCTTGGGCTGGTGTCCTCTCAATTCTTTGCTTCAAGTGGGGCTAGTCACACCCTATCTTGACCTCAGCAACCCTCCAGCTCTGTTTGCCCTCACTTCCTGAGATCTGGTGGTTATCCATCCATCTTTGTGGGCAGCACCTCACACCTTTGCCCTAATGCAGAACCAGAATTTGTGTGTAGAATTGCACAGATCCATAACTTGGCTAATTGGCTTATCTGTTGTTAAAGATTTTTTGTCTTTGAATGTTGGATTTGACAACTGAAGACTTTTCCAGTTTTAAAAAATAAGGTACTATGTGACTCAAGGACATGACAGAGTTGTAGAAGCTGAGTTGAGGTGGCATATGGGCTAAACATAGAAGCCACAGAGAACAGAAAACCTGAATATGAATTCTATCAAACCCAGGTTCTCTGGTACAGTCTCCCCTCATGGCCCTCCCTTCTGGGAGTAAATTCCCTCCCTTTACCAGTAGCTGTATCTCAATGCCAGCCGGATATTTCCCTAGAACTTCAGATAACTGCTCTGTCATGTATAAGTCAAGGGAGGCACTATGGAATAAAACCCCCTCTGGCCCAACTCAGCTGCTTAAGCCAACAGTGCTTGGAATTAATATTATATATATATATATATTTGATGTAGCTTTCTCAATAATTTCATTATTACATAGTTGTAAACAATCAATATACAGTAAATAATTTCATGTCTGCCAAGGGAGCAATTAATATGGATATGAAGGCATTTTTGTGTTATATTTTTGTATTTTTGTATATATATATTGTATTTTTGTGTTCCTAGGGTATATCCCTATGAGTGGTATAGCTGGATCATATGGGAGCTCAATTTCAAATTTTTTTGAGAAATCTCCATATTGTTTTTCATAAAGGCTGGACTAGATGGCATTCCCACCAAGAAGTGAATGGAAGTTCCTTTCTCTCCACATTCTTGCCAGCACTTATTGTTTTTGTTCTTTGTGATGTGTGCCAGTCTATGTGGCATCAGATGGAAACTCATTGTTATTTTGACTTGCATCTCCCTGATGATTAGTTGTAGAATCAAATAATTAGCGATGAGGCTGGATGGTGGAGGATGGCGATGGATTCCTTTCTGCCACCCCAGGCCACATGGCTCTGCAACTCCATCCAGCCGGCCGGGTCCCAGGCCCAGGTGAAATCACTCACTCACACGCAGGCTTCAGGAAGAATCATCTTTATTCATGCCCTAGCCACCACAGGTGTGTGGCCTATGTTAACCTTTCAAGCACAGCATTATTTTGCTAGCCCTGCATCTTATCTCCTGTTAGCCATCTTCCCTTTGGGCTCCATGCGGCCCAAAGATCCAAAAGCCGGCCAAAAGACAAAAAGGGCCGAATCCCCTTCGTTCCAGGCTTATCTAACTTTTTCCAGACCCCTCCCAGGAATGGGCAGTCTTGCAGGTAGTTACACCTATTATCCGGTTCCCAAGACCCCTCCCAGATATGGGTGGGTCTTAGGGTCTTTGCACCCAACTTCAGGGTTTTAGCTAGGTACACCAACATTTCCTCCTTTTCTTAATATTTTTATGCACCAACGTAATAGAGTGAAAATTAATATACCAGCCCTTTTCAAAAACATATCATTTGCAAAATATACTTTACACCTGTAACCTAAAACTCTATTAATGCTTTTTTACCAAGCACTATTTTGGAACTTTCATGTTCCTATACTTTTAAACTATATTGGGGGAACTATTTGTTCCTATAACTTTTCTATACACAAGTACTTCAGCATACATGCATAACATACATTTTAAAAACAGGCTAAGTACATTAAAATACACAGTAAAACATTTTGCAATTGAAAATATTAACTCTGAAAGACAGCAAAACACATTTAAATTACAAAGAAAATGACTTAAGACAAAGATGCAGGTGGTTAGAAATTACATGTTTAAATGAGCTAAACTGAATTACTTCCCTTTTATTTTTATTTTTTAACTACTAACTAAGTAAAACTTATCCCATCACCAACTATGAGTAAAATATAAAACTACCCGCTTAGTTCCTACACCTAAAATTAGTTTGGATGATTAATTTGTCCCACGCTGATTTCACCACGTGGCTTCTTTAAACTTTTAAAGTTCAGATGTTGTATTGTTCCACGCTGATTTTACCACGTGGCTTCCTTCCATAGTTTTAGGCTCCGCTGCCGGTTTGTGATCTGGAGTGTGGATTCCAGGTTTTTTGCTTTTCCGGGCAAAGCTGAGCCCAGCCGAGCCGAGCTGCTTGGAGCTTTTTTCCGCTTTTTCCCTCCGGGCGCACTTAGCAAGCCAGTTTTTGGCCACACCTCACAGGGCGCTTTTGGGTGTTCAAAGTTCAAAGTTATTTAAACTAAAAGTTCAGTCCGAAATTTCCAAAGTCGAAATCCAAATTCAAGCCAAAGGTCATTTTCAGAAAATCAGTGCACTTTAAATACAGTCTTTTTTTCTCCTCCGTTTCCAATTTAAGCTTTTAATAAGTTTTTGAAGAGGCCCAGGTTTTTGTTTCTTGTAACAAAGTTTTAGTTCTGGGCCTGGGCCTGGGCTGGAGGTGATGCAAGCTTCCACCTTTTTTGTTTTAATTGCCCTTGTTTCCCTAGAAGGGGTCACGGCCATGTTTGAACATGGCTCCACGTGGCCCAGTGTTTTGGGCTCAGTGCACCCGAAAAGAGCCAAAATGAAACAGAAGAGCAGAAATCTCACCATTTTTGCTGTTTTGTTGGGTTCAGGATTCAGGTCAAAGTTCGGAGCGCCATTTGTTGAATCAAATAATTAATGATGGGGCTGGATGGCGATGGATGGCGATGGATTCCTTTCTGCCACCCCAGGCCACATGGCTCTGCAACCCCATCCAGCCGGCCGGGTCCCAGGCCCAGGTGAAAGGCGAAATTACTCACTCACAGTCAGGCGTTAGGAAGAATTATCTTTATTCAAGCCCTAGCCACCACGTGTGTGTGGCCTATTCATAACCTTTCAAGCACTAGTTATTCTTGGCCCTGCATCTAAACTCCTTTCAGCCATCTTCCTCAGAGCGCCCAGCAGCGCAGAAAGGGCAAAGCGCCAAAAGGGAGCATTTTTCATGTGCCTTTTGAACATTTATATTTCTTCTTTGAGGAATTGTTCATTTCTTCTCCCCATTTTTTGATAGGTTTAGATGGTATTTTCTTGTTAAGTTCTGTCAATACCTTGTATATTTTAGACATTAGCATCTTATCTGACGGACATTGGGTGAATAGTTTCTCCCATTCTGTGGGTGGCTTTTGTATCCTAGATGCTATTTACTTCAAGGTGCAGAAGTTTCTCAGCTTAATAGAATTCCATCTGTTTATCTCTGCTTCCACTTGTTTGGAGAATGCTCTTTCCTTCTTGAAGACGCCTTTAGTCTCAATGTCATGGAGAATTTTACGTAGGTGTTGTTATATATAACTTATAGTTTGGGGTCTGATTTTTAAGGTTTTTAATCCATTTGGATTTGACTTTTGTGCTTGGTTCAAGATTGAGGTCTGAGTTTGCTTTGTGCAAGTGGCTGACCAGTTGTAACAACACCATTTGTTGAAGAGTCTTTCCTTGCTCCATTTTGCATTTTATTCCTCCTTATTAAAGATTAGTTGATTGTATATCTGGGGAACATTTTCTGAATACTCAAGTCTATCCCACTGATCTGAGGATCTGTCTTTATTTTATTACCATGATGTTTTAATGACTATTGCTTTGTAATACAATTTAAAATTGGGGAAAGTGATGCCTCTCATATTCCTTTTCCCAAGGGTTCCTCTAGCTATTCGTGGATTTTATTGTTCCAAATGAATTTCAGGAGTGTTTGATCCACTCCTTTGAAGAATGTCATGGGTATCCTTAGAGGAATTGCATTAAATTCATACAATATTTTGGGGAGTAGAATTAATATTATGTAAAACCATATGAAATCATCATTTTATATGGTAAAAATGGTGGACACTGGCAATTTTATCTGCTTCAATATAATATAAATTCTGAAACTCCTGTGCTTCTCAGGTAGGATTATTGGGCAGGGAATGGTCTGCTTATCTCCCATTATTTCCCCACTGGAATTACCCAGTCACCATTCTGTTTTTGACTTAAAGCCCTAACAGACTTTTCCAGTCCCTTCCCTACTTCCTATAGATACTTCCTTGGGTCTTTGTAACCAACTAGTTTTTTTTTATCTCAATCGCAGGATCAGCTTCCAGAGTACTCTAAACTCACTCTCAGGGTCTCTCTCTCTCTCTCTCTCTCTCTCTCTCTCTCTCTCTCTTTCTCCCTCCCCCTCTCCCTCTCTCCCTCTCCCTCTCTCTCTCCCTCCTCTTGGGAAGATAGTTTTATGGTTAAGATCACACAAGGTGATTTGTAGGAGTATTTACCATGTGGTGTGCACAGATCTGTCTCCCTTATTCCTCTCCCAAGTCTAGCAGCTCCTTTTGGAGACAGGCAGCCGTATTCTAGAGAGGAGAGAAAGAAAGAGAGAGGAGAGAGTCTTTCCAAGGTCACATCATATGTGGGATGGACTTCTTTTACGCTATATCCAGGGAAGGTGATGCCAAGGATGAGTAGAGCCCTGCATAATGTTCCTAAAACATTTAACTGTGAGGGTGTGATGGGGAGTCATTGGGACACTCCTTTGTACACACAGATGTGGAACGGCATCCAGGTGTACATGTCTGTGCACAGGTCTTGACTGGAGCTCGAGAGGGTCAGGCAGCCCAGAACCACAGGCAGAGAGGACAAGGAAGGAAGTCAGGAATCTGGGCACTCATGCATGTCCTCTTTGCCGCCAAAACTCTACCTAGGCCGAACTGCCACTGTCCAAACATCAAGGTTTTTGGGTAAATGCCTGGTCAAAATGTCAGCTCAAAACAGATGGAGACAAGACATGAATACTTTGGCCTGACCTCTGACCCAGCAGTGCTAGATGAATGGGAATGAAAAGCCATATAATTGACCTGCTTAGGGTTCTGGATGGAGTTTTGAGGTTCTCCTAAGGATGTAAACAGGTGCCCTTCTACCTTCCATCCAGTTTTATTGGAAGGATGGGTAAGGTGTCAGGGTAACAGATGGGGATCTTCTGGGATAGTCTTTGTTAAGAAGCCTCCTTGCTCTGTCAGCTATCATCATATAATAGGGCTAGGAGGCATGTTCTCACAGAACCTACTGTGCTGCTAAGTACTGGCAAATCCCTTACAGGCACCACTAGTTTCTCCCTCTCTTTGGTGAAGATTTCTTGGGTTACACAAACTTTTGATAGCCATAAAAGAGGCCTGTCCCATTAAGGGCAGAGAAATCAGTTAAGAAAGACCCCCTGTCATTTAGAGGCAGTTGCCTGATGGCTATATAAGTCCCCTAACCCCACTTGAGTGTAGGGTTGGCTGTTTCTCCCAGACTCTGGCTGCACTTCCCAGATGACTTCTCTGGAAGATGGCTGCCTGCAGACTACTGGAAAAACTGTTGGCTGGACTCACTGTTTCTTCTACCCTGTTACTCCTGCCTTTCCCTCTCTTCTGGTCCTCTCTGACTAATTCTGACTTGGTCCCCACCCACCCTCTTTTCTCTTTCTCCTCTCTTTTTTTCTTCTCTCCTTTCTCTCTTTCTTTCCACTCTCTTTCTCTCTTTTCCTGTGAAACCTGGATTCCAGTAAAACCTTTCTTGTCAGAGTCGTGCCTGCTCAGCCTCTGGCAAGGAGGTCTCTGACAGTGAATGTAGCCAATTGGAATGTGTTCCTCAGACAATGCTTCAGGAAAGATGATCCTAGGTTAGGTCTGTAGAAACTCAACTCATCCTATTAGCAACTCCCCAACTACTATGCTACTGCCATTCAAGGGCCAGAGCCAGAGTCAAAATTCTAGAAAGCATGGAGCACCCAGGAATGAATCTGATTTGGGCCAAAACTAGCCATTGTCTGAGAGGCAATTCTAGAGAGAAATGTTTTCATGACTCTCAAGAGCTCTCAGAGGCTTTTGTGGCGATCAGTTTAGAACACACTTTGCAAAAATATGCTCTGGTGACTGGTTAAGAATGCCCTTATAAAATTTTAGGCCAGGGGCCGGAGAGATAGCATGAAAGTAAAGTGTTTGCCTTTCATAAAGAAGGTCATTGGTTTGAATCCAGCATCCCATATGGTCCCCTGAGCCTGCCAGGAGCGATTTCAGAACATAAAGCCAGGAGTAACCCCTAAGCACTGCCAGGTGTGATCCCCCCAAATAAAATTTTAGGCCAGTTAAATGAAATCCAGTGTATTTATTTATTTATTTATTATTTATCCAATCAATGCCTTGTTCTAGGCATGTGATTGCAGAAAGAAATGAAAATTCTTTAATTATTGTAAAGGACTTCAGCATCTTGTTGGGGAGACTGGTAAGTTCATGATCATCATAAATAGACTAAAAGTAAGAATTATGGTGTTTACAGTGTTTACAGACTGACACAGGGGAAGGTGTGAGTCAAATGAATGGGGGGCATAAGAGCTGCTGCCTTTTGGTGTGGGATGGGGATCAGGCTGGAATAATTTGCCTGGTGACAAAGACTCACAATTAGACTTTGCTAGCAAGGAAGCAGAATACCTCCGATAAGACACAAAAGCTTGAAGCAGCTGCGGGTATTTGGGGGAACTCTAGGACATTTGACAATTTCAAATGGACCATTTCCATGAGCAGAGATATACCACCTGATGAGGTTCCACATTCTCTCTGTATATCATTATTAAAAAAAAAAGCAATGGAGTGCATGGCCCCACTGACCCTTAGAAACACCATAATCAAATGTAGACAGTTGTTCAGATAGTCTGAGTCACCCAGGAGAGGGATGCTAGAGGAAAGTGGCAGCTAGGAGACAGCCAGGCTGATAGAGGTGACAGGCATGGGAGAGGTTGACAGTGATGGGATGCTCCACTTAGAGGCCTGGATACTGTCAGAGCTAGAGTCCCAAAGAAAATACTCCCAAGGCAGAGTGTCACAGACTTGAATGTGCAAACTCTTCTCCCATGTATATCACTGAGGCCCGAGATTCTGCATTTCAAAGAAGCATCTTAGTATCTAGAAGCATCTGTGGCCCGTCTTCAGTCCTCACCTTAAGTAATAAAGCCCAAGGATAAAATTGGCAAACAATAGTTTACTACATATTTTCGCAAGTCAAGTTTAATTAGAGAGCAGAGGCAGGTCCATTTATTTATATTTTACCTCTAACTGCCTTTCTAGATCCAGGACAGAAGTGAATAGTTGCAACAGAGACTAGCCTATAAATCCAAACCAAACAGCAACAAGAAAGATAATACATTCTATCCCTGAACTAAAAAGGATTGCCAGCTTCCATTCTAAAGAAGTGGCTCCTGAATTTGAAGATAGAATCACCTGAAGAAAGCTTTTAAGCTTCCTCAATGTCCAGAATACATCAAGATCAATTTCACCATCATCACTTATAGAGTTGGGCATCACTGCTTGTTTAGATTTCAAAGTGATTTTGAAAGCAATCAAGATTAAGAAGCATAGCTGGAAAGGAGCCCATGATTTGGATGCATATTAAGACTGCAATGCAGAAATGTACCACTAGGAGGCAGTGCCACTAACTAGTACGCACAAGATGCAGAAAAATCAGGGTCTTCTGACTCCGCCTGTCAATATCTCTTGGCTCAGAGAGCCCCAAATCTATTTGGCCTATTGCCTCCTTTAAAAAAAATATTACTCAACATTTCCTTTCTCCAAATTTACCATCTTTAAGTGAATAATCAGAAAATTCTTTCCAATTTTTCCTGAGGTTTTAATTATTTTGGAATGTTTGCTCACCCCTTCTATCACAGCTAGGGGGTCGTATCACCCTCTGTGGGAAACACGGAATTTCCTCTGAAACTGAGAAAATACTCATAGGTAGTTGGTTAAGAAAATACACTTGCCTTATGCAGCTTAGGGAAGCTTATGGACCTATGGGCTTCAGAACTTTGGCATATAATTGCTTTAGATCTTTTACAAATGACACTAATGAAATTGCTTTTGGCCTGGACCTTATCCTTTGCAGTCTTGGCTGTTGTTGCCTGAAAGTTGTCCCTGGGCACTTTGTCAGGATTTTCCCTTCCACAATGAGAGGTCTACCATGGCTTTAATAAAACCCATGATCAGTGTAACTAGCATCTCCATGGCTCTCAACCTTCAAGTCTGTAGGGCACTTGGAAACTCACAAAACCCTACATATAAAGTTTATTTCTATTTTACAATCAAGAAACAAAGGTTCATTGAATGCAAGTGATGCTTGCTAAGGTTTTTGAATGGAGGAGATGTGACACTTGCACAAAACTCCTGCCTAGGGCCTGGGTGGTGGTGGCTGTGGCTAACTTTTTCTCAACTCCTTGAAAAGCTCAGAACTGCAAAGTTTTCTCTCCCCACTCCCACCCCTCTCCGTGTGGCAGCTCAGTCTCTCCTGCCTCACATCCTGTGCCTCTTTCCTAATGCCTTTCAAATGAATAAAAGATTTTACAGCTTCTTTATAAATACTCTGCAGGTTTCAATCCTGCTTTTTTTTGTACATTCAAAGTCCCTGAAGGGGCTTGGTTCCCTCTTCATTTTCCTTTCTATTCAATACCTTTGAACCATTTAAAACCCAACACATCAGAACTGTTTTTCAATGCAGGCATCCAGTAATTGACTCACACAGGTGCGTGTGCTCATTGCCACACATGTTAGTGCTGGAGACCCCTGCAGGTCATGGGGAGACAAATCACCTCCAACTTGAATTCAATTTCATTTCCTCTACCTCAGTGAAACTTTTTATTTTTTAACCTGTCAGCTTCCAGCTCATTGGAACAAAGAACCAGCCTCTTAGAATCTGACCTGGGTGGGCGATTGCAATTGGGAGGTCCCGAGAGATGGATGTTGAGCCACTTTGGACTGGCCCTTTGCCCTAGGACACAGTGGTAGATTGGATACCAACAATCCAATTGGTTTTCTGTCTTAAAGTCCTTACCTTTCACTTTGGGGAATGAAGTATCCTAACCACAAAGTTGAACAGAGAGGAGGGAGTCCAAAGGCTTGTAGTTGAATTTGTGCTTCATCCTCTACCTCTTTCTATTAGGGAATCAATTTCTGATGTGCTCCTCTGAACAGGAAAAATGCTTAACAAAGCAATCCCTGATTAAATGTCCAATGGGACATGTCAATTTTAGAATGGACAATAAATATAACTGAAGAATATTCAATGTGTATCAACCTTTAGAGATTTACTGCACTCAATTGGTACTCATCAGACAGGGGATGGAGGTCCTAAATATGTGTCTTGGATCTCCTGGGACAGCTAATTTTGTCTTTTTTTTTTTTTTAAGCAAAGCTGGTTCGTTGTCCAGTGAAATTTTCACCAATAAAACTATTTTAAAATGTTTTATGTTTTAAGAATTAATGTACCCCAAATAATAAATAGTATTTTGGATATTGGTAATTACAGTTCTAATGGAATGTGCTGAAGTAAGATCTGATGATGGTCACATTAAATCAGGGGACCTATTACAAATCAGGAACATCAAGTGACCTATGGAAAAAGTGCTATTCATTGGAAGGCTATTAGGACTGGTCATGGAATTAAAGGGCAAAATGAGAAATGAGGTCAAAGAAAACTAGGTGATTCCATGGAGCCCAGGAATGAGAAATAGGTCATCAGATGCCACATGCTGGTTCTTCTAGCTCATTACCATCTTCTACCTTATTCTTTCCTCATCAATTCTCTACATATCTTCAGGGTCACCTAGAACTGTCAGATTCATCTCTCAACTTTAGGTTCATCTGGGAGAGGTAAGGGGCACTTCTCAAGTTATTAGTTGGAGTTTTCTAGGGAAAGGACTCTGATTGGTTAGATTTAGGTCACATGTCCAGTCCCCTGGCCCAATCATAATTTGGGAGGAACACAGCTCCTACTCAGAACTCAGAGAGATTGGGAGGATGCTGGGGCTTCCAAAGGTATGAGCTGTCATTGTAGCTACTCTAATTTCTGTCTGTACATATATAGTTTTGCATTGAATTCTAGTCCTAGAGGAAAACTAGGAGTTTTAGAGAGTATTTGGTCCCAATTTCTCTTTGGAAAGTCTGGTGGTTGTAGCAGTGTTCACAGGCAGTGCTTTATCCATGCTTTTGGAATAAAGGAAGGGAGCAGCCAAGCCATTAGTAGAACCCTCTCAATAATTCACCTGGAAGGTCAACTCTATAGAATGGATTCTGGACCCATATAACTATAAGCTTTTATCACAGCCTTACTGCTTGTTTGTAATGTGTGAAAGGTGTGAAAGGTAACCAGTATCTTCTTATTTCCAGTTGCCTTGAGGATACAACTCAGTCTCAATAGTCCCAGCATATGGGGTGTGTGTGTAAGAGCTTCCTCTAATTCCTGTCACAGTGGCTACTTGAGTCTTCCTGTGTCTCATGCTCCCCCAAGCTCCAGGGCTAATTTCTCAACTTCCCTTTCCTCCTCCCTGCTGGGCCAATTACAATAATGGAATGGATAAGATCTTTAGGACCCCAGCTTGGCTCCTACTCCAACTGATCCCCAGTTTCTCCTTGAGCTTCCCTACTGTTCCCACATGGCCTGCAAGGCTGCTCCATACACTGCTCCCCAAATCTTCCTTCTTCAACTTAATGCCTCTGGTTATAACCAGGCCCACTTCTTGGTGCCTCTGTGGACATGCTGCACCCATTTCTGCATCCTGTCTGCCTGTATGTTGGCATGTGTAATTATAATAGCCCTGTGAGGACAGCGTTTCTGTAGTCAGGCCCTTGTCAGGCTCATTCTGCTACTCCAGAGACTCTATGTTGGTTCCTGATGAAATTTTGTGTAGGTTTGTGGAGGACAATTGAATGGCCTCACATGTTAATTTTTACTCACCTTGGCCTTAGATGCCTAGTGTAGCTATGAATAATTTTGATTCCTTGGATCACCATTAAACCTTTCTGTCTCTCCCCTTGACTTTCTGCCAGCCTGGTGACATTGGGTAGAAAAATGAACAACAGTCATTCTTTCAGCTCCTGGGCCCACCTCCATTTTCCATCTCACATGGAAACGCTGTCAGAGAATATTTTTATCTTCCTGTTCTGCTTAGCAAGCTGGGCCTTTGATCCAGGTCATTGCTAAGTCAGAAGTGATATAGTCTCCAGATCCCTTGGCTCAGAGAAAATCTCTGGCCAAGCCTCCTGCTTTGAGAGATGTAACACGTGCTTTTGTAGCACATCCTGCTCACCTGTGGAGTGACGAAAGGCAATTTAACACTTGCCCAGGCTTCCCTTGAGGATCTCCAAGTGGGTTAATGGGATGTTGGCTTGGCTGAGAGTAGAGTCGGTGGCCACCAGTGTTACAGAGAATGAGCTTCCCTAGCAACAAGATGTGCCTGCTATTTGGTTCCTATTCAGTGATCAACCCCTGCTGCTCTGCACACTGAAGCCAGGTTCACTGTACATAGCACATTTTTTATGTGTTTCCTTCAGTCTCCAAGTGGAGGGCAGAGTTTCTTAGCATGGTGTTGGCAGCTTCTTATAGGATATAGTCACTGTGAGTCCTGGAAGCCAAGATGCAATTGTCATAGGGTCTTCCCAGATATCGGCATCTACAATGCAAGAGTATCCAAGAGTTTGGAAGACTCAAAAGCAAATCACTGTGAAAGACAACTCATAATATGAACTGATATTTGTTGAATTTATCAGATAGTGTAAACAATGATGATTATACTTTGCAATGATATAATATACCACATGCATATAATACTAACTTCCTGTCTCTTACCTCTGGAAACTCTGAGACTTTAGAATTCTGAATTGGGCTTGGAGGCCTTCACTTTATTTAGAGTACAATAAAGCGATATTTTGCACTTGGTTAGTTGATGCAAATTCAATGAGAGAGAGAAGAGGAGAGGAGAAACAGAGATTAATTCCTTGTTTGCCTGAAATGGTGATAGCTGCCATTCTCAAAGAGCACATGTTCAGAATTTTTGAGAGATGCCATACATCTGGTCAGCCATTAGTGGCTTCTGTGAGTCTCTTATAGCCTGGTCTCCAGTTTGTGATCCTGCTACCCAGGATTCTGTCCACCACCGAATCCATTCATATGGTAATATCTATCTCCGAGCAGAGCTGTATGATCAAATGAAGCAAGTATAGACAATTTGTAAGTGATTTTCTGGGAAATTTTGTTTTTGGGCCACGCCTGACAGTGCTTAAGATTTACTCCTATCTCAGTGCTCAGGAATAACTTTTGGTAGGGTTTGGAGGACTATATATGGTTCTGGAGATAAAATCTGTATTGGCTGTGGGCAAGGCAAGCATCCTACCTACTCTGCTATATTCTGGCCCCTCTCAGGAAATTTTAAAACTTTTTGTCTAGATATTCCTAATTTGGGGTCAGATAAAAGTCACTAAAATCTGATGGTAATGAGGAGAACAACACAAACAAGTATGATGGTCATCATTTGTTTTTTATTTACTTTTTACTTGTTTATTTTTTATTTATTAGATGCTGTAATAGCTATACCCAAGAAGTATATTCATTTATCTCTACAATTCTGTGCATCAGCTATTATATTTTGATTTAGCCTTATTAATAGAAGCATTTAATACATTTCAGATTTTGTTGACTATAATCTGAACACACTTATACAACCATTACCCAGACCAAGATGAGAACATTTTCATGGCCTCAAGAAGGTCTCAAATGCTTCTCCTGAAGCATTAGATATTATATATATCAGATGGAAATATTTTGACTTTATTTATTTTTTGTGAGGGTCACACCTGATTGTGCTCAGCATTTACTCGTGGCTGAGTTCAGAGATCACTCCTAGTAGTCCTCAGGCAACCCCATATGATATTGAGGATTGAACTGGGCCGATAGTGTGCAAGACAAATGCCTTAATCCCTGTGCTAACTCTCTGACTCAATTGTTCTTATTCTATTGTTTTCCATAGTAAGGATACGATACAATGAACATCTTGTTTTTATTTTAATCTACTTTTATAACTTTATCAAATCTCTCTTGGTTCATCCATCTCTGAGCACCCTATATTATTCTTTTCTTTGTTTACATGAGGACAAGGTGGTCTACAGGGATGAAGTCCTTTACATAAAGTCACTTATCTGACACATAGCACAGAGTGAGGGTAAGCCAACATCCACAGTGTTCCCAAAACCATCCCCCCTGTGTGTGCTCGCAGAAACATCAGTTTTTTTAGTTACAGGGCAAAAAATGGCACGACAGGAACAAATGGATGTCTATAGAATGGGTATAATAACCTTGGCTATAGGATGTGATAAATAAAACAGGACCACCAACTAGCTCTTCTAGTCATTTTTAGCAGGTGGATGAGGCCTTGGAAGTTCAGGCTTCTTCCAAAAGAGACAGTGAGACCACGATTCAGGTCCAAGCTTTCATACCTTTATGCAGTGTCTTGATTTCCTGAATTGAATAGAAGAGGTATTACTTTGATGTTGGAATTGTGCCTTTGATCAAATGCTTGCCGACTCCCTTGTGTGTCTTAGAACAAGACAGTAGTTCTATTGTGCTGGCGTGTGTTGTAACATTTTGGACAGCAGAAATGACATTTACATGAAACAGCCTTCCTTGGAATGCAAGAGATAAGACAATTTCAACAGCTCCTCGAAGAAGAGTCCCCAGCGTTGACTTTAAATCAAACAGAAGTAATAGCATGTCAACCAGCTTCCCCTTCTCTACCTGGTGTTAATTAAAATCCTGATAACGGAACTCAGTCAACATTCATATGAGGAAGACCAAAGCACAGCTTAAAAATGTTCAGATGAAAGTACAGTTAATGAGAATTAAAGCCAAAACACCCCCCGCTGTCTTCATTCTCATTTGGCTTCTTCTGGATGAGATGATTAATATGCCGAGGTAATTTCTAGGACACCTCCCCCCGCTCTGTTGTACTCTCCAAACGGAACCATTTGAAATAATTGAACAATTACTTTGTGCAATGTTATCAAAGTTTATTAAATTGTTCCCATCAGCCTTGTCCAATTACCAAACTACTGATTTGCATATTACAAGGCAGCATGGCGAAGGAGTCCTTGTACAGAACCCAAGTACTTTTGAGCAGAAAGTTGGAGTGTTCACTTGGTTCAAATCCTTTTCTCCTACAGATTAGGGAGATCAGGCTCAGAGAGAGAAAGTCACCTTTCTAAGCTTCCTACAACTTACAAGCAGGACAGGGCTGTTCCCCACAACTCGATTTCCCCACCAGCCTCATTATCTCCCAGAGCTCACAGTAGGTCTGCCCTATGTCTTTCTTCCCTGGGGAGGCCAGAGCTAGCTTGCATGTGGCCACGTGCCTCAGTCATTTCCTGTTTAGAATTGGCATCAAGAAGTCTCTTAAAATGCAAATACATTTATACAGGGCAGGAAATAATAAACACAAGCTTCTTCCATGCAATTTCATAGCTCAAGGACTTTGGAATTTTGAATTAAGAGAAGGGATGGTCCTCTGTACACATTCTTTCTTTTCTGGGATTGAACTTCTAACTTGTTCTAGAATCAGCCTTTTGTTTCTGGACCTTCTTTTTAGACAGAGGATACTTGATGATCCCGTTTTATTTTATTTTATTTTTTGGTTTTAAGCCACACCCGGTGATGCTCAGGGGCTACTCCTGGATATGCACTCAGAAATAACTCCTGGCTTGGGGGACCATATGGAATGGCAGGGATCAAAACACAATTTGTCCTGGGTCAGCTGTGTGCAAGGCAAACACCCCACCACTTGCCATCAATCCGGCCCCTGATCCTGTTTTCTAAAACTAAAAATCCTTAACTTTTGGTTTTAAAAGTTCACTATGGAAAACTACTTGAATATGCAAAAGTGAGTTATATAATGCACCAGACAAAACTCCACATTCCTTAGCTCATCCTGTACTTCTGGACCACGTGATTTTTCTGTTCTCTCTGATCCCACTCTCACTGGGCTTTTAAAAGCAAATGTAACTTGTCCATACATTCTCAAAACTATATTTTAGGATAGTTTTGATTTTCATTTTTGTAGGACTGCTATGATTTTATGTCTGTGAAGTGTGTGATGAAAAAAAGACCGTAGCACCAGCTGCTACTCTGACTGTCTTCGACTGTCTTCAGAGGGACATAGAACATTTCTTGCTGACGTTGTCTGAAAATGTGTTTATACACGTTGAAGTTTGGGGAAATGCCTTTTCAGAATCCTTCCGAAGGGCCCTGGGAGACTTCTCTCTGGTCTGCACCAGAAAATATCTTTTCAGCTTCATGCTCTTCTTGAACACTTTCCCATATCCATCCCTTGGGTGCACTCAGGTCCTCCATGCAGTGAGGCTTTCAGAGGGAACTTGATTTTCCAATATCTTATGTATCCACCCTGATGACACACAATCTTTGCGTCAGAGTATTAGATTTTTATTGGCATTTGTTTTTGTTGTTGTTTTTTGGGCCATAATGGGCCACACTAGGTGGTGCTCAGGGCTTACTCCTAGCCCAGCAAGCAGGGACTACTATTAACTGGACTTGGGAGACCATATGGGGTACCAAGGATCACACTTGGGTTGGCACCATACAAGGAAAGTGGGCTACTACTCATTGTACTAGCTCTCCAATTCTTTCATAAATTTTTGTAATAAAAAATGTGGGCTATTAAAAAGATAATCAGCTATTTCTCCTACTGTCTTCAGAAGGATATAGAATATTTCTCACCAGTATGGAAACAAATAAGTTGAAATTTGTAGAAAGAGTTTTTTACACCCTTTCTTTAATTTAAAGGAATTTAAATGTAAAACTTCCACATATTTTATTTAACAATTAAAAAACATAGACTGGGCATCAGTCAGGCACTGAGTGCCTTTCACATGTTTGTACTATTATATCAAGTAATAAACAACTTATTCTTCATCTTTCTCCTACCCAGAAATGCACCATAGAAAGCTAAGTTATGACCATCTTTGACAGTGGAAATGTATTTGTCTTAGTTATTTTATGTTGAATTCCTGTGTTCATCTTGATTATTCCTGTGGTGATTGAAATAAATCTTATACTTATTTATTAATTTTGGTTCATACTGTGGGCTGCTTAGGGACTGTTTTGGCTTGGTGTGTAGCAGCGACTCCCGATGGTACTAGGGAGACCATATTTAATGGATCAGGAATGAACTAGGATTAGCCTCATAGATGGTAAGCATATTCCCTATACCATCTCTCTGGTCCTCAAATATTTAGTTTCTCCTGGGATGGGGCATTGGTTGAGACCCAGAGCTGTGTTAGGCTCTAAGCACATCTGAGAGCAGCATCTGAGTTGTCAGAGCAGTGTTCAGAGGAGATGTAGCCTCCACACAGCCTGATGTTTGCAAAGGATACATGAGTCCAGCCCACACTGATCACAGATAGATTGTTCCATCTAAAGCATACTGAGTAGCCAGGAGGCTCCATGTGACATACACAGCATCTGATTTGCTTGAATCTGGTTAGAAACAAGGGCTGTCAGTTCAGCCTGGAGCTCATTGTAATGGGAAAGGCTGTTACACCAAGACTTATTTTAGGTGGAAAACCAGGTGAGGGGAGATAAGGACTGGGCAATGGAGACAGACCAAACGTGTGTGAAGAAGTATGTGTTGTATTTTCAGGGAAGGTGAGAGAGGAGCAGGAGGAACTGGTAGAGAACCAGTAAGGACATCAGGTCTGTCAGAGGCCTCTGAAACACCACAAAGGCAGGCTTACAGAGGGTCCTTACAGAGGAAGACAATCAGGAAATGGAGGGCAGTGATCTGAGAACCAGCATGTGATGGGGAGGAGGAGGTGAGAGAAGACAGGATGTCACAGCCGAAGAGAGTCTAAAGGGAGTGTTGGCCTGATGCTACAGCTGGACAGTGTTTCTGGCACCTTCTATCTGCCTCAACCATGCCCTATCCCCACTCCCTTCCATCAGCATCAAACCTAACCTCTTGCCAATTGGATTTTGGCCCAAATCTCAAAGTAGCTGCCCTCACCATCTCTTCCTAATGCTTCATTGTTCTGGCTGTGGTCCAGAGACACTGACCCTTGACAGGCAGTTACAGAGCTCCTCATTTCTCCATGGAGAAAGCTCTCATCAATCCCCATTTCCTCTGGCCTTTTCCAACTACTGCCTTTATCTCATTTCCAGCCTCATTGCCCACCATGAGCCATCCCATCCATGCTTTACTCTTCTGTGTGGCAGTTTCTCACACCTGCTAGCTTTGGGGTAAATAATCCTGTCTCATGGATTTCCTTCCCCCTTCTGCCATAAAAATTTCCCTTCATGGTCAGGTTTCAGCACTCACTCCCACCTTCAGAATGCATTGTGTCACTTTGAACAAGAACAGAAATAGTCCTGTGAAAGATGTGCAGATCTAACTATTGATCGATGAAAGGGGGCAACAACTTGATTGAAGTTCTAGGAAAAAATAGAAAGACACTGATTCCCTTCTATATGCCTGATGAGTGACAGCAACAGTGGTGCTGGACATTTCAGGGACATGGGGAAGCAGAGCCAGCCAGGGACTTGCTGGAGGCCACCCAGCTAGCTCAGGCTAGAGCCAGACTGGAACCCACATTTTTCTGGTGCCACCTTTGCATGTGAATATGATCCCCATGTCCATACCAGTGGGAGAGCTGGATGAAATGAGGCTACTGAGAGTTGGGCCTTTCTTGTAAAGATCTAAGAGACCCATCTGTATGTGCTACTGGAAAGAGAGAAGCAATTACTTAGATTACATCTCTCATTCACAAGTCCCACAACTCTCCATGGAGTTATAGGCACCTTCAAATCAGCAGTCTGTTGCACATGCATGTGCTGAGTGCCTGTTCTCTGGGACTGTAGAAAGGACAAGCCAGAGATAGCAATCCGCAGAACTTCCAGGCAGACAGAGAGAGTACTGGGGGATGAGATCTCCAGGCAGGGTATTATTAATGAGGTGGAGGGTAGCAGATGGGCCCCAAGGATTCTCTTCCCAGGTCTGAGGTGAGTGAAAGAGTAAGAAAATTGGAGAAGAAATGTCTAGGAGGCAAAGGATCTACTACTTCATTTATTGATTGATTTATTTTTATGTGGAGGTTTCCCAATGATGTTCAGGTGAACTGTAGGTGCCCTAGTCACAAGGCTGGTGGTTCAATGGAAGGAACTGAGGATGTAATGAAACTTAGGCTCTGTGGTACTAGTGACTATTTGGGTCACTCTGGTAGTGCTTGGAAGTATCCAGGTCTGTGCCCAATGTTGCTCAGGGAACCATATTGTTCTAGAGATCAATCATGGATTAGGTGCCTGTAGGTATGTGACCTAAGTGCTGTACCATCTCTTGGTCCTCACTCTGGTTGTAATCTGGTTGTAATTGGCCTTTGTTTCTCAGTTACTGATCTTTGTTTTTAGTTTTAGGTTTGGAGATGTCATCTTATTGTGTTCAGCAATGCAGTCCTCTCTCATGTCCATCTGCAATGTGGCTTCTCTCCAATATGACCCTGACTTGTCTCTTTCTTTTGTGGACTGTGGTATGCCTGAGAGCTTCTTACTCAATGCCTGGAAGAAATGGCTCCATCATGTTTCTAGTCTAGGCTAAAGCAGATTCATCTTTGAATAGAAGCATGGACCAAGAATTTTCCAACAATCATCAAGCAATATGGTTTATGTCCCATGGATAGTGGTATAGACCTTCAGGGCCAGTCATGTTGAATGTCACTAGGTCTTCAGGGTGACCTATTCAAATGAACTCATTCACAATGAAGGAATGCTTGGAAAGTAATTCAGTGCATGCCAGAGCAGTGTAAAATTATAGAGGCAGGAGATATTGGTACTCGAACACAGGTTTTTCTGGTGTACACACCTGGCTGCTGAGAGGGGACCTCCCAATCTCAGTCGGGGGTGCTCATCAGGAAAGATGGTGATCATAGGTGCCAAGTACTTGGAGCCTGTGTTTGTCAGTGACTCATAAGGTGACTACTAACATTTGAACCCACTTCACAAATCAACCAGGAGCTGGATAAAAGATTTTTCCTTAATGAGTTCATTTCCATAGAAACAGGACCAGACCTTCTGGTGAGGATAAGTTGCTGTGGCTTACATGGTTGCTTCCCAAGCTACCCACTCCACAGTTAAGACAGGCTTATTTCAGGCCTCATTATTCTTCATTGCTTTGCTCACTAACCAAGCATGGCCACATCTGGGACCCTCACAATCAGCATAATAAAAATCTACCTTCTGTTCTCTACTTGGAGGTAGGCCTCTCTAGAGGTCTGGAGTGTGTCCCCTTTCATACATAATTCATATGTTGAATTCCTAATCCCTAATGCCTTGGAATGTGGCAGAGATAGAACCTTAAAAAGGCTGAATAAGGTAGAACAAAGTCAAATGAACTCATCCAATAAAGGTTTCCCTGCTAACTGCAAGTTGAGTGTTTCCAGTAGATTTAATCAAGTTCCATAGAAATTAATAGACTCATCCCATTCCCTGAACCTAAATAACCTACCCAATTATACTCAATAGGGATTATCTACTTCAGAGAATAGTTGAATAACTGCGTGACTGGGATTGGGTCTGGACTGTAGGGTCCCTAGTGGTGACTCTTGGTCACTGGGCTGGTGGTTTAATGGAAGGGCCTGAGGATGTAATAAAACTTAGGCTCTGTGGTGCTAGTGACTATTTGGGTCACCCTGGTAGTGCTTGGAAGTCTCCAGAGCAGGTCCCAGTGATGCCCAGGGAACCATATTGTTCTAGAGATCAATCTTGGGTCAGGTGCATGTAGGCATGTGACCTAAGTGTTGTACCATCTCTTGGTCCTCACTCTGGCTGTAATCTTGTTGTAATTGGCCTTTTGTAGAGGCAGGAGATATTGGTACTCGAACACAGGCTTTTCTGGTGTACACACCTGGCTGTTGAGAGGGCACCTCCCAGTCACAGTTGGGGATGCTCATCAGGAAAGATGGTGATCATAGGTGCCAAGTACTTGGAGCCTGTGTTTGTCAGTGACTCATAAAGTGACTACTAACATTTGAACCCTGAGTCTCATCACTGGGCATTGGGTCTGAGAAGTTAGTTTGAACATACCAGCTCATACAGAAGAGATGACACTTACCAGATGGAGTGAGAAATCACAGAAGAAATGAAGCCCTCAATATTTGGGTATAAAACTTTTAGTCTCCAGAATTGTAAATAAATTACTTTTATTGTTTAAGCCAGCTCCAACAAATTGGAAGAAGATTCTAGAACACACATTTCTCCAGGGAAATGCTTCTTGCATCTCAGACTTTGTTAACAGGACATCTTCTGTGAAGTCATTCAGGTTCTTTTTTAGGGGGTTACTCCCTTTCCTTCACACCCCTGTCTCTGGAATTGTATGGCCTCTAACATGTAAGACTCTGATGCCACCTTAATCTGCTGCTGGTGTGTGTGTGTGTGTGTGTGTGTGTGTGTGATGCCACCTTAATCTGCTGCTGGTGGTGTGTGTGTGTGTGATGCCACCTTAATCTGCTGCTGCTGCTGGTGTGTGTGTGTGTGTGTGTGTGTGTGTGTGTGTGTGAGAGAGAGAGAGACTGAGAAAGAGAGAGAAGAGAAGCTGTGTGAACTTCTCACCAATTTCACTTCCTCTTCTCTTCTCTTGGGTCTTCTTGAAAGCAGACCCTAAGACTGAGACTGAGCACTTGAATTTTGTCTGTGATGTACTGCTTCCAGAGAAGGGAGCACTTAGGGTAGGAAGAGGGAAAGATTAACAGGATGTTTGTGCTGGATCCACTTTTGGAGGACATTCTCAGAGGAGGACACCTAAAGAGGATGTGGTAATCTCCAAAGGAAAAAGAAGCTGTTCATTGCCAACTCTCATTGGTTGGATTATCCCTTATGAGTTGTTGACACTCTTGCATCCTGGTTGTTATTTACCCATTGAGCATGCTCTTATGGCCAGACAAAGGTCCTAGGTAGAGATGCTCTGGGAGATTTTGGCCATTGACCACTAGGGTGGGGTTGAGAGGTACTCATAATATCAGTCACAGAAAACTACTTATTTTACAGATCTCCCTGTAGAACCTTCTTTCTAGCATATTTTGTACTTAGCCCACCCAAAGGCAGAACACTTGTCCACTCTGTCTCTGGCTAAGTGTTCAACTCCTTTCTAGGAGGTATTATTCCATGAATGCCCAGAGTTGGTTTTAGATGTGGAGTTATTTCTGTTCCTTCAGACTTGCCACTTACTCAGATGAAAAGCAGAGTCTTGCAGAGACCAGAGGGAAGTGCTGGATTTCCACTGGCAGTTTCACCTGGCAGATCTCTACCTCGCAATGCTTTGGGGAATCTTGGGGGTAGCTTGGAATTGCAGCAATGGGAAAGAATTTCTGGAGCATTGTTCCTTAAATAGCCACATCGGTAAGTGGCATCTTGCTTTCTAGGTTCTATGCTTCTTTCCCTCTTCTAAGAGATTGCCATAGAATTTTGAGACGATTGTGCTTTCTGAATGGTACAATAGTGTTTTGTGATGGCCTCTCAACTTCTAGGTTTGATAGTAGGGAGAAGTATTACAAAGGCCATTTGTGTCAAGTGGCCTTTCACTCAGTTTTTCTGTCTGAAAAGAAAATGTGTTGGAAATGATGGTCAGAGTTGTGAGGTGACTGGTTGGTATCCCAGGCCATTATCTGGGAGGGGACTCATAGTTGGGGGCTTTTAATAAAATGGGGCAAGCATCAGGGGGAAAAAAAGCAAACTTTGACTAGGTAGGAATCAAGGTGGCCCAGCAAAGAGACCTTTAAACTACTAATTCATGTTTTCCTCAAATCAGAGATGGAGAGAAGAGGCATGTCTGTGGGTGATTTATTTGAGAGACAGTCAGTGATGGCAGGTGAGGGAACAGAGAAGGAGAGAGAAAAAGGAGCTAAGGCAGAACAGAAAAGGGCCTCTCAAGATGCTGGGCCTGCTTTCTCTGTGGATTACATTTCAAAAACTTGCCACAGATGATGCTGAGAATATTCTTGTTCACTCATGTCCCTCAGTAGTTGACTGTGTCCCTGGGGTCACTTCTCTTCTCACAGTCTAGCAGGCAGCTGCATGATCTTTTATGAGGTTTTGATGTGGGCGCCCTAGGTCCCATAGGGAACTGTCCAATATGAAGGTTCTGAAAACAGGGTGCAAGGGATGGGTCCCAGTGCACCATCAGCCTCTACTGTACACATTCCTCCAACTCTTTCCAATCATATTTGAGCTCCCATAAATGGCTCCTGATACCTAATGTTGACACTTCAGACCTTTTGACTTCACAGCAGTGCAAAAGAAGTGCGTCTTCAGGAGCCAGAGAGATACTGTAGGGATTAAGTCTCTTGCCTGGCATCACACACACCCTGATTTGAATCCCTGATACCATATATAGTTCCCTGAATATCACTAGAGCTTACTACTGAGCACAAAACCAAGAATTTCCCTGTAGTACCTCTGGGTGTGATGCCAAACTCAGATCCATCCCAACAAACACATAGCATGTGTTTAGCAGAAATCCTCTCAAATATGGTCAGGACCACAAGACTAAGATCCCTATGAACTCCTTTGACCTATGTTCAACTTTTATTTTTATTTTTTGGTTTTTGGGTCACACCCGGAAGCACTCAGACCTATTCCTGGCTCTATGCTCAGAAATCGCCCCTGGCAGACAGGGGACCATATGGGATGCTGGGATTCGAACCACCATCCTTCTGCATGAAAGGCAAACACCTTACCTCCATGCTATCTCTCTGGCCCCCTATGTTCAACTTTTGATGCGCTTATTAGGCTGCAACATTGATATAGTCATTTGCAACTGTCCCAGGAAAACTGAGAAGTAGAAGGAGGAATTCTGACTTTTCAGTCTCCCTCTCCCAGAAGAACAGGAACAGAGCTTATGTCATTTCAGAGTCCTCAAGTCCCTCTTGAAAATGAAGGAGTTAGGCTAGGGGAAAGCCGATTCTGGGAGCCCTTTGACATTCCCTCAACAACTAAACAACCTGAGCTAAGAATAGCCCTTTTGGGGTGGTGGTAGATGGCATCTGTGTAGATGAGATAAAAGGCTGGTATTTCCTCTTTTCCCATCCACAATCTTATTCATGAGATAACTTGCTCCTGGTATTCAGTTTCTCAACTCCACCCCAGCTATTGGGGAGAGAAATGACTGCTCAGCAAGAAAAGAGGCAGAGGAAGTTTTTGGAAGATCTAGCTACACTGTATTCCAGAAGGCATTAAGGATATGTTGGGAAGATGGGGGTTGAGGGTAAGGACATGGAGAGCCTGATGACTGAGCTCATGTTGAGTCCCCAATATGACAGGCTGAGGAGTAAACAGGAAGGAGGGGCCAGATTTGACCCCATAAATAGGAGGAGAGTGTCAAAGATAAAAGCCAGACAGATGTGGCCAGTGTAGCTGCCCATTTTCTTTGCACCCTGTCTGCCCAACTATGTCTGCTTTTTTCCTTCTTTGTATCTTTGTAACGCCTCCTTCAGACCCTGGCCACTCTTTTCTCTGGGTCAATTGTCATCTCTGACTTCCTTTCTTATTCTGATAGTTCATCTTCTTCCTAGAGAGGCAGGGTAAGACTATGAAAGGGACATTATTGGGCATCAGATAAAGTTGAATTCCCAGGCTCACTCCATCTTTTACCAAAGACTTCTGGAACCTGGAAACTGGCCTTCCACTTCCTCTTCTCTCTTGGTCTCTGCTCAATCGTCACTTCCTTGGAGGCTTTCCCTGATACTTTAAATAAATAAAGAGCCTTTCTGTCATCACCCCCTCTGCCTTCCCTTACTGATATGACACATGTGCTTACTTGTTTCATGTGTTTATGTCTGTGGCAAGTCATGACCTGCACTGTGATATAAAAGGCCTATTGTTATTTGGTTCAAAAAGACTCTAACACAGTGCCTAGGACAGTGTCTAGCACATAGGAGGTACCTCATAAAGAGTTCTTGAATGAAAAAAAAATGATATAAATAAACCTTTCAGGATTGTAGATGTGAAGAGGCCCCAGAAAACAGATTTACTCAATTCTGGCATTCCCAGGCCCATCCTACCAGAAATAAGAAGACTGATCTCTTTCTTGCTTTTGTTTGAAACAGAAAAGGTCTGCATGAAACACACACCAAGCATTCATTTGATCAGTTGGACTGACCGTGCCAGTGTGTCTAAGGTAATATTTCGTTGGATTTCACCCTGCATTGGAAAGCGAAGCAATTCACATTTGAAAATCTCATTACCAGCATCTTCCCTCCAAATCCATTAACGGCGTGAGTGTTTCTGGCAACTGAGATCACCTCGGATTATAGTATGAAATGCAGCTCTGGGGGAAAACTGTATATTTCAAGATGCTTGTACCATTCAATTGTCAAATATTCACACGGTTATGATTCTCAAAGAAAGCACACAATGTAGGAAAATTGGTAGCAAAATAAAAGCTCCAGGATGCATCGTAGCCAAAGGATTCCTCCCCAACATACCCAAAACCAGGGAGGAGAAATTAAAAACCATCTCAGAATGTCAATGACTCCCACAGAAGGTGGCTTGCTTTTTCTGAGTCCAAGTTTTACCTTGCATAACAATTAAGTTTTTTTACTCAACCTTCAAGTCTCCTTGTGACCACCCATATTTCCCTCTCACATTCTAATGGAGGCCACTCCTATTCTCAGTTAGCCTCTGCATTAGCTGTGGTTAGCTATTTCTTTATACCCAACTCCAGCTACATGACCAGTCTCATCTTGACCAAATGGATGCCTTCACAGACCATTGTAGCTAAAGATCTTGTATAAGATTGAAAATGTGAATAAAATGAGGCCTGGGGTTCTAGAGTTATATGAGACTGGGAGCCACATCATAGGCTGGCATCCTTACCCAACTTCACTGTTTACACAGAACTAAAGGCTCTGAGGGGCCCGAGGGTCCAGAGAACAGTTTGTAGTTATTGAACCTAGCACTGTCCAAATTGGTTGGACACACAACGAATTTGATCATAAAAACAATTCAAATTCTGGAGAAATGATATACAAATGGAATCTTCTGCCCTTCAGATAAGAAAATGAGCGCAGGAATGCTTCCCAAAGTCTCTGGTCTGTTTGCTAGTTGGTGGCAGAACAGAGAAGATTGGCTATCAGAAGCTATGGCACTCATTTTAGGGCTCTTCCACTGCCCTCCCTCAAGGCACTTCAAGTCTGATTTTAAGCTATTCTAACCTTACTTTGGCCCTTCTCATTCTGTCTCATCCCACCAGATCCTTTTCTAACCTACTCATCTCTTCCCATCCTATCTTTCCCATACTACTCATTACATTTCATCCCATCTCATTCCATTTCTACCATCCTCTTTCACCCCTTCCTTCAACCCTTCAACCCCATACTTCTATCTCATCTCATCACCATGGCCTTACCTATTTTTTCCTCACCTTTACTTCTCTCCCTGTCATTACTTTCTTTTTCTCCCTTTTTCTACTCTCCCCTTTCCTTCCTTTCCATTCCATCCCATCCCAAATGACCTCATCAATGGCATCAATTTCTTTTAACCAATGAACATTTCCTACCTACTTGTCATGGCTATGAGATATTCTGAGTACTGAGGGCATGCTTGTGAATAAAGGAGGGCACAACTATGAATAACACAAACTCTGACTTGTCCCCACAGAATAAAGAATCTAATTTTTCATCATTTCCTCCATATTTTCTTTCTCGTCTCTCCCCTACTTACCCACATTCCTCCCCTTCTCCCTCATTCCAGATCATCCTTCACTCTGAACAAGATAAATCATCCTGGAACTTCACTTAAATTACATCACTCCCAGGATAAGGGTCTTAATTGATTTCTTTTCACCTTCAGAACATGTTTAGTTGGTGGGACTGTGAACTCAGCAGGCCTGTGCTGGTCTCATACATTCTGCTGAGCTGAGTGCCAGGCTCAAGGACTCAGTCTGTACCATCCACAGCTTTCAGTCCTGCAGGACATCTTTAGACCTCACAACCTCAGCTTCTCACTAGCCAGAAACAAGCCTTATAAACCAGGGAGCAGGACTGACACAAACCTCACATGGATGTGTAATTAAAAAAATTACTTGTAGCAAAGATTACTATTAAACTCTGCTTTTTGGGCCAGAGACCATTGCGAAATAAAAAATATGTGCTCATGTTGTACTTTTCCTAAACTTGTTAGCTCACTGTCACCAGCTCAATTCTTACCTCACTGAAACTTTTTCCCCTCCCCCTCCTTCCTCCTTCCCTCCCCTCCCTGTACTCTCTACCCCCTCAGTCTCTACCACCCTCCCTCCCTTTCTACTCCCTTTCCCTTTCCTTCCTCCCTCCCCCCCTCCCTCCCTCCCTCCCTCCCTCCCTCCCTCCCTCCGTCCCTCCCTCCCTCCCTCCCTCCCTCCCTCCCTCCCTCCCTTCCTTCCTTCCTTCCTTCCTTCCTTCCTTCCTTCCTTCCTTCCTTCCTTCCTTCCTTCCTTCCTTCCTTCCTTCCTTCCTTCCTTCCTTCCTTCCTTCCTTCCTTCCTTCCTTCCTTCCTTCCCTAAGTCCTATTACTACAGAAGCAAATCATGAGTAACTATTCTCTGAAAATTTCTAGGGCCAGTGGAGAACATAGGCTCGTAAAGCACTATACTACAAAATAGTTTTGACATTATCAAGGTAAATATCAGAGGTCTACAGGTCTACAAATGCATGGCCAACTCAGAAGGGATCATGAAGGAAGGCAATTGACTGACTGCTCTTGATACTGAAGAAACTTGGTGAGGTTACTGAGGTAGAGTATATCAGACATAGTAGGAATGAAAACCAGGAACAGTAAATCTTCTAAAGTCCCTAGTGTGGTCAAGGATCTTGCTACTGAAAGTTTTTCTGAATCAGCCATTAGATACGTTCCAGCTCTAGATTTTACTCTTCTTGATTTCAGAGTATAATGAAGGAAATCAGAGATTTTAGTGCAGGGCTTGACATAGAATAGGCACTTAATAAAAACAATCTGAACAAATGAAGGAATATCTAATATTTATGTTGGAAATATATAAAGTGATGAAGTTGCTCATGATAGGTTGGTTCCCTATTTTTCTCCTGAGAGGTATAGAGAGGGCACAGGTCAAGACTTGCCCAGAACTACACTCATTCTGTCTCTTTCTAGGAAGAACCCCTTGCTTCCAACAGCTCCTCCCTCTTACTCCCAACTTGAACCCTGCCTTTTCAATTGAAAGATTGAAGATGAGCAAAATGGAGCCTATTATCTACCTCATCTGCCCTCATATTTTTCTGAGTAAAATGTACTTCACATGACTGCTCAGACATGGGCAGTGACCCTTTGTACAATCACCAGATGATCAACTTTTTTTCTCATTTTCCTGATGACTTGCCCTGAATTTAGACCACAATATTCTGTGTCACAGTCTCTGCAGTCTTTCCGCCACCAGCATTTTTTCTCTAATGTGTTGCTCCAATGAGTTATGTTGCTCCCTCCACTCTTGTCGTAGCACCATATTCCAGCCATTTCTTTTGACCTCAGCAGAAAGTGGAAGAGGGGTGGCATGTGTGTAACAGAGAACAATGGACATTTATTACTGGTTCTGGTGTTTCCCATTCACTATCACAGTTAATTCTGGCAGTGGCTAAAGTTGTTATTGAAATCGAGTGCAGGGCACTCTCAGGATTAAGTGCAATCAAAGTATCAGGGTGGGATCTGGACATTGGTGCTTTTAAAAAGTGCTTCAGGGGCTGGAGCATAGTATGTCTTGCACATGGCTGACTCAAGTTCGATCCCCAGCATCCTATATAGTCTATTGAGAACCACCAGGAGTAGTTCATCAGTATAAAGTCAGGAGTAATCCCTGAGCACAGCCAGATATGGTCCAAAAACAAATTTAAAAAGTGCTTCAGATACCTTTTCATATTGAGGCCAACTCTTAAATCTTAACTTTACATGAACTCGCTTCTCATAAAGCATTTAATTCCCAGAGAATTTTAGGAACACTCAGTATATTTTGAGGATAAAAAGTACTTGGGGGCAAGTTATTGGTGCTGGTATTAGGCAAGAGCTGATAGGTTCTTTAGGGAGTAGTCAAGTCGAGCAAAAATACTATGTGAGCCTTTCGTTCAAACATAAGAGGAAATGAAATTCTAGCAGTAGCAATACCTGGGGGTGGCATTTTATAAAGTAACACAAGAAGTCAGTCTAATAAGAATAGCTTTCCCATTCAACAGACTTTTTCATGTAGCATGTATCTGAAGTGTATGTTCCTGGTGCTAAAAGTCAGTATGTGTTCTTAAGATTCATTAACTCAGATGATCAAACCCAGAAAACTAAAGCCAGGATGCTAATGAGTGTGTTTTGCAGATTCAAAGATTCACTAAAAGGCTTAGCATATTTCTCTTTTATGTTGTTGGTGGTGAGGGTTATGCCATATCTAGTTGTGCTCAGAATTTACTCCTGACTCTGTGTTCAGAATCATTTCCGGTTGTGCTCAGGTTGATATATGCAGTACTGGAATTGAACTGGGGCCAGTTGCAGAAAATGCAAACAAGGTAACCCCTGTGCTATCTCTGAAGCCCTAATTGAAGAAAACTCTACAGAACATAATTGGTGTGTTAAGTGCTTTTCTGAGTCATGAACCATTCTGATATTGTTTCAGAATGTTTCAGAATTTCCTAAAGCTACAAGTTTGGGTGGGGAGGTGCACTAATCTCTTTGTGGGGAAGGAAGCTGAATTAATACCAGAAATGTAGACTACCAAAGCTGGGCATTCAGTGAAGTTGTTTGATGCATGTTTGTTCACGTAGGTTATATAAAAATTATTTTAATGTTTTCCATATTGTGAATTCAGTAATTCTTGTCATTCTACCAGATTTGTAAAGATGATTTTTCCCCATTTTTTTTGTAAAGATGATTTTTAAGAAGTTAGGAAATATAGAACAATAAGCTAATTAAATATGTCAAATTTTCCAGTTCTCTATGAAAAAAAAACAGGCAAGCATAGCCTTTTACCAAACACAGGACAGTATCTAGATTCTTTTATTATTTTTATTATTTTGTACAGGATTGTTCCTAGCAGATGTATTTTTTTCTGTTTTTTAGGCTACATCCAGTGATGCTCAGGGGTTACTCCTGGCTATATGCTCAGAAAACACTCCTGGCTTGGGGGACCATATGGAATGCCAGGGGATCAAATTTCAGTTCATCCTAGGCTAGCATGGACAAGGCAGACCTTACCACTTGTGCCACCACTCTGGCCCCAGCTGTATTATTTTTAATTAATTAATTAATTAATTTTGATTTCAACCATTGTGATTTATAAAGTTCTTCATAGTTGGGTTTCAGACATACAATGTTTCAGGAAGAGGAGGAGGAGAAGAGCAGGAGGAGTTGTTTTGATTGTTAAAATTTGGATCTCTATTTCACTGTTGTTGACTTGGGCTTGGATATTTAGTTCTGTCCTTTTTTTAACTCCATGAATGCACCTGAGACCACTTGACCTCTGGCTCCCATCCTTTTATATTTGTGTTTCTCTTATTCCACTCAATTTTTTTCCCTTCTCACTATCCTCTGGAGTCAAGGGTGTTTGAGACAACTTTCATTTAAATCATTGCATTTCTTTATGCCGTCATTTTATATACCACATATAAGTGATATCATTCTGTATTTATCTTTCTTCTGGCTTATTTCATTTAACAAATATCTTCTAGTTCCATCCATGTTGCTGCAAATTGCATGATTGCATTTCTTACAGCTATGTAGTCTTCCACTGTATATGTGTATGTATGTACCACTGATCATGATCCACTGATCTGTTGTTGGACATCTAAGTTGATCCCAACTCTTAGCTATCATACTGAGTGCAATTTTTCATGTGCCTGTTGGCCATCTATTGTTCTTCCTCAGATAAGTGTCTGTTTATTTCTTCTCCCCATTTTTGATGGGATTTTTAGGTTTTTCCATATGGGAACTTTTTAGTTGAATACAGTCCAGTTTATTCAGATTTTATTCTATACTCCTTGCCATTAACATCTTATCATTGAAGACTTCTTTGATATCTAAATCTTGGAGTGTATTTCCTATGTTTTCTTCAAACATAGGAACTGAACTATATGGATTTTTCTCTAATCTCAAGGTCTTTTATTCACTTCAAATTGACTTTGGTGTAAGATGTGAGATATAGATAGAATTTCAATTCCTTACACATGGTTATTTAATTGTTCCAATACCATTTGTTGAAGAGACTGTCTTTATTCCATTTCAAGTTCTTGGCTCCCTTGTCAAATCTTAATTGACTATATACTTGAGAGTCTGTCACTTGATATTTTATTCTGACTAATTATCTGAAAGTCTGTCTTTGTTTCAATACCATGCTGTTTTGATCACTGTGGGTTTATAGTAGAGCTTCAAGTTAGGTAATGGCATGCCTCCCAGTATCTTGGTTTTCAATATGGATTTGGCTATCTTAGGTCATTTATGATTCCACACTGTAAAATAAACCCCCATGTTGTGAAATCACCCCACATGCATATTTTCACCCCTAGCCAGACAGGTCTGAATCAAGTAGGGTAGCTACAAATAATAAACCAAGACAGTCAGAAAAGAGTCATAAAGTCAATCTGCTTCTCACCTCATGGTCTTTGCATGCCAAAGCCAGACTGACTTTTCTTTATTCTCAGTACAAAATTCAACTGGGTGGGGGGGTGGTGGAGTAAGATCCAGGGGTATTTTTACATATCAAAAGGCTAGGTGAAAATGAAAGAGGAAGTTGGGGAATGCCTTTGTTTTGGGTTAATAGCTGGATGTCATCTTACAATTCTACCCTTTCTGTTCAAAACAAAACAAAAAAAATTGCAAAAGACTGCAAAAAAGTTTTGCTCTACTTTTCTTTGCCGGAGGCAAAAACTCAGATCAGAACATAATAGTGGATGTTATTTTGCATAGGTACAGTAGAAGGTGACTGTAAAAGCGTCAAAGGTTAAATTGTGCATATATCATTCTCAAAACAATCAACTTTTCTGTATCTCTGTCTTTTACATATCATAATTTTTTTCAGAGACTTCTCTGAACATAAACATTAGAACCTGTCTGCAGATACACATAATTTGAAAATTCTTAAACACTCTTACACTAGTGCTGTAATATAAGTCTATAGCATCCAAGTTTCTTTTCCATAAATTTCTCTAAACAAAATCATAAAAATATTTCTGCAGTTATTTATACAGTTTGAAAATAACTTTGCTAAACATTCTTAGAATGAACACTAAAATAAGAGTCTGTATTACCAAAGTTTCTTTTCCATAGACATCTGTAGACAAAAACATTAAAACATTTTGGCAGATATAATTCTACTTAATACTTAATTTGATATAATCTATTTAATATATACAATAAAGTATCTCAGCAATTGGGAAACATTCCCAATTGGATAGCTGAGAACCATTAAAATTTGATAACATTATTCATTTCTCTGGAACTGTGCAAACTAATATGAAATATTAGTTTGAAATAATGAAATAATATCACTAAAGCTGGATACAAATTTTTTTGTTTTCAGTGGGACATAGAACAAAACATTACCTATTAAAATCTATACAGGTGCAACACACAGTTTAACCAGCATTATTATGACTAATACAAATAGGATTGAGAGATTAAACTAGAAGAAAGTTGCTGGAGTTTCTGAAGGCAGCTTCTCCTCAGTTGGGCTTCAGCTGGGCTTGGATCCTCTATTTTCTCCTTCTTTTATGTTAGGCTGCTGAGGTCTCCTGGGACAGAAAGTTCTTCAGGTTCTGGGCCAGAATCTGTGTGGAGTTCATCTCCCTGCTATTGGTCTCCTCAAAAGGAGTTTTCCCTTTGGTTTCTATCCCATCAGTGACCTCAATAAGCTTCTGCATATTGTGTGTGTGTGTGTGTGTGTGAGAGGTCCTTGTACAAAGCACCTTTTCTAGAAGAAAGGCAATTGTTCTCAGCCTCTGGGACACTACTCAGAGTCTTTAGCTTTCTCCCCTTGTCCTGCCGAGAAGACCTCTGCCATGTCCAGAACAAGGGCCATATGTGCTAATGTTCTGATGAAGGGCACTGCACATTCACTCCATTCAAGGAAGCCGTCATGATGATTAGCCACCAGAGGGTCAAACTCACTATCATTGGGGTTTTGTCAGGTTGCTGTTTGAGTACCAGTTGTAAAATAAATCCCTATATTGTGAGATCACCTACCACACTCAGCTTTCCACCTTAGGTGGATGGGTCTAAAGCAGGTAGGGTAGTTGTGAAGAATTAATTAACTAAGCCAGTCAGGAGAGAGTCACGAAGTCATTTTGTTTTTTGCCTCATGGTCTCTCTGCATGCCAAAGACAGACGACTTTTCTTAATTCTCAGTACAAAATTTAACAGGCTGGGGGTAAGGTGGAGTAAGATCCAGGTGGACTTTTACATATCAAAGGGCTAGATAAAAAGCAAAGAGGAAATTGGGGGAGTGCCTTTGTTTTGGGTTAATAGCTTGGCATCATGTTATACCACTCAAACTTTATACTTGTTTTTTTTTTTCTCAGTCCTTGAAGAATGCTGTCTGAATTTGGATAAATATTGCATTGAATTTATATAGCAATTTAGGTCAGATGGTCATTTTGATAACATTAATTCTTCTAATACATGAGCATGGAATGTTCCATTTCTTTAAGTCTTCTTGAATTTCTTTCTTAAGTGTAAGTTTTAATGATATAGGCCTCTCACCTCTCTGGTTAACTTGATTACTAGTAATTGATAGCTATGGATACTATTTTAAATGAGGTTGATTCTTTGATCGCTTTCTCTTTGAATCATTATTTGTATAAAGAAATGCTACTATCTTTTGTGTATTAACTTTGTAGCTGGCCACTTTGCTGTATTGGTTTCTTGTTTCTAGGAGCTTTTTGTAGACTCTATAGGGTTTTTAATGTATATTATGTTATCTGCAAATAGAGATATTTTGATTTCCTCTTTTCCCATTTGAATTCCTTTTATTTCCTTCTTTTGCCTGATTGCTCTTGCTAGTACTTCTAATTCTATGTTGAATAAGAGTGGAGACAATGGATATCCTTGTCTAGTGCCTGCCCTTAGTAGAAATGCTTTCAGCTTTTTTTTGGCCCCACCCCAAGCTATGGGCCAAATGCTTTCTTTTATTTTTTAATTTTGTTGTTGTTGTTGTTGTTTTTGTCACATCCTGCAGTGCTCAGATGTTACTCCTGGTTCTACGCTCAGAAATGGCTCCTGGCAGGCTTGGGAGACCATATGGGATGTGGGGATTCGAACCACTGCCCTTCTGCATGCAAGGCAAATGCCTTACCTCCATGCTATCTCACCGGCCCTGCCAAATGCTTTCTCTGCATCAACTGATATAATCAAAAGATTTTTATCCTTCCTTTTACTGATGTGATGTATGATGTTGATTGATTTGTGCATATTGAACCATCCTTGCATCACTGGAATAAAACCCACTTGGTCATAATATATGATCTTTTTAATGTCTTATTGGATTCAATTTTCTTAGATTTTGTTGCACATTCTTTAGGATAGATCACATTTTAGGACATAAGTCTAACTTACAAAAATTCACAAACATAAGAATTATATCAAGCATCCTGTCAGAATCAGACCACAATGCCACAGAGATCGATATTGATTGTAAACAGAGGGTTTGGAGAAAATCTAATACCTGGTGACTAAACAACATGCTGCTAAACAACAGCTGGATCAAATAAGTAATCAAGGAAGAAATAGAGATTCTGTAGACTAATGATAATGAAGAAACAAATTACCAAAATCTATGGGAAACAGTACAAGCAGTAATTAGGGGAAACTTATAGCAATACAGGCCTACATAAAGAACAAAGAAAAAGACAAAATTAACAACCTAAAGACACACCTTAAATATCTGGAAAACTAACAACAAAGGAACCTGAACATAAATAGATGAAAAGAAATAATAAAGATCAGAGCAGAAATCAATGATATAAAAACAAAGAAAGCAATACAAAGAATTGATGAAACCAGGAAAAACAAAGAAAGAATTACAACGAATTGATGAGACCAGGAGCTGACCCGGTGATGATGTTCAGGAGTTACTCCTGGATATGTGCTCAGAAATTGCTCCTGGCATGGGAGACCATATGGGATGCTGGGGGATTGAACTGCGGTCCATCCTATGCTAGAGCGTGCAAGGCCAATGCCCTACTGCTTGCACCACAGCTCTGGCCACACACTGCTGTTTTTTTTTTTAAAGAATAAACAAAATAGACAAGCCAAGATTCACAAGGAATAAAAGAGCAAATGCTCAACTAAAATGAATCAGAAATGAAAGGGGATAAGTTACAACAGAACTCCCAGAAATCCAAGACATCATGAAAGCTTATTATGAACAATTTTATTCTGCCAAGCTAGAGAATCTAGAAGAAATGAACATATTTCTGGAAACATAATCTCCCAAAGCTAAATGACGATGAAGTAGAAAGCATAAACAGGTCAATCACAAGTGTGGAAATTGAAACAGTAATTAAGACACTCCCCAAGAATAAAAAGTTCAGGACCAGATGTGTTTATAGGTGAGTTTTATCAAACATTCAGAGATTATTACCACTGAACCTTAGTCTCTTCCAAAATATTGAAGAAATGGGAATCCTCCCTAATACCTTCTAAGAAGCTAACTTTATATAAGTTCATTTTCAAAACTGACAGAGATACTACCAAGAAAGAAAACTAAAGACCAATCTCACAGATTAACATTGATGCATAAATCATAAATCTTTTTATTTATTTATTTATTTATTTATTTATTTATTTATTTTGGTTTTGGGGTCACACCCAGCAGTGCTCAGGGGTTACTCCTGGCTCTATGCTGAGAAATCGCTCCTGGCAGGCTCAGGGGACCATATGGGATGCTGGGATTCGAACCACTGACCTTCTGCATGCAAGGCAAACACCTTATCTCCATGCTATCTCTCTGGCCCCTGATGCATAAATCTTTAGTATCTAGATTCTTTAATGGAGAAGACCTAAAATAAATTCTGATTTGTGCTCTTTAGGAATAAAATTTTTATTTTTAAATTACAATAGAATTAACTGAGCAACCAGTATATTTCAGATTCATACTCTTAGGATGACAAAATTTTATTTTTAACTAACAATTGAATTATCTGGCCAACTATATAAACTGATCACAGAAATATGGAGACAACTTTTGACTTCTCCTTGGAGTTACTTCAACAACATCATGAGTGGTTGAGAAAGTGGACAGAGGATGTAGGCATGTAGGATTTTAGTTCCAGATCTACCTGTGTGAACTTGGATCAATAGCTCCACTTTTCTGTGCTTCATGGATTGTGCCACTGAAAGAGATGTTAATGTGTCCCATCATCCCAGATGGTTATAAATATTAAATCTGTTGATTTTTGTAAAGCACTGGACACATTATCTGGCACATAAATATATAGTTTTTTAAAAACAAAAACAAATGAACTCTATTTCTCAAGTGTCATATATGGCCTGTTTTAGAAGATCTGGAGTGAAATATTTTCTTTTTTTTTTTTAATAATATTTATTGAGACCAATGTGAATTACAAGTCTTTCACGGTTGTATTTTAGGTATATATTGAGAGTGAATTAGGGCCAGTCCCACCAGGAGTGTTGACCTCCCTCTGCCATAGTTCACAGCATGCCTCCCACCCTTAGTCCCCTGGACTGCTTGTGTAGCAGGCCCCTTTTATGTAGCTAGCTGCTTGTGTAGCAGGCCCCTTTTATGTATAGCTTGTTATGGTTTGGGTCTCTTGGTTCTATTGCCACTGACTTTGGTTTGGGTATTTATGTTTGACTATTTTTTATTTCCACTCAGTGCTCCTGAGACTGCTTGGCCCCTGGATCCCATCCACTTTTTTTTTCTCAGTTTGTAGGAAGACATAGACATATAAGGCAGAACAAGATGACCCATGTTCTATGGAGTGAGATATATTCTGTTGGAGCTTGCTTCCAACTCAGGCTGTAGATGTGTGGCCAAGCTTTGTGAGGGATCTAACTTCTTCTGATGGATGTGCTGTGATTTCCCAGTATTGACTGGGCTCCATCCCTCCAACAGCTATGGTGTCTGAGATCAACTCTTGGATCAATATTTTGTATTAAAATTAAAAGGTTATGTCACTGCTCTTAAGTCTTTGAGAACTCCTATTAGTTACTATAGCAGTTTTCTCCACCAATTGCATCCAATCAACAGACTTTACTCAGAATGAGCAGGCAGTGGGGGGCAGCTGGGATTATGATTACTCTGATGGAGCATCTTAGAGATCAAGCTAACATAGACCTGCCTCCCTAAAGTAAAATTTGGGGGTTCTATACAAAATGGTTTGTCTCATGACTTCAGATGCCACAGTAAATGCTGTTTTTGTTGCCTTGTTTGCATATTTTCTAATCTTAAGGGAAAGGGGAAAATGAAGTCAACCTCATCAGTGAGAGAAATGGGATTTCTCCTTAAGATCAAACTAATGCTCTGTTTATTTGTTTTTAATGTATGGTCTACAATTTATTTAATCTTTCCATCTACCAAGTAAATAAATGAACACTTCTTAATTGCCTCCTGGTACATTGCTTATATTTGAAGCATCTGAAAATGGGTTTGTGATAAATAGAATCTAAAGACCACACCTGATGTATTGGAATAAATAGAGTTAGGACTCAGAATAAGTTAGGAAAGGATTATGCTGTGATCATGTTTTGTGTTTCCTATTACACCTGCATGCTCAAAATTTAGATATTTACCCATATAATCTTGGCTATCCATCTCCAGGATAAGTGACTTAGACACTTGGCAGGTGGAAAAGGCCAGTTTATGACTTCATGGTTTGACCAACTAACTGAAAACACTTAAGAACAGGTTGTGACCTTACTAGAAAATTAGCATATTTCTCCAAGTAACCATGTTTTAAAAAGGGATGGAGGAGAAATTAACTTAAAACAACCATAGACAACATTGAAAAATGAATCATTAGCAACAACCAAATTTATAGGAAACAAATATTTCACCATGATTTGCTTCCTTTCACTGATGTTTACCTGTTATTAATTACTGCTAACCGTGCCCTGATATTTTTCTCAGGCTCTTATGTATGCCTTTTTTCCATTTCCTCTACATATTAACAAAACTTAGCTTCTTATATTTAAACTGACATATAATTAATATGCAATGGAATTCATGGATCTGAAGAATGCAGTTTCATGATTTGTCACAAATGCATGCCTACCTCTATAGCCTACATCTCTGTCAAGACAAACACATTTTTCTATTCCCAAAAACATTCTTCCCGCTCTTTCCTCTCCATTCTGTACCCTCTTCTCATGGCCCTCAGGAAAACACTCTGCTTTCAACAGAGATTAATTTTGCCTTTTCTACAATTACATATAAATCAAATTATGTAGGAAATGTTCTTTTGTGGGTTTTTTAACCTCCAGCATAATGTCTTTGAGGTTCACTTGTATGGTTTGCCTGTACCTGTAATGCATTCCTCTTTACTGGTGAGTAACATGTGTGATTGTTCTTTATTTATCCATTTATTTGCTGTAGCAAATTGGGGTCATTTCTGAATTTTGGCTATGGTCAATAAAACTGATACAAATAATTCTGAACTGGTCTTGTGTGCACTTATGTTTTTATTTCTCGAGAAGATACATGGGGATAGACGTAGGGGGTCAGAGGCAGATGTACGCTTAATTTTATGGGAAGCTATCTGACAAATTACCATACATCTGACAAATTGGCCATACCATTCTGCACTGCTGATACTAATTTGTGAGTGTTCCAGTTGCTCGAAGTTCTTATCAGAATTTTGTGCTGTTGGTTTTTTTTGTGTCAATCATAATTATGTATGTCAATCACATTTAATATTTTTACTTTTCTCTGATAACTAACACTGTTGAGCTCCCTTTTCATGTGTTCATGTTTTGGGGCCTTTCTCATGTAATCTTTCACCTAACCCATATCTCTTTTTTCTTAATAACATGTCTTTTAATAAAAAGTATTAAATTTTGATATTCTAATATATTAAACTCTCCACTTATAGTATTGATGCTTTGTCATTCTTATTTTTTTCTTTTCTTTTCTTTTCTTTTATCTTTTTCTTAATTTTTATTTTGATCATAATGGCTTACATATCTTTCACAGTAGTATTTTAGGTACATATCAACATTGAATCAGGGGAATATCCATCACCAAATTTGTCCTCCCCCCCATTCCAATTCCCCTTCTGCAACCCATAAAACCCACCATCACCCCCCCGGACTGCTAGAGTAGGTGTCCCCTCTTTGTCCAGCTCACTATTAGTGATCATATATCTGTTTGGTCCTGGTACCCTCCCCTGTCTCCCCCTCTATTTAAGAAGCAGAGCTAGATAAATCGAGGTATGTGGCTTTGTTTGAAGGAAAGAAAAGCAATAGATTGGGGTACAAAATAAGAGAAAAAAAAGAAGTCAAATATGCTGAAAATAGGCGAAGTCCTTCCAGAGGATTTCAACCTCAGTTTGAGAGAGGATGTGAAAAAGACAATTGAAACACCACCACAATACAGAAAGAAATATCAAATTAAATATCCAGTGAGCACCACTGCAATAAAGACAAGCACCACACAACAGTCTTGGTTCTGAAATCAACTCATGCTGGAGTGCAAAAAGAAAGAGAAAGATAAGATAAAATAAAATAAAATAATATTGGAGACATCAACTTCAATCTATACACTAATATAAAGATGTCAACAAATCGATAAATAAATATGTGGAAAAATTATTGTTTTGTGATTTTTTTCCTTCCCCCCCCTGCATAGGCACAGTTACTATTGGGGATATTATAGAGGGAATTCCCTTGGCCTAGGAGATACAGGGTTTCTCCCCCCCTTGAAGTGTACTGTCATGGGATTAACTAGAGACTCCTTGCATGATCGTTTACTCTCCCCTAGGTATTTTCGTGGTGTATGGAAGACTTCTGCTTCATCATGGATGGTAAAATCAGAACTCTGTATCTAGAGACCTTGTGACTGTGCAGCTCAAGGAATGGAGCTTATGATGAAGTCTTTCTTTGTGGTTCTAGCAGTTCTGCTTCTTCAGTGTCATTTTAATTTATCTTCTGTAGTTGGTGGTCTTGTCATTATGTTGCTCTTAGGATGGAGCCTGGGATAAAGTCTTTCGTTATGTTTTTGGAAGACCTGTTCAGTTGGGGTTGTCTTAGTCAGACTTCTGGAGTTGGAGCTCTTGTTTGTTGAACAGATCGTAGACCAATAGCTAGGCTAGAGCTTTTTGTTGCTGTTGTTGTTGTTGTTGGTCCCTGGATGTGTACTGTCCCATCCTGGTTGTAACATCCAGTCATCTGTATATAGCAATCTTGGCTTTTGCACAGATTAAAGGGTGACATGTTTTCTGATTTTGTCTTATTGTTGGCTGATGAGGAAGGACAACTTGCTCTTAGATCAAGTTGTTCCCATTTCCTCATTGTCAGGTTATCAATTTAGCACTGGCACACATTGGCGTCAGAGCAGCATTATGTATGCCCTGGAAGGGATTGGGCTAATGGAGCTGTTGTGGAGAACTCTATCGTTTCTATGTCTGGGGTCCCAGGAGTCAAGGCTGGATGGTTGGTGTCCAGTTCCCTAAAGTCTAAGTTGTTTGCACATGACATACGTTCAGGGAGATGTCCCTGTGTTGTAAACAAGTATGAGTTCTTATCCCTAGTAGATAAGAGCTAGTTTTTACACATAAAATTTCCCCTTTGTTTAATATGTCTTTGCAGGAAGAAGTGGTGATACATTATATTGCTGGTAGATTTAGGGGTGGAGAGAGAAGAAAACAGACACCCGACAAAAACTAGGAATATATATGCTCACACATATCTAAAGAAAAAAAGAGTTTCTTTAAAAAAGAAAAAAAAAAGATTAAATAAAAGACGTAATTAAAGGAGTAATGTGGGTCCGGAAGAGAGCATGGAGACAAGGCGTCTGTCCTTTCTGCAGAAGGATGGTGGCTCAAATCCTTGCATCCCATATGGTCCCCCGTGCCAACAGGGGCAATCTCTAAGAATAGAGCCAGGAGCACCCTCCGAGTGCCGCCAGGAGTGACCTCCCCCAAAACAAAACAAAACAAAACAAATCAAATCAAATAACAAAAACTAAAACAAAACAAAAAACAAACAAAAAAACCAAACAAGGATAAAAAAAAAGAAAAAAGAAAAAAAAAACAAAGATAAAAGGAGAAAGTGATAGATGAGATTACTTTATATTTGGGGAGAAATAGGATAAGAGGTAGTGTTATATAGGTCTATATTTATGATGAAAGTACAGGCTTCCCCATTGTCTTTTGAGATTTCTTTGTGAGGTGTGGGGTCCTGGCAGGGATGTCTTGGGTAGAGTTCTTGCAGTGGGGTCCTTTGGAGCTAGTTTCGGTATCAAGCCACAGTCCACATTCTGGAGAGATGATGAGGAGGGCCACACTGCTTGAGTCAGTTGGGGTGTTGGTGTGATATTAGCTTCATAAAAGGAGTTGGGGAGGATTCCTGTTTTTCAATGGTTTGGAAGAGCCTGTGGAAAAGTGGTAGTAAGTCTTCTTGGAATGTTTGATAGAATTCACCTGTAAATCCATCTGGGTCTGGGCTTTTGTTCTTAGGGAGTTTCTTAATTACATCTTCAATTTGCTCTGAAGTTATTGATCTGTTTAGGCTTTCTAGTGTTCTTCCTTTTTTAGTCTTGGAAGATGGTAGTTTTCCAGGAATCTGTTGATATCTACTGGGTTCTCTAGCCTAACTGAGTATAGTTGTTCATAATATGATCTCATGATATGTTGTATTTCTTGGGGTTCTGTTGCTGTGTCCCACAAATTTTGACAAGTCGTCTCTTCATTATCATTTGTCTCAAGGAATTTTTTTATTTCTTCCTTGAGTTGCTCTTTGATCCAGCTGTTGTTGAGCAGCACGTTGTTTAATCTCAAGGTGTTAGTTTTTTTCCATTGCTTCTTCTTACAGTCAATTTTGACCTCTGTTGCATAGTGATCTGATAGGGTGCTTCTAATGATCCTTACATCTGTGGTCTTATATAGGTTAGATTTGAATCCTAAGACATAGTCTATTCTGGAGACGGTCCATGGGGGCTTGAGAAGAATGTGCATTCTGTTTTCTGGGGATGGAGGTTCCTACAAAAGTCTATTAGCCCTAGATCTTCTAATTTTTCATTTAGGGCTCTTATTTCTTTGCTATTTTTCTGTCTGCTGGATCAGTCCAGTGGTGATAGCGGAGTATTGAGATCTCCTGCTATAATCACATTTCCCTTCATGTGTTTCTCCAGGTTAGTGAGCAACTGCCTCACATATTTTGCTGACTCTACATTAGGTGCATAAATATTTATCAGGGTTATTACCTCTTGATCTAGTGTTCCCTGATTAGTATGTAGTGACCCTCTTTGTCTCTGATCACTTTCTCAAGGTTGAATGGTATTTGGTGTGATATAAGAATGGCTGTACCTGCTCTTTTTTTTTTCCATTGGCTTTAAAAATTGTTTTTCATTCTTTTATTCTAAGCCTATGCCTGTTCTGTACTTGTAGGTGTATTTCTTGCAGGCAGCAGAAGTCCGGTTTATGTTTTCTAATCCAGTTCTCTACTATGTGTCTTAATGGGAGAGTTTAGTCCGTTAACATTTAGGGAGATTATTGACAGAGAGGGCTGTTGTGCAGTTGCTTTGTGTAGGTTGGTTATTGTTACAATCAGGGGTTTGGATTGTGTCATTCGTCTCTGAGTAGGTCATTTAGGATCGGTTTTGTTTGCACAAATACTGCAAGTTTGTTTTTGTTTGAGAATGTTTTTAGGCTACCATCCCATATGAATGACAGTTTCGCTGGGTATTGTACCCTAGGCTGAAATTTTTTTCATTCAGTCGTTTAAATATTTCATTCCACTGTCTTCTTGCTTGAATTGTTTCAAATGGGAGATCTGGTTTGATTCTTACGTCCCTTCCTTTGTACTTGAGGTTCATTTTTTCCCTTATTGCTTTAAGGAGTTCATCTCTCTCTCTCTCTCTCTCTCTCTCTCTCTCTGCCATTTGGATTACTATATGTCTTGGTGTTGGTTTATTAGGGTCTATTTTATTAGGGACTCTTTTCACTTCCTGGATTTGCACAGAGTCCTTTTTCCAAAGGGTGGGGAAGTTTTCTGCTATTATTTCCCTAACTACTTGTTCTCCCCCTTTCCCTGTTTCCTCCCCTTCTGGTAAACCTACAATTCTTAGATTATTTCTTTTGTCTTTGTTTAGTAAGTACTGGACTTTTCCTTCCAGTGCTTTGCCTCTTAATTACTTGTTGGTTTCCTGGTTGTTTTTTGGTTTGCAGTTTTCCTTCGAGTACTACTATGTGCTTCTCCAAATCTGTGATTCTACTCATCTGGCTTTTTACGGTGTCTGTTAATTTATTTAATTCCTTTCGCATATTCCATATCAGATTGTCTTTAATTTGGCTAATTTGTTCCTCCATGTATTTCTTGTACTCGGTGGCTAGCGATTCACCTCTTTTACCATGGCTTGCATTTCATTTCTCATGGCTGCTTTTAAATCTTCATCTCTTGGATCTGTGCATTTTGGTGGACTTGAGAACTTAGTAGGGGTTCTCTCTGTATCTCCAGCTGTTAGGGTCCTCTTCAGTTTACCCAGTTTTTTTGCAGTTATTGGTGTGGCTTGGAGAGCAGTGCCTTTTGATTTCGGTCTGCTTTTGCTCCCTGAGGTGTGGGGTTGGGTCCCTTCTCTAGGTTGCAGCTATGAGTGGGACTGTTGGGTGGGCTGGCTGAGGTTTGGCTTCTAGTGTGCCCTCTAGTGGGAGCCTGGTTAGTGTTCCCCCCTCTTGCTGTCAGCCAGTGTGGCACTGCTCCTGGCCACAATGGTGGGGGGCGCTGTCAAGCCTGGCTCCTTTGCTCTCCTCCCCTACCTGGATGTCAGTGGAGTTCCGTGTCCTCTAGGCCTCTGCTGGAAACCCCTCTCATCTGTAGTTACTAGCCCATTCCAGCGGTGGGCACCGGAGACCTCGAAGACACAGTTGAGGGTAGGGCAGAGGCAGTGGAAAGTCGCCTGGCGAATGCCAGTCCGAGAAATCTCGCAGATGCGGGCGGGGGAGGGGCGGAGGCAGCGGAAGTTCTCCTACCTTGTGCAGACCCAGGAAACCTCACAGACGTGACGGGGGAGGGGCAGAGGCAGCAGAAGTTCCCCTACCTGGTGCCACCCCGGGAAACCTCACAAATGCTGGTAGGGGAGGGGCGGAGGCGCAGGCCACACCTGGTGACACTCAGGAGTTCCTCCTGGCTATGTGCTCAGAAATCACTCCTGGCTCTGAAGACCATACAGGACACTGGGGTATCAAACCAAGGTCTGTGCTAGATTAGTTTGTGTAGGGCAAATGCCCTACCACTTGCACCACTGCTCTGGCCCCTGCTTTGTTCTTCTTGACTAAGAAACCTATGCCTTCCTCATAAATTTATTCTGGTGGTTTTCTTCTGGGAGTTTTATTTTATTTATTTTATTATTTTAAGCTTTTATACTTTTGTATTGATCCACTTTGACTTGACTTTTGTGTATAAAGCGTGAGTTGAACTTTTATCCTCTCTCACATGTGTTCTTGTTTTGTGTGCATTTTTTGGGGGCGATTTTAGCTACAGCCAGTAGTGTTCAGGCTTAATCCTGACTCTGTCTATGGATAACTCTTGGAAGCTCTCAGGGGAACATATATAGAGGATCAAACTAGGGTTCGCTGCATACAAGACAAGGGCCTTTCTTCCTATACTATTTTTCTATTCTGTAAGCTTCTCTTACATGACTCTGATTCAGTAGAATTAGTTGAAAAATGATTCTACTCCTAAAGGGTTGAATTACTTAGCTCTGTGACTGCAAATCAATTGATAATATAATTGTGGATCTTTCTGGGCTCTTTTGTTCCACTAGTCTGAAGGTTTTATTAACCCATACTACAGTGTCTTGACTAATTTATAGTAAGTCTTGAAACTTGGCAGCATAAAATTTATCATTTTACTTTTTGTTCAAAATTGTTTGGATATTTCCATTTCAAAACAGTCTTATCTATATCTATAAATAAAGTGTATGATTCTGAAAATCAGGGTTTAAATATAGTTAAAATGCATGGACTTAAAGCATAGATCAATCTATTCTGACAAACATATGTATATACATATGTCAGTAACCCCAGAAAGCTTTATTTTGCTCATTCCTAGTCATTTTGATTTCCCAAGAAGAACTGCTATTAGGATTTTCATTGTCTGAGATTTGTTTTGCCTGTTGTAGAATTTTCTGTAAATGGAATGAAGTCATGTGCACTCCCCTGGCAGTGAATATTCTTTGTTGGTTTGTTTGTTGTCATATATTATGCCATGTATGAAAGCACCAAGGTTGGTTCATCCTTTCCCCTCATGATGCACACATGATACCAGTTTAGGGCACACAGTTGCTATGAATAAGTTTATAGAAGATATTTATGGATAATTACTTTTATTTAGGTAAATACCTCTTTGGAAGATTTCTGTTTATAGACTAAATATATGTTTACTCTTTAAAAAACTGTCAGACACTTTTCAAGACTATTTTATAGTCTTACAATTTTGGGTAGTCCATATCTTCATAAAAATGTGAAGTTTATTTTAGCTTTACCAGGATGATATAGCATCTAATTGTAGGTATAATTTTCTTTTAAAATTTTATTTTATTAAAAAATTTGAAGGCCATATATTATAGATTTGGTCATAATACATTTGTTCCAAGATCAATCTCACCACCAATGTAGAATTCCCTTCACCCTTGTCACTGAATTCCCACCCATTTACCAGCCTACATCCGTGGCAGGCATGAAATAATAGATTTTATATTGCTTGTTTTTAGGTAAGTGACAATGAAGTTATTTTATAAAGAAAATAGCAATAAGAAAATTTGTGAAAATTAATCGATCTCAAAATGAGGTCAAGAAATCTTCAGAAGGTTTGCTAAGCGATTTGCTGCTAGTTGGATTTCTATTATTTGTTTTGTTTCTCTGAACATTTGTTGGCATTGAATACACATTGACATTTCAATTGGGGTTGTTCCTATTTGGATGACAGTATTGAAAAAATTAAATGTGGCTGCATGGTCCAGAAATTTAAAGGTCTGTAGCTCTGTGACTGATATTGAAGCTTTTGTTTTTGAACTCTACATCTTCCAGATACACAAGAAGGTGTGGGCAGGGAGAGGGTACCCACCCCCCACACACTCTAAGAAAGTCCTGATGATGTCAGTCCAAAATACCTGCATACCTAGAGTTATGGTTGGTTTGACATCACTGTAGAGATCAGTGGTTAAGTGGTGAAATTTAGGCCATTGAGAACAGTGGTGGTTGTAAGTAATGGATAATGCTGGTGAGGCTTTGGCAGAGTTGGAACCTGGACTGCCTCTCCCTCTAAGATTGCCAGCTTTCAACTGCAAGGCCAGTGAACCCAAGGATTTTTGTGGCTTGATATTCTCTTTCGATAATAGAGTGAGTCTATGGAGCTGTCCGAAGATGTAATTTTCTATTTCCTTGTGGCTAAATATGTTGAGTAAAATTTTATATGTGCATGTTTTCTTTTGTGAAATGCTTGTTCAAATATTTGCCCATTTATATTGGGTCAGTTGGTTTTTATTATTTATTTGTAGAGTTGTTTTCTATTTATTTAAGGATGTATATATACATCATTGTTAATTATTAGCTATGTATATAAATATTTTCTCTATTTGTGCCCTATTTACTAAGTGTTTTGTGATAGACAAAATTATTTTTGAAAAGATAATTTTATATAAAAGTCCATCTTTTCACAAAGTTTTGTTAAAAACAAATTTTTCTTTTTTTTTTTTTTTGGTTTTTGGGTCACACCCTGTGACGCTCAGGGGTTACTCCTGGCTATGCGCTCAGAAGTTGCTCCTGGCTTCTTGGGGGACCATATGGGACGCCGGGGGGATCGAACCGCGGTCCGTCCTAGGCTAGCGCAGGCAAGGCAGGCACCTTACCTCCAGCGCCACTGCCCGGCCCCAAAAACAAATTTTTCTAGTTCAAGTTCAAAAAATATTTTGCCTTTTACTTGGTGTTTTTATAATTTCAGCATTTTGTTTAGGTATGTGTGGCCTATGAACCTCAAAGATTCATTTACTAGCTTATGAAGTTTTTATTTTTAATTCATTGATACTTTCTGGTGCCTGAAAATAAAGGCAACTTTACTTCTGTAAGTTCACTTTTATTTATTTTCCATGTTTTTTTGATTATTTGTTTTCTTGTTTTTATTTTTGGGACACACCCAGTGATACTCAGGGGTTACTCCTGGCTATGTGCTCAGAAATCGCTCCTGGCTTGGGGGACCATATGGGACACTGGGCCATCAGACCACGGTCTGTCCTAGGTCTGCCGCGTGCAAGGCAAATGCCTTATAATGTGCCACCACCCTAACCCCTATTTCTTTTTTCTTATTTTTCTCCTCTAGTAAAATTTTAAATTGTGGGTCATGACCCATTAGATTCATATAACATAATGTGGGAATCATGAAAAAAAATCAACAACATTAAAAGGTTTCTAATTATGCAATGACCAAATATTAATTCAAACTCAAAGACATAGTGAATCCAAGGTATTTCTGACAGTGCTCATGCATGCTGTATGTTTTGATTGAAAAAGAGTTATAAGTGGAAATAATTTAAGATACAATATTAGTAGCCAACTGAAGTGGAAGTTTTATTTGTAAGAAGATATTTAATGACAATTCATGTTCTTTAATGGATATATGGCTAAAGAAAAGAAAAGAAAAGGCTAAAATATAGCTAAAGGAAAGAAGAATAGTAGTTAAATTATGTATTCCAAAGAATTTGTTTTCAAATCATGGGAAATAGAATTGTTAATATTATTTTATTATGGGTTTTTAATAGGTGTAGAATATGTGGAAAAATATCCTTTTACTGATATTATTTAGTTTTTGTTCTTTATTCATTTTATATCTTTACATCTTATATCTAGATGAATTGTGATAGTTAAATTTTTTAATATATTTTTTATTTAAGTAACATGATCATAGTTGGGTTACAGTCATAACCAAAACACACCCCCCTTCACCAGTGTAACATTACCCCCTCTCCCCTTCCAATCCCCTGCCTGTATTTGAGACAGGCATTCTACTACAGTTATTTGTTTTTAAGTTCAGTAAGTTGTATTTTTTTTTCCTTAAAGGTTAAGAGTAAAAAAATATAATAAAGGTGTGATAGTGGCAATCGCCGTTGTTTGCATACGTCCAGAAAAATGGGGAAAATGGAAAAAAATCCTTGACCTGATTACAAAAAGGCCTCACCACAGAAGTTTATTGGCATAAGAACGACTCTGGGTTCCAGGCATACCAGTCCGTCCAACTCGAGTCATTCTCTGTGGTCCCGGTGAAACTTTTTTCACACTTTAGCTATTGTTGGTAATAGATTCTTATATTTAAAGACTCTGGATTCTGTGCGTTTTTATCATCGATGTCAAGCTGATGTGGAGCATCATCTAGTTTCAGCATACCATTCAATCGGAGCAATCTGCCCTGCATGCAGACTGTTACTGAGTCTTCTGGGTGTTGGGAGGACTCTTTGGAGTAAGTCAATGCCAAAGCAGTGGTAGGTCTTCCCTGGTAGAGACTTGGATCCTGTAATGTTATAGACAATTGTGGTTGTTTCCATAGTTGGTATCCATTGTTAAGGTGTGTGTGGGCGATGCCCATTCTTCTGAGGCCTGAGCCAAATCATTATGTCAATGTTCAGGGTAAAAGGCCTAATTACATTACCAAATTTGTGTTCCCATCTCTATTAGATAAGAACTTGTTTGCATATGTATTATTTTCCCATTTTAATGTGCCTATGCAAAAGAGAAGCAATGCTACAAGATATTGTTGGTGCATCTGGGGGCCGACGAAGAAAGTCCAACATTCCCCGTAACTTGGTACATACATGAAATTTATACAGAGATACTCTTCTACCAGTATTGCTTATGAAACAGATCTCAAAGGGGGAAAATCAAACAATCAAATAACAAATCCAGTAGGCAAAATTGTCACTATATGAGGATATTCGAAAAGAGTTATAGATG